>NW_006799947.1:994849-1112349 GCF_000485575.1 Poecilia formosa | reverse complement strand
TTTTTTTTTTTTTTTTTTTGCATTCCTTAGAAAACTCTTAACTCCCTTCACAGACAGGACCAGCCAGTTCCCCACTTTCCAGCTGCCAACTATGCCTACAGACTTGGAGACTGTAATTCTCACCTCGTCGGTTTCAGGATTCAAAACTTCAAACTGCTTCAGTGGCTGCTGGTGGCTTCCTTCAGCTAAGGCAACTCCGAACTCTTTAAACAGGAAGTTATTCGAGATTTCAGAGAGATTGCACAATGGCATTGTATCTGAAGTTCCTCAACAATGTTGGAACCAAAAAAATGTGGTGTTTCATTATTTCTCGCAGGTTTTAGACTTTCAGGCCAGACCTTATAGCCCCTCAGATTTCTGTAAACATTTGAAAGATGCCTATTTTCTTCTTTCCTCTCTTTCTCTCACATGCTCCAATCACTCTTTGTCTAATTGTCTAAGACAATTGTGCATTGTCATTTGTTTCTGATGTGATCATATGCTTGTCCAAGTGACTAAATATTAGATTGGTGTGTTAAATGTATGTTCAGAACACCTGGAATATATTAACCAACAATTATTGCTCTCCCAATAGTCCTCTGTGATATGAATAATGTATATTGTGATGATTATATATTTGTGATACTTTGTGCAACTATTTTAAGGAAACACATTAAATACACTGTGTCTTTTAACTATATTATGGGAAAACATCTAAAGAGACATTTGGACAACTTTAACGTTTTAGACTAATAATAACATGTTTTGTTGCAGGAGGGACTGGTGGCACTTAACAGCATTGATGGCCTTATGATAAAATTAAATATTCATATGAACAGTAACCCTATTTTATAGAGTACATAATTATCTGTTTTTTAGTTTTTTGCCTTGGAAATCTCCATTATTAACAATCAACAAAGCTGCACTTCAACAAATAAGAAACATCAAAACTACACTAAAGAAACAAAATGAGTGTAAAGGGCACATATTTCCACAAAAATAAAAAATAAAAACTGCCTCCCACAGTGAACTCTTTTTACCATATAATACTTAATGACACCTCAAACTCAAAAAAAAAATTACATATATTCAGCCAAAAACTCAAAGCTCCAAAGTTTTGAAAACCATCATTAATTTCCCATGGATTGGAGAGGAGCTCCGAGCTGTGCAGTTCTTGCTAAATTGGTTTTAATGGATTTCATGGTGAGCCGTTCGCTGGCTGGTGATTGACAAAAAGGTTTGAGAGTCGCTACGGCCCCTGCTCCTGCTCTGTCCCCCAGCCACGCACCAATGATCAAACACATACAGTCTGTCAGTCTGCATCGTTGGGACGCCGGTGACGGGCTCAGCGGTTATTTCAGTCTCTGGCCGATCGCATTCCAAAAGCCTGACACACAAACGCTGACTTTTTCTGCAAATCGGAATATTAGATCACTCGAAATCACACGATATGTTGATGAAGCAGTTCTAAATTAGTTCTTTAAACTTGTTGTTACGTACTGCATCCCAACGAACAATCTGATCCAAAATGTCTCAAAATCGGAACTGAGAGAGTAGGAGGGCAACTGGGTGGCGGGTGTCTAAGCTGGATGTGAGAAATGAGCACAATTATGGTTTTGGAGAGGTAATTATAAGTGTGTTGTGGTAGCAAAGGCTCATAAATAACACTGATAGACTCTGTGCTTGTTCCATAATTGAGGAACAATAAGGCCAGAGGAAGAAAATAGACACACCGTGATAGAGTCTTGTTCTCCGGACCTTCTTTTCTCACTCATTCAGCGGGAAGGGAAGGTTGATTTCAGATGAATGACATCGGCTATAAATATTGAAATTTATTGATCCCTTAAACACCTTAGAAATTCAAAGAGTTGTGAGGTTTTCAGGCCCAATAAAGTTGTGGCCAAAGGCTGGGTAAGAAAAAAAGGATGTAAAAAATGAGAACAATGAAAATAAAATCCAAGTCTACGCAAAAATCTTTTTTCAATTTTTTTTTTTTTTTAAACTGCATGTCAAATGTGAAGCACGGGGGTTTTGACCTCATGGCTTGGGTTTATTTGACTGCTGGGCATAGTCATTGTTTTACCATTATTACTTTTTTTTTTGGGGAGGAATTTTTTTCTTGCCATTAATAAAAAAATAAAATAAAACAAAAAAAAAACACCATGGAAGGTAGAGTAGACAACACAGATCACACATCATTCCAGTAAATCTACAATGAGGAAGGTCAGTTCAATGAAAACTAAGGTATTTGGAAGGAATTGGCAACTTTAACCCAAAGTTTTAATCCGTTTATGATGATGTAGAAAACTTAAAACATGCAAAATAGATGGAAACAACCCTCTCATAGAGCGCAAACAGTTGGGACAGGTGTGTCCAAAGTCATAGCTGAAGAACGGCACAGATTTTGTTCCCCAGCTCAGAAGGTTGAGGCAGATTTTTAGGGCAAGGTTTCCACTGACAAAATAAAATCCTCACAAAAAAAGGGGAAAATGTCACATGCAACACAAAGTATTCATCTTTTATTAAATATAGTTGGTGCTTTCATTTTAATTTCGTAGTAAATTGTACCCCAAACATCCAGCACTCAAAAGTTGACCTGGATCCACAAACTCATTAGACTCCTGGCCAGCATTTTTCAAGGAAGAGTGGCCCATTTCCTGTTTCTAAAAAAGGACTCTAAAAGGTTTTATAGTCTAAGAAAAAAAAAAAATAAAGTTGTGTGCTTCTTGTTAAAAACAAAACTTTGTGGTGAAATATTCAAGATGTGAGCCTACAGAAAAGTCAGACTACTTTGTTTTGGTTCATTTGAATATTGCATGTTTACAGGTGAAATAGAAGGTAAAATGTAAAGACACATTATTATTTTTTGTGTTTCTATGCATGCATGAATACATAAACTAATAAAAACAAACAAATGAATAAATACGCATTGTGGTGTCGTATTTGTCTCATCCCTGTATAAATTGTAGGCAGAAAAACTTGATGTGGCTTAAGAGACGTGGAAAGAACATTTCACAGCTTTGGCAAAAGGCCGTTCAATTTCCTTCGCAAACATAACCCCAAAAACAGGCAGAGGCTCCTCCTGTAACATCAGGGATGGCTTCATGTTCTCTCCCGTTCTAAAGTAGTTTATCTCCTCGGGTGGTAAATAAGTAGCTTACGGCGCACAGAAGATTCCCCCCTCCTCCTCCTCGACTACAGGCTGCTTGTCAGTGTTAAGTAGTCATCCTTGCAAGCGCCAAGCCAACATCAAACGTGATGGGACTGTGTTTCATCCGGGCTTCCTCTGCTCCGGAGCTAAGAGCCTGAGAAACGCTCCGCGCTCTGCGGCTCGGGTGCAACTAGGTTAACAGCTAACTGATTTTATGCCAGGCCAATTCCCCTGTACGGTAAATTCCTGCCTGTTTCACACGCTTTGTTTACTTTTAGTTTCCGGTCCTGTAAAATCTTCACGTTTGGAGTCTCCTCCAGCTCTGAAATCACCCGTATTCTCATGAAAAACTCACAGGCGCTTGAGAATGGACACAGAAAACGAGGGATTTGCATGAATCTGGAAGTCATTAACTCATCATTTACCCTGTCTCTTCTCTCCTTCGCTCAATCCTCAACATACATTTGCAGTTCGTCTTCTCCCACGGGAGTCTTTCTCACCACCAGCCACTTTCTCTTCTTTGTCTTTCTCCCTCCTCTTTCTACTGGGAGCGGCGTGTTTGTGAATAATTTTCATTTCAAGGGGGTCATATAAACTCCCCTCCATGCAAATGAGGCAAATTCTCAAAGGTAATAATCACCTGAAGCCCCCCCCCCACCCTCCCACACAAACATACACACACCCCAGGTGGCTCCATATTGCTTAGCCGACATGAATAAATAATTAAATGAAATCTAATTTTTTTTCTATTTCATTTCCACAGCCGCTGAATCCAATTCCGCCTCCACCCTCTGAGAACAACACCCGGGTGACCCTCAGGTGCCATTACCTCCATTCAAGATGCTACGCAGAGACTCACTTCTTAGTGATATGATTCATACGGTGGGTGTCATGTCCCAGAGTCAGTAAAAATATTTACTGAAAGACACAATGAGCAGAAGTTCAGAAATAAAACACCAGTTTTATGTCAATATGGCCATTTTCTATATTTAGCCCAGAATGCATACAGATAAATACTTTCATTTGTAGTGTTGTTCATTTTGTCTGCACCAAAAAGTGTTTTTTTTTTTTTTTTTTAATGGAAGTGAGTGTACATGCTCATCATTAGAGTGGGTCAAAGAACAAAGACTGCAGGACGGTTGCCTCATTTTGCATTAACCCATTGCACACAGTAAATAGATATTCTCAAGTTTTTTTTTTGAGTTCTGTGTTCTAGATCAGTAGCTTAACAGAGTAAAATCTGAACTTCCTATTGGTGAACACAAACACTCATTGATTTAAACAACGTCGTAGTTGTGTGGGAAACTCTACGATGTTCTATTCGTAGAGTTTTCCTCTACGCGTAACGTTTTCCATGCAGAAAGGTCTATTTTAGCCACATCTGGCCAGAGCAGCTTCTTCCATCTGTTCTGTTTAACAACCCAACTCTGCTTGTTCACCAATGTCCTCTCTGAGTCCATCAGCCGTATTTATAATAATCTTGACTTTGTTTACCGCTTTGGTGACTTAAGAAACTGATGGCACTGAATCTTATTTAAGGGCTGAAAACACATGCGTTCCATACTACTTTAAATTTGTAAAAAAAAAAAAAAAAAAAATGTTGAAAAAAAACATGGCTTCCCTTTCACATTACACTTATGTGGTACTTTGTGTTGATGTGTTAAATTAAAACTTAATGAATGCACAGAAATGTATAATTGTAATGTGACAAACGATAGAAAGTCTAAAGGAATGGGGATACTTTGCCAAGGCATTTTACTGATTAAAATCCTCCAGTGACATTAGGAGACTAAGCAAAAAATTCGAAATGACTAATTTAAATCCCATATGTGGATGCCAAGCTTTGGTTTCCAGCTCTATTTGTGCCCTGGAAGAATATTTAAACTGCCTTCAATAAAGTACCCAAATCTCCCCATTGACAATCGATGCATCATAGTTAATGTAATTTGTCCCGGGAAAGGCTTTCAGGCATGCTAAAGAGATGCTCTCATTGATTCAAATGCAAAAACTCGGCTGTTATTAGTAGACGGATCGACGATCGGTCACAAAGCTGAGCTCATATCAGCTGCTGGAAGTTCCTTATGATGGAAAGCTCTGACTCTCCTTCACGCGCACCGTTTATACATGTGCAGAAAGATTCACATGCTGTTCTCTGTCGGGTTTTTTCACACTCTGGTACAGATTAAAAACAACATGACATATTGCTGCGTTTCTACTCGGATCCCTGGCTGCAGGGTAATAGCAGCTCGCTGTGAGCAGGTCCTGTGGTCAGTCGGAGAAACAGAATCAGGATTCAGCCACAGACCTGATGATAATGAAGTGTCCATGCCCCTCCCTCCCTCCTTTCTCTTGTGTGTGAGAGCATGTGAAAGTGTGATCCCTGAAGTCAAGCTGCAATTAAGAGGCCTGTCGATGATGTCCGCTATCACAGAGGCTCGGACTGTCGCAATCGACCAGCCGCAGCACCTACAGACTCGGAGGAGGCGGGCATGTGAATGGCAGGAGGGAGATGAGTGAAAATGCAGCGAGATACAGATGGTGCAAAACAGACAGAATAATAACATACCATGTTCAATTCATGAAAAGACAGAAGAAAAAAAAAACCCATGGCAAATCATTTCTATCACCTGTCTGTAAACGTGCATCATAGCTCTGTTAAGTTTGAATTTACAGCAGCATTTAAGTCTGTATTGGACAGAAGCACTCCCAGTAAAATCAATAAAACTATTTGAAAGTTAATTCAAAAATCAATAGACACAAAATCAACAGCAATTTTGAGATCTGAGTAATGAATTAAGCTGCCTCTCCCTGAAGCCTTTTAGGGTTGTGTGGCTGCATTCATTATAAAATCAGGGCCGAGAAACTGGTTGGCGGTACGGTGACGTACGGCACACTCCACACCTAACGGCAGCAATGGTGAAGACGGGTAGAAAGCCTGTCATAAATTTGTCTCATATCAAAAATCAAACCTTTCATTTGAGTACAGTAATAACGTGGAGGAGAAACATTTAAAAAAAAAAAGTTCTATTTGTACCTTCAGCAATTCTCATTAGATAAAATGAGAATTTATCTGACATTGACATTCTTGAAACTTGTGCTTCACTTCTTGGGTTTACTCAACTCCAAACTTGTTTAGGATTTAGATTGTTATGGTAAAATGAGACTAAAATTGATCTTTGCAGCAACAAGCTACGAGGCTCTGGTGTAGAGCGGGTCTCAACAGTTTGCACGTAGCTGTCAAAATAAAAAGTTTTTCTTCCAAAATGTAAGCCTCTGATAAATCATTTCATCTTGTTTCTCAATAGGTCAAATATAAACAAAAACAAACAGCTTTTTATGCAGCTTTAAAAAAACAAATTTCCAGAGTTAAAATGGACAAATGTCACTCTGTTAAAACCGAATATCTCCTAGTTTTGTATCTATGTAATATGCGTCACACTATAAACTAGTTCATCTAAAATCTGAGGGCCTCAGACTCATTACCAAAGGCTAGCATCAATGATTTTCGTTTTGTTTTCCCATCAACCAGAAAGAGTAATTTGTCTGCATCTGTTTTACACAAGCAAACTTTCTAAATTAAAAAAAAGAAGAAAAAAAAAGAAAACAATAAACTTAATTTCAGTGAGTCAAGGGAATATTTTTAACTTTACAATCTGTGGGTTGACAACAAGAAGTCTTCATGAAATTAGAACATCAATTTGCTGAAAATCTACAAAAACAATCACGACGGGTAAACATGAATTAAAGATCACAGCTTATAAAACACATTTAATCCTTATTTGCTCCAGGAAACTGACAGGTTACGAGTACGGCTCATTAGGTGAGGATGCAAGAGTGCAAAACTTGTTTAAAACTGAGTGCTGGACCAGTTTAAGCTGAGAAAATACTTTAAATACATTTCCATTAATTTAACACAAAATTCTCACTGAATATTTATTATTTAACTCATTGTTTTATGTGGGAGTGAGACTGTCAACTCTATGTGGTGGAGTGAGAAGGACACAAAAGATTATTATGCTTCTTACACATAAACTTTAACATTGTTCCATTTAGTTTACCTATTACAAAGTGATAATTGATTGAATATATATATATATATATATATATATATATATATATATATAAACTTTATTGCTTTGTAGTCACTTCTAATGCGTCGTAAACATAACAATCTGCTTCTATACGTGCAAAGAGAAAAAAATAGGAAACCAAGAAACCATAGCACAAAAAGTAACACATATATAGCAATAATAATAATGTAACTGAAAAGAACATTGTAATAATTAATATGAGATGTATAACAATAATAACTCATTAGCTGTTATAAACCAAATTGCACACAGCCAAATTCAATTCCTGATCGGGGAACAGGTTAATGTTCCTCATTTATTTTATTTTAGGTAAAAAATATATATATATATATATATATATATATATATATATATATATATGTGACATTGATCAGAGTTACTTCTTGCACATTTCCTGACATTTCCTTCATGTGTGTTAAGTCTGTTCTTCATGAATAAAGTGGTCCAAAACCGGATGAGTTTCTTCTCATTTGTTTTTGCTTTATTGTATAATTAATGTTCTCTAATGGAGGGGTTGTAAATAATTTAGGCAAACATCTATGTAGTATTCTTGATCTGTTTGTATTTTTCTATGAGGATGTGATTACTATATTTTTTTTTACCAAATAAATGCATACAAATCTAAAAAATTCTGATTTGTTTCTATGTAAGCCCAGTATAAACCAATGTGAAACTAAGAGTACTTTAATTTGCCAGAACTTTCTCATATTTCAGTACAATGAAAAACATAATGTAAAAGTGTTCCTTTTACCCTCTCATGTTTATTGCAGACAATGGGTATGACAAAATTATAACCATTATGTTTTTCTGACGTTACGCAAGTTTGAATCAACCAAATGCATTGTGGTAATTTAAGACGAGTATCAGTAGTGCTTTATGAAAGTCGTCCTCTACCAGATGGAGAAATTAAGTCTATCCCTAAACAGTTTATGGTAACTGGTATTTCTACGGTAGACTTTGAGGAATTGCATAGTATTACTTTGTTTTCATTAAACTTCTCAGGTATTTAAAAACGTGACAATGAAATAAATCAAATCTGGCAACACTTTGTTCAAATGTTGGGTCCTGTTGGACATTTTGAATCAGTTGCATTGGAACAGAAATGCATGCAAGTCTGGAATCTGTTAGCACACAGATTTGGTCAGCAGATAAAACTTTAAGAGCTCAAAAATTAGGCACACTTTGATTCAAAGACTTTACTTCAATGGTAATTGGCAAGATATTTCCTTCTTTACAATGATACAAACATCCGGACTTAGATATTTACAGAACAACAGACAAAGTATTAGTCACGCTTGTGGGGTAGCTCTCTTTCTCACAGCAGGATGCGGTATTTAAGAGCTCGGGGAACCCTGTTGATGACCAGGCGTCCATCATAGCTAAGCGATGCAAACAGCCATGGGTCGGCCGACGACCACTCTGCTGCGTACACGCTGTCCTCGTGCTCCTCGTAGGTGGACACCACGCTGTCTTTTAGGGGCTCCTTACTCCTGCAGCCCAAAAACACGTTACAGAAATATCTAAGACACTGAAGAGGAGTGCTTCATGATTTGCTTTCTGTCAAAAGCAGCATTCTGCAGATTGAGTTTGTGAAAATGTCTTGAGTATTAAATGGCATTCATAAAATCAAGTCTCAACAGCCCCATTAGCAAGGGGAAGAACAGCAGATTTACCATTTTATTTTATTCACTTTATTTCCACAAAACTTTCAGGAGTTAAATTGAACTATCAAACATTAAATTTGGGTATTAAATTATGAATAATATATATATATAAAAAAAGAAAAACAACTGCCAACCAATAACATGGTCAGTGCTTACACATTTCTGCTAGCTGCTGCTACAATACCAAGGCAATAAATAACAATTCAAGAATATGATCCAGTATCACTGCCAGCTTAAATTCCCCTCAAACCCCCCAGGCTGTAAGTGTTCCTGAGGGGGAAAACAATGATTTAAACATTTGGATTTATTTTACACATTTACGTTTTTACTCTGACAGTAGCTGCTCCCTCTGGACGGCGGCCTAAAATAAAATCGCTCTTAAATGTGTCACTTGTATACATTTAGTGGGAAAGAACAGGAAGAGAGAGCACAAGTGGGAGCTCTTGAGTGATCCTAACAAATACTGGGCTTGGTCTCAGTTACACCAGGGATCGAGAGCTTTTAGGGATAATGTGACTGCACAGTTTAACCACCGACAGACTGCCATAGATCACACGGCTGGGGCCACCTATTTAGGAATCTTTAAGTGAAAACTTGTGGTTGAAAATTAATTTTGAGGAGCCATATTAAAAAAAACAAACAAAAAAAAAACAGTCTTGGGATAGTATATAAAATCAAAGTTTTATAATTTAAAAGGAAGTTGTTTTTTTTATCCAATGAGGAGGACTTGCCTTGATAAAACTGATGAAAATGCTTATTTTTTTAAAGATAATTCCCTGCCTATGTCCTCTTTTTCTCTCTCTTTCTCCCTTGCCGTGGAACCAGAGTATAAACTTCTGGTTTTCAGACTTTTTATGACTTTTATATGAGATCAAATATCCAGAACAACTATAAATGAGCAACTCCCTTCAAGTAGATTTACCTAAAATTTGCAAGAAAAAAAGATATGACACTTTCTAATTATAATTGATTGTGATGAAATCTTAAACTAGCTTATCTCATTGAATCCTACAAAAGCCTACACATTATTTTATTTTCTTTCCTTTAAAAAAAATCTTCATCCCAGATGTCCTGGCTGCAGGTGGAGGATTGAACGCTGTGTTAAGGTACTGCTGAGTAGGACATATGGACGGTAGGTCAACAACAGCCACAGAGAAAGGGTTAAAAGTAAAGCTGAGTGCTGGTAATTAGGAAGAAGAGTTGATAATTGTGGATGAGAGTTGGCCATTGAGTGTAAGAGCTGGTAGTTATGGCTGAGAGGGGGACCATAATGGATGTTGGACTGCAGCAGATTTGGACAGCAGTGAACAGTAACAATTACAGAGGATTTTCCTGACTTTTTCCAAATCAACTCTGTTAACTCTACAGAGATAGAAAAAAAAAAAGAGAGTCTCCTGAAGTGTTTTGACAGTAACACATTTTTAATATTTTCCTTTTTATCACTGAGAGTTTCAAAGTGTTGTGAGTCAGAGGGGTTCTGGCTGTCAGCTTTAATCTTAGGAGGAAAAAAGTTCAGATATACACTGCATATTTCCTTACAGTCTTGAGTATCTCAGTTTGTTTCATTAGACCCTTTACACAACTAAAGACAGAAAAGCAGAGAATTTTTTTTTCTTGATCCTGATGAAGACTTGTGTCTGTGCAATGACTCCCCTTCTAAGCCTTTGTGAAGGATTAGAGCAGATCTGACCCTAAAGGTGAAACCTCTCGATTGTCAGCCCCAAAATGTTCACTTGTTACCCCAATGGGTGTTAGCTTAAGACAAACAAACAAAAAAAAAAAAAAAAACTGAGAAAGAAACTTAGTACACTGGATGATTCAGTGGCTTGTAAAAGAAGATCTGGCAGCAAACAGACAGCAGTAATTACATTTCTTCTACATTGTAGAGGAAATTGTGGGGTTCCCCAAAGTTCTAGATCAGCATTTCGATCTAATTGAAACCTGGAGACTGACCAGAGCCTTGCAACATCTGTCATACTTCTACAGCTGTGGCTACAATCTACGAGATGATTCTGGATTACATGAGTAAGCTTTCTAATAAAACAATTAACAGGAAGATACAGGAAGGCCAATTGCCTCAGGCATCAAAGAAATAATGCCAGTCAGATCCAGAGCACAAACTGCAACATCCACTAGAATACGTAGATAGTTCAAGTGGTTCAAACTACAGATTTTGTCGTGAGTAGTCTGCTGGCACTCAAACACAAAGTGCATTTAAATCACTCTGCAGGGTGCTGGTTTAAGTCTCAAAGAAACTTATTTTCACTACTTTCCTCCTACCTGGATACAATATATTTTTTTATTTTTGTTTCATAAACTTGAATTAGAGCTGGAGACTTAACAATGATTATCTTTGTCTCGGGTAACATTGTGCTATACAGTGATGCACAAATATGGCATTATTAAAATAATCTCGTATTTTCGGTAGTATTCCTCCGCTCCTTTGTGTTCTCCCTCTTCCTTTCGTCCATTTTTTACACATTTCTTGGCCTTGGAAATTCATATTAATAAAGCCATTGCGAGCTACGAGACTCAATAGAACTGAAAAAGACATGTAAAAATGATGGTATTTGCTGACTGCTTAAATATAATTTGATTTCATCAGCTTTAAATCTGATAATGGAGCCCAGCACATCAACAAGTCTACCAATAAAGGACTGGTTACGGCTTCCTTCAAAAAGGCTCATTTGGGTGTCAGGTGTTATTAATTCGTTGATGTCACTCAACTTCTTTCATTTCTGTTACTCACGTTTACTTTAATAATCTTCTTATTAAAAATAAAATCCCATGTTCCTTCCTTCTAAAAACCCACCAACCACCAGCTTAAACCAGACTGCTCAGGCTAGGTGCCGCTGCTAATGAGTTGTTAAAACTCCCAGAGTTGTTCTTACTTGTCCTCCTGGTGGTTGTCCTCCCCCTCGCTGAGCTCCTCGTCGTCCACCAAGTGTCCGAATGGCTCCGAGGAGATGGACACCATATTGGAGAGGATGAGACGGCTGTCGCTGCTGGCTGTCAGCACCAGCTGGTCGTGGCTGTGGTTGTAGCGGACGCTCCACACCCTGGGACACACATTATTCATTCAGAGTTAGACGGCGCGGCAATGTGGGGAGCACTTTTTCGTTTTTACGTTTGTGCATATGATGAAAATGATTGTGAAGAAAGCCGTGTGTGGGTGAAGAGCCCTGCAGCAAGCTCTGGATGCTGAGATAGTTTGTTGACGGTATGTATGAGCAGACTGCTCATGCACACTCTCAGCCACCCACACGCATCATGCAGAAAACGCGGTGCTCTCACGCAGGCGTTAAAATAGCTCTGTTTGAGTATTTAGATGCCAGTAATAAGGATTTGGAAGCCTGCAGTCTATATTTGAGCTTAGTTCACATGTTCTGATGATCATAATGAAAAACTCCGTAATCCTTACTTTATTTCTTTCTCAATTTCCTCATCTCCCTTCCATAACTCTCTCCATTTTGTCCCTTCGTTCCCTTAGTTGCTTCTCTTTCTTTCTCCTTTTTTTTTTTCTTGTGCACTCGATCTTTGTGTGTTTGTGTGCCTTTGTGAGCCCGAGGCGCAGCTCAGAGTGCGGTCCCAGTTCCCTCACAGGGAGGGATTGAGGGATAACTGAGGCTGTTGACAGAAAAATCAGCCTCGGCCACGCCGTTCCCTGCGCTCTGCTAATCCGCTTCCCTGCTAAAAAATAGTCCCTAATACCCCCAGCAGCCCCGAGGCCATATCCTGGCTGCGCTCCGACAAATGAGCGCGCACGACAAACACCCACACATAAACGCAGCGAACAGAAGAAGATGGGTGCTCATAGAGGCGAATACAAATGAGAATGTGCTTTATAGAAATGTGGGGAAGGCACACAAACGCATGTGGCCACACAGATAAAAAGAGAGCTCTGCAAAAACACAGATTAGATGATAGTGAACACACACACACACACACACGTCACCTATCTCCCATCAGAAGACATCCCATCTGCTGCAATCTACAGTTATGGATATGTTTGCCGAGCCTGCCTCTCTTTCGGAGATAACGTCTGCTCCTGTGCGTGCACGTCGGCAAAGTGTGTGGCTGCTCCACTGTTTGCGTGTGTGGGTGTGTGCGCTACAGCTGGATCCCAGTTTGGCTCATGCTGATCATCTATTCAGCTCACAGAAGAGACGGAGCGTGTCTCCTACACCGACACATCTGCAGTCGGCTGTTCAGCTCAGAGCGACGCCTGAAGCCTCAGCAGAAGACGACCCGGGGCTGGACTCACCTCCAGTCCTCCAGAACCAAAGGAGTGGCAGTGGATTTAATTAGTAATGAGTTTATTACTGCCTTTTATTACATCAAGAGAAGTCGGGGCATTTCATTAGTTATGAGATAAAGCAATTAATGAAACAGGAAACCAATCACAAGTCCAGCAAATGAGTTATCTTATTTATTGCTATTGTGGGTGTGCTTTGCCTGAGTATCCGTCCTCCACACTGTCGATCTTACTTCTGCTTCTTATGCAGGCATGCTTTTCCCCCAATTCAAAATGTTACATTTACCTGAAGATTAATAGCTATTTACTTTAGGAATGAACACAATTTTAAAGTGAATATTTTATAAACCTTATTAAAAAAAAAAAAAGATGGCAGAGAACAACACATAAAAAAATACTCAAAAGTTGAGCACAGGATGACGGCAGCTGGTTTCTAGAAGCTACACCTGGTGTTCTGTTTGGCTGTGATACCTTCCTGGAGGGCCGCGCCGGCTGAAATAATGCCACCAACTAAGCGTCCTCTCTATTTTGCTATTAACTTTTTGCTTTTTTAATAACATATGAAGTACTCCTAAATCAGTTCTCCTGCTTCTTTTTTGTGCATTCTGCTCTGTCTTCTCAAACTCCCAGTCGGTCATGGCAGATGGACCGCTTGTACCGAGCCAGGTTATGCTGGAGGTTTCTTCTTATTAAGGGAGGGGGTTTAGTTTTGTCTCCACTGTCACTACATGTATTCTCAAAATGTGGGATTGTTGTAAACGACACAAGCAAGAGACTGTCTGTTTTCAGTACATGTCCATCCAGGCGGAGGAAATGCTGCAAGTCAATGACTTGATGCAACCTGCTGGCGTTCCTTAGATAGAAAACGTATTAAAATAATTTGAGTAATGAACTGAACTAAGTGCACCTTTTGATAACTAGGATCATGTGTGACAGAATTGAAATGACTTGTTTATTTTCTTTATGTTGGTGCTGCAGAAATAAAATGAGTTGAACTTCATTTCTTAGCGGTAAGTAGATTGCACCTAAACCATTGTTTATTTTTCTTCGTAGTAAGGCATTATTTTGAATTATAAAGATAAACGCTTATAAAAAATGCTCAGGTTTCACATAACATTTTAATGTGTATCATTTTTAATACTGACAGTACCATATCCATTTATTTTTGTTCCAATTCAGTATGGGTCAATTTACTCTTATAAAATATGATCCAATAGGACCCACGATCAAGCCAAAACAACTAAATGAGCTCCTGCTTGTAGATATTTATTGTAGTCATAACACCCAATTTCCTTAAAATGTATAGAAATAGCAATGAAAAACTGACCTGCACCCCACTTTAAGGAATGCAGCTGAAAGTGAAATATGCCACCATTAAGGATGCAATGTTTTTGCAAGACTCTGAATCTCTTGTCAAGAGAAGACAACGGAGATGAAAAACATCCATAATAACTTGTATAAGAATGCCAAAGATCAGAGCATATACAGTTAAATCCCATCTCTTCTCTTAATTTAAAAAGGTAATGAATTTGCCTGTGTGCATAGTTGACTTACAAAGCAACTTTCAACCAATATGGGGAATTAATTATCTCCCGTTCAAGGACCTCCAAGGATTTCCCCCTTGTGTTCTACCCACCAGTGTGAGTGCTCCTCCAAGGTTTTTACGGGCTCCTGGACATTACGGACGTCCCAGAACTTGACCTTGCAGTCGTCTCCACAACTGGCCAGGTAGTACTGCCGGTTGGGATTGAAGTCCAGGTCACGCACCAGCTGACCGTGGGCATTCTCTATACAGTAGATCTGACTGGATGAAAGAAGATCAAAAAAAGAAGTGATTAGAGATGAGGCAGAAGATGCAAGGCATGAAAAAAAAAAGATGAAGAAGTGAAGCACAAAGCGGAACTGGCACAGAGAGAGAAGACGATATAAGCAAACAACAAACAAGTCAGAGCATTCCTAAGGTTAATCAAAGCTTTTCTGTGTCTGTCTGTGTTCAGTGAAGGCCAGACGCAAAAACGAAGCCGACGCTGGGCAGCGGTAAATGATGCAGGCAAGACTCATAAGTGAACAGCCTTGAGTTTCAGACAGAGTGACATGATAAAGGAAAAGATGTTCTGCTTAATGGGGTTCTATTTATCTCTCTGAGTCCTACTGTTATCTCCCTGTAAGTTTCTCAGATATTCTTTCTCTGAATATTCTACTATGTATTTGGCTCTCTTTTCACCTTCCGTTGCATCTCTACGTATATTGTTCGTTTCAAGAGCTGCAACAAGTGCATATGAACACTAATCTTAAAATCTGCACTGATAAAATAACTTTTTTTAATGAGAATCACCTCCGCTCTGTGATTTAACTTCTTAAAGTTTTTGCACAAAAGCTTGACTCTCATCGAGCTCATTCCCAGACTCGGCAGGGATTTGATTTCAGCAAACAAACGTCCTGAACGTCCACCATGTAACAGACTGCGAAGAGCAAGTGAAAAACAAAACAAACAAAAAAATAAATAAAAAAAACTGTCATGCTTCTAAACAAAGGGAGCCTCTGGATCAATAATCAAGAAGCTATTTTAACACATTTATAGGTCCATTTGAGGATTTTGGACTGCTCAGTGCTGATTTTTCCCAATTAAATGTTTCTTAGCAAATGCATTACTTTCCTAAAGTGTTAATACACTTTAAAAAGTAAAATGGTAAAATGGTTACAGCTTGTTACAGTTTCTAAAGGCTGAAGAAAAAGCCTTTGTTGTGGTTTGTCACTGCTGTGATGAATATGTTGATTTGACTGCATTTTTTATGTAGATACACACAGTTATAAGTTGGCTGCCATCTCAAATCGACTTTCTTGAAACAGTGACAACTGGGACTTCCTAACACCCTTTTAAATTTAAATAGGGAAATATTCATGCATATGCAGATCGTGGAAAAAGAAACTACACTCTCGTTCTCTCTTTTTTTTTTTTTTACTCAATTCTAAAATGATTATATTCCAACCTAAAGAGTGAAAATGGCAATAGATTCAGTGCAAGTGATTATTAAGCAAATACAAAGCCGGGTAGGAGAAGGTGCAAATAGAGAAGCTAAGTGCACCCTTTCTGTTGGTTTTTATAGAAGAGGAGTAAGTAGCAGCAATATGCTGCTGATCAGACACGTTAATTAGTAATCAGCAACATTGTGACTACCTACATAAAATAAATATTGTCCATTTGCTTCTCCGAAGAGAAATGTGGACAATGTCAGTGTGTGAAGGCATCAGCAGTGACCCTGTGAATCCACCTGAGAAGGCCTTAAAAGTATTAGTCAATTTGAAACCAATCATTTTTCGGTGAGAAAGAGTATCCAGAGGAAAAAGTGCCTTAAATCTAAATACAGACCTATTAACTCGAAGATCAGGGTGCAATTCTGAATGAAATTGGAATAAACGCAGAACTTCATATTAGACTCTTTAAGTATGATTCATTTGGAATAGCTTAACAAGTTGTTTCTCTGAAAATAATATATCAGCAATATGTATTAAAATCTGAAGCTAAATTAACCACAGGGCTATTGGAGAAAACAGAAGAGACCAAAGTGCAGATGTTTGGCTTTAATGTAAACCACCATGTGTGATGAACACCAAAAAGTGCAAATCAACTCAAACGCTTCATGCCAGCAGTCAAGCACGGTGGTGTTGAAATGATTTGAATTCACAGTTGTAAGACAATAATTTTACAATGATCTAAGGGAGTGATGTTCCCTCTGAAGATATTTCTGCTAAAAGCGATTCTAAAGCCCATTTGAATCATAGAATTCATTTTTTATACAGAAGGTTTACAATTTTGTTTTTATGTAATAAATAATGAGGCAAAATGGTAAGATGGATTTACAATAAATTAAGTGGATCTAATGAGGCAAAACACAATCTCCCTTGAATTTAACTTTAATAAAACTGAAAGTAACTTGGACTGTGTATTACTTTGAATTTCCAAAAAGATCCAAACTTTTTATATAATGGGATTAGAAGTTTATAAGACCTAATCCGACGGAGATGAATGGCATTAAGACGGCTGGGATCTACTGACATAATTTGTAGATTTGTGCATAAAAATCTGTTTACACCCATTTCTTTATCAACCATGTCATTTTTATGATTTCATCTGTTAATTTTCTTCTCATTGTGAAAAAAGTCACAACTGTGTTTCTACAAAGATGTGTACGTCTGCAGAGCACCTCCTGTCTGCATAATTAAAATCATTGTGGCTTTATAAAATGCTCTAAAGTTTTGAAGTTAGGCGACAGTAAATGGAGGTTTGGCGCTCCGTAATGGATGGCAGCAAAGTGCCATCCATAAAAAGCTGCAGAGACAAACATGGGGGCTGCTGACGAGCCAGGAATAAACAGCTTTAAGGTGTTTTCAAGCTTTTAAATGTACTCTGGTATTAGAAGTCGTCTCTCTGCTTTGCTTTTGGCTTTTGGTGTATGTTTGACTACTACGCGGCTTGCCTCTGTTAACCTGAAGACTAATCTTCCTTCTTCTTGTTTTATTCCGATTTCATGGCATAGATGTTTTAACAGCTAAAAAGATAAAATTCAGACAATAAAAATTCATAAATAAGGCATAGTAAGTACACAATAATAATAAGATGCAACATTCTAAAAACGTTATTTGTAAATGTATAAATATATTTAGATTTTAGCTTCTTTTTTTTGTCATTTTGGACGAGGCACTTTCTACACTTTATGCCTCAAAAGCGAAACTTTATCACTTTCTTTTGTGAGGTTCAAAACTGAGAAAGTTTGTTTTGTTTTTTTTTTCAAAATAAAAATAAATAAATAAATAAATAATGAAAAAACAACAAGGCAATAAATTTAACCCCCACAAAAAAGGTGTAATTAACAGCAACCCTAATGACTTGTGTTCAGACACCAATGAAATACTAAGCAGCTCAGCCACACATTGTGTTCAGAAGCATTTCTATCAAAAGAAAGGAAAAAAACAACAACATAAAGCTCTTTTGTCAAATGCTTATCGGTATGAATCTGATGTACAGCCTTTTGAACAGCCTAAGTCCCAGACATGATCTCTCTATGAGCCCAAAGAACAACGTGTGCTTCCAGTTGAGTTTTCCTCGCTATCTGACGTTTTCTATCTAACAGGCAAACAGCGAAGCAATGGTCCAGGAGCACAGCCAGCATGAACACACTCATATTTAAATACACACACAGTCCCTGAAAACCCCCGAGTCTTCCTGACCTAAATGAAGCCCAGCGGTCTGCCTCAGGTCATTCTCTTATACCTCCCTTATTTTAATGAGATTTTTAATTAGCATGTTAATTGCCTAACGCAAGCAGCGGGGTGACTAGCTTGCTGGCTAGCTACTGCTGGCACCCAACTGGGCCATAACACTGAGGCTTTCCACTCTGCTGAGCAAAAACCATGCAGAGCTTTGCTTTTCAAGGCTAGCCTGCAGAGGAAATGGTGTTAAAGAAAACAAGCAGCGATTTTTCTACACACTCGCGCTGCCTTTATGGTGAAGGCAGAGTTCCAGATCTAATTAACTAGCAGTTTGTTCTTTTCTCTGACCAACAGTTTTTGCTGTTCTTGCTTTCTTCTGCTGTTCTGAGCAGAGACAGCAAAGACCATGAACCAATGTACAACTAAAGTCCCATAAGAGTTACATTATGTACAGAGCCTTGACAAAGCATTTGGCCCTACATTATTATTTGGCTTTGGTTTTTAGTTCATCTATTTTCTTTTGGACCACTGATATGTTTTTGATTTTTTTTTTTTTTAGAACTTTTTAAGGATTTAAAAGCTTCACATATGAAAAAAGGAATTGACTTCTAAATGTAAGAACAGATTGAGTTGCCTTTTGCAGCTTGATCAACTTGATCAGTTTGTATCACATACAGCAAACAATTGTGTTACACACGCCGGCCGGTTTGCATATAAAATTAGTGACATTGAGTATGCTGACAGTAGAATCTAAAGACTTTCCCTCTACTTGTCTTGAGCAATATTTTCAGGGAAAAATATTGCTCAAATTGGGAGGTATGACCTTCAGCTTCCAGGCACCTTTCTACTGTGAAACAACTTCTACTTCACAAATACAAGACTGGCTAGAATACTTTTGTTAAACTAGCTCCACCAACTTGCCAAATCATTGTCTTTTGCCATTTCTCATTACTTTCCACAGTTACAGGCTGATTGCTGCCATCCTTAATCTGCTTTAATCTGATATTTTCTAACAAAATTGACCATATTCATTTATACATATATGATCTGATGTTAATTGTACTGGTTTGTCTTGTGCCGATTTCCTACTTGCTTAGCTACAGAACAGGTACACTGCATTCCTTCTCAGTAACAGCAGACAATTGCAAAAACTGTGTCCGATGTATTTGTAAAGGAATTATTTTTATATATATAAAGTGCTTTAAAACTGAGTGCTTTTTCACAGATTTTAAATCTGCCGTGAATGAACCTTAAAGGGTCGTGTTGAACTGGACACAACTTGCTTGTAGACTATTCCTTGCTACGGTCCTGTTTTACTTGCATGGGTCTGTATCACAAAGGGGCATTTGTTTAGAGAACTGCGAAAAGTCTCAATCAATCAGTGCTCTCAGAAAATGAAACTAAATAAATGAATAAATTAACAGCAGTGCTTGAGTTAAATCTTTACTTTCACCTCAAAAGTAAAAAAAAAAAAAAAACATCTGCCCATCATTCTAAGATTTAGTATATCAAAACATTTTGGTATTACTAACTTAACTGCAGCAAATATATTACTTTACATGTCCTTAAGGATGGGATTCTCATTGATGTGAAAAAACACGGGACATATAAATATTTCAAAGTTGCTCCTATCAAATCGCAGCATTCTGATCTGAGTCGACTTGAAACTTTTAGTGAACTTCAGTTTCACTCAAAATAGCAATTTCGTGTGTAATTTTGAGCTGGGGCCCCATGATTTATTTAAACCGAGCCCCCAACCCCCACCCCCTACTCTCTGGCGTGTGGCTCAGAGGTAAAAGGCGTGACCTCGGGCTGTAGGGTGGCTGGTGTTCAGCCTGGCCCGCTGTGGAATGGGACGCAGCCGCCGCGTGAAAAGGAAATGGAGCAGGAAATTGGGTTAGTTTCGCTAGTTCCCCCTTCTTGTGTCTCTGAGCAATCCCCCTCCAAACATGCACGCTCACACACAGTCATTCTGAAACACGCATAAACTCCCTTGGCCCTGGCTAATAGTGGAGAGACCTGGGACCTTATATATGTGTGCAAGTGTGTGTGTTTACGTTTGTTTGAGTGCAGAGGATTAGAGTTGTGGTCGGCCTAAGCCACCAAACACTCAATCTAAAGTCATCCAGCCAGCTAGAGAGTGTGTGATGGGGGACTGATGAGGGGACAGGGGACCTATTACACACACTGTTGGGCGCAAGCAGATAAAAAAAATATATATAAAATAGGGAAAACACACATCCTCACATACTGTTCCTGTGTGTAAATAGAGAAGATGATAAAGGTGTGCACACAGGAAACTACAAAGGCAGACAGGGAAGCACACATTTGGCCATCACACACAACCTCCTAACTTAGTCTGGGTGATAAATCTCTCCACTGAGGGAATCGACTGGAACACAGATGCTTGTGGTAGCACACAATATCTCTCACTCTCTTTCTCTCTCTCTCACACACACACACACACTCCTCTGTTTCTATGACAACAATTTGGGGATGGAGGGGGGGCAGGGCATGAGAAAAGAAGAATTGAAAGAGGTGGGCAATCATTTCATCGCTGATCAAAATTAAAGCCTGGCTTTGAGATGGAGCCAGCAGTGAAAGATGGATGGAAACAAGAAAAGAAAGGTGGGCAAACAGGTTGAAGGAGGGAAGGCAAGATAGGCAGAGTCTGCCCATTAAAGAGAGATATCAATATATCAAACAGAATATGCTGTGAAAAAAAGTCTAAGATTGCTACTCATTTTATTAAATTTTATAAACAAGAATCGAAACTTGGTCATCATTGGCCATGTTCTTCATGACAGATCACACAGAAAATGAACTTTTTTTTGTAATGTGGCTGATTTTTCTCTCATTTTCAATTAAGGTCCTGTAACCTTACTATGCAGAGAGCAATGCCTTCATTGGCTTCTTCACCAAATCACTTAATATTTTGATTTCATGAGACAGACTTACACAAGCTACAGCTACACCTCCACCATTTTAGGAAACGTTTGCCCATACAGAGACACATATTTGCCCAGTTCTAGGCTCAGCCAAATTGGATGGAGAGCATAGTAAATGTTTAAGTATTGCCTCAAATTCTCAGTTTTAGTATTAGACGTGGACATTAACTCAGCCATGCTAATACATAAATTTACCTCAAATTAACCATTCCATCATAGCAATGGCTAAATGTTTAGGGTCAAGTCATGCATGGCATATTTTGGCAACAAGGCAGTTCAAAGTGCTTTACATCATAAAAACATCATGCGATCGCCAATCGTGAAACAGGCGATAAACATTGCATTTCGTCAAATGTCATAAAAACCATCAACATACATCAAATGTGTCAGTTAAAGGCAACTGTAAACAAGAGGGATTTTAGCTTTAATTTAAAGCGACTCAGAGTTTCAGCTAGAAAAGAATGAAGGGGAACATTTGTCTTTTGAAGCCTCTAGGCTTTCTTACAGCTGCCATAGATGTAGCAACGTCTCAACATATCAATTTCTCCTGTCCTTAATTTGTCAAATGCACTCCCACATCATGATACTGAGACACTGTGGTTAACCACAGAGTGTTCTCAAGATGTTTAAATATTTGTTTTCTGTAGGCCAAAATGTCTATTTTTGATCTCATTTAATCCAGTCGTTAGCTTAGTCCTGAAAATTAAGCTTTGTACGGCTTTATTTTTAAACAATGGCTTTGTTCTTGTCACTCTGTCATAAATGCAACATTTGTTGAGTATTTGACTGATAGCTTTTCCATTAATGGAGCAGTATAATGAGTTCTTCAGCTCTTAAGTGGCTTGTATAATAGGCTCAGTAGATACACCAGGTATTTGCTAATTGCTGCTGGCTAGTCAGAGCTGATTGAGAGAGTCAGAGGCAGGGAGCTGCTCTTGGATACACTGACCTGTCTGCTGTTGCATGTGGTCTCCATGATTTCCGGAATACCCACAGAATCTGATCCACTTGAGAGAGTTACAAAAACAAAGTCTGGCTGCTTCAAAGACAAAAATAAATAAATCGGGGACAGCTCAAAATCTTTGGACAGTACCTTATAAGTACTCAGAGCAAGGTTTTCTGAAAAATTAATCACCGTAAATTTCCAAGACAATCTAAACCATCTTTGCCACCATGCATGATCTTTGATTTAGAGTATCTGTATGCAAAATGCTTAGTAGGCGGTGTTTCTTCAAGCCTTTTGGATTAACTGTAAGGTTACCTGCCGTAATCGGCAAATCTTGTGTCTGGCTAATTATTTCACAGTACTGCAGGCGCTTGTTTTCCTTTCAAGGACAACAACAGACGATCATTAACTAGTTAGATAAAAGAGAAAAAGTACAAGCTCAGTTCTGCTTGTGATTTTATTTTACTTTTTAAATTTTTTATGAAGACTAACCAGTTTGAAACTGGAACAGAGGGATGCTTTGAGGTGTGCTGTGGGCGGCTCTGCCTCTCATGTAACTTTGCGGAATCAGTATGACACGTGGTAAGGTATCCATGGAAACAGTAATCACAGTGCACATGGACATATTGAGCTTTCAATCACTATGTTTCCCTCCGTTTACACCAGTAGGTTTGAATGAAATTGGCTATATTGGACTCAAAATGGATCCAAATCCAAATTCATCAAACCACATTGTGTTAATATTTATTATTGTGCGTGCCTGGTCATATATCTCATCACTTTCAAATCAGCCACCAATAAACAACGACCACCATTTAATTTTGAGTACATTTCTTATTAGACAAACAAAATGATAGAGTATATAATAATATTGTATCCTCTAGTGGTTTGACATTCGGGCTGCAAGAAGACATGGTGACAAACATTCCCAGTCAAATAAACTATCCCACACGGAGCATTATGGCCACTTACTGGACTGGAGTTTATGAATGTTCACAGATTAGGCAAAACGGCAGTCTTATCTAATTTCCAGGCACATAGTGCCATTTTATAGCACAATCAAATAACTATGTTACATTTAGCTGTTATAAAAATTATGCAAGTACAAAACATAACTTAAAAGAAATTTGACTTTGTAATTTGACGCCTTGTCTGACTTAAAGAGACAGAAATTGGGCCGAAGGCAGAGTGCTTTTGCCGACACTGCCTTCAGCACATCATCGCAATAATATGTTTCCCTTAGATTGTTTACAATTGTTCTTAGGAGTGTTGGACTGAAAAATAGTTTGCATGAGAAGCTCAGTAGATCGGGTGATTGTTCATTGCTGCTGCCACTAGTCTGTAGGGAGCTAAGGGGGAGTTTAGTATGAAAAAGTGTTTAGGCACCAACCAAATGGTTGCCATGGGAGATTCAAGGATTTCTCAAACATGCATGAAAGAATCAAGGCAATACTCCAAGTATGTTTCTGATGAGGAAATAACATTAAAATATGAAAAAAATACAACCGCATCTATCATTTAAAATGAAGGAAAATGTTGACAGAGTGGGCCCAAAAACAGCATCAAGCATGTGCACATCTTCATAGTTCAATATGCACATGGTTACCTGAATCATGTGGAAGTCCTGCCTTTCTGGCACAAAATGACATATGGCCTCTTTAAAAGATGTTTTTTTTAGTTTTTGTTCTTTAAAAAAGCAAGAAAAAAAACTGCTGCTGTTTACAAAACAAATAATCCCTATTTTTCTTTTAATCAAGAATCAACCATTTTAAAATTTTCCACTTAGCCATAACAGTAGGAAAATAAGAATAGAAAATACTGACAACACAACAATGTTGTGTTGATAAATCCAAAAGTATTTCCTGTAATTTAATTTACTTATTTTAAGACACTAAATGAAGTCCTGACCACACTGCTCCGAGAGACGCAGTATGGTGCCGTGTCTTCTGACAGGGAGCAGGGACATGAAAAGGTCACAGATGATCAGCTTGACACCAGCTGGGTTCAAAAGGTCGCCCTCAAATCAACAGTGGCATATGGAAATCTACTGTTCTAAACAAAACAGCTTGTGTCTTCAGCATAATGACCCGGTTTAAATTTTGACATATGAGATTTTTAAAAGGAAGGTTGGTTGAATAACACAAAAGAAAGGAGACGACAGCGTTTTCTGTCTGGAGTTTTAACTCCGACTCCTCGTCTTTCCACCAATAGTAAGCTGGCGTTTAACCTGGGATGTGAGAGAACAAATGGCACATCCATCAATCATTTCAGCCTCTTTTTCGCTCAATAGGCTTACTGTCTCTCTTTACACACACAAATGCGCAGCAGAGGACAGGAGTAAAATCCATACTTCTCTGCAACATTGCTCTGCTATTCAGTATGCATCTGGCTGCAGTGCATGGCAAGGCTGCAGGCTTGACAGCCATTACACAGCTCAGTGTGTCTGTGCGACCGCTTCATCCCCTCACTGCAAACTTGGAGTCTAAAAGGGAACTCAGGAAAATGCGGTGAAATAGCACGCCAGCTACAAACTTCTCTGTCTGTTGCACAAGCACAGAAAGACAAAGGGATCTATTATTAATACTTTTTGGCTCAATTTATTTTCCAACCTTCTCTCCACTGAGACAATTTAAGTTTCTGAAAAAATAAGTAAGAGAGAAAGTAGAAATTGCCCCATTTGTGGATACCCTGAGGCCTGTAGGTTAGAGAGGAGGATCCTCATCAAATCAGACAAGAGTGAATTCTACAACTATACATTTATTTACCTTTAAAAATGTTAAATTAAAAAGTTGCTGTTTCAAGATCCAAAATGCAACACCTTTTGGTCAAAACTAAAAGGCCACTATATCCATGAACAGATGAAAGCACCACTTCAGGTATTATTATTATTTTATTTTTGATAAGAGAATAACATAATAACATGATGGAAAAGTCGATTTTACATAACACTGTCCCTTTAATTTCTGTGCACATTTAAGATAACAAAAATGTAGTGGCAGACAAAGTTTGGATGCAGAAAGAAATTTGAGATCAAAATTATTAATTTATCATGATGTAACCTTCATAACACTTAGTTTAATGTAAAATTTCAGTCACAAGATGGGTAGATTTTCTACATCGATTTTCTGTTTTACTTTTTAATTATTTGTTTGGTTACAAAAAATATGTAACTTATGACAATATGAACATATCAAAGGAACATTTATTAATGAAATGCCACTATAACATCTAAAAACGGCATTGAAATAAAAAACTGAAAAAAAGTCTAAACTGCAGCTCTTTACAACTGGGAGCAGTCCCCTGAATAATGTAACAGCCAGAGTACACTGAGGCATCATGCAGAAGTGAAAATGTGTCACGGCTTTCTATTAAACACCACTTTCTGTCCCCAGTATTGGAGCAGAGTAGTTCATAATTTACATAATGTTGCATATTACATCAGTACAAAGTAGAACAGGATCTATATATGTTTTATAAGAAGTGTTATCTTTGTTTTTTTTTTGTGTGACTGGGAGACAGTCTGTTCCTCTCCAGGGTGTTAGATAACTTAGATAAGGCATCTCATACTCCTGGGCTGCACTCGCTGTGCCTGTTACTGAACATGGCAGCCAGATTTGGGCTGGCAAAGTCAGTGACAAGCCACAGGTCGGAGTGTGTCCAACTGCAGAGGTGTGTGTATGTGTGTGTGTGTGTGTGTGTGTGTGTGTGTTCTCCTATATCTGCTTTTTTGTTGCATTTGCAGGTGTGAAGGAACACCTCAAAGGTCATCTGAGGAGGCATTGGAGCGTGCTGAGAGCCTGCCATCATACAGCTGCCACGCCAACTGGGCACCAAACACACACACAAAAACACACCGACTCCCACGCTGACAACCAGGTTGCTAAAACCAAACACACACAGAGATACAGGGAGGTACCTACAGCAAAGAGCAAACACTTGTCACAAGCAGGTCACTCACTCAGACAGGCAAACGCGTCTCGCTACTCATTCACACTTGCAAGCTTTACTCTTGCAACCACTTCACACTTGTGCGCCAGTGTGCATGCGTGAACATGCGTGAACATGCACACACACACACACACACACACGTATAATATGGTGCCCTTGGTTGCAATCTGTGTTTGTCTAAAACCTTGGACTAAGAGAGTCAAACAGCGACAGAGATTTAATCAGTTAATCTTTCTCACAAACAAATGGCAAGGAAACCATAGAAACCACAGACCTTTTATTCAGAACCCAAACATCACCTAAAGCTACTCAAATGTTTGGGGATTTCATGTTTTTAGCTTTTCAAAACTTTTTTTTTTTCTTTTAGGAAATTTTCAAATATTTTCCACCAATATCAGCTAGCTTGCTTAATTTCAGGATTTATTATGAAAGAAAGTTTAGATTTTTACATTTAAAAGACTATAGCTAAATTAGTTTTGACCGGTTTTTCGACTCGCTCATGATTACATCCACCGTGTGCTTATTACTGCCGCTTCTCAGTGACACCTGATGCATTTGTTTTACTTTTTCTCTAAATGCGCTGCTGGCTACACATTCATTTCTGTCTGATTAATGGTTCATTCAAATGTAAATTTCCAAATCTAAATCATGCTCTGTTTAGAGAGAAGAGGCCATCACCTTTCTGAAGACATCATCTGTAGTTTTGTCACAAGACCACTATTGGTTGGTCCTGGTAATGTCAAGATAATGAAAATAAGTTACATTAGACAGAATCTCCAGTCAAATGTTCTCTGATTCATTTGACTGAGACACAGAGAAAAAAAAAATCTACAACTTAATGATAATACATCTATATTATCCAGTATATACAATTAGTTTAATATTTATGTATGTCCATATGTGTTTAAATTCAGATTTTTTCATGGATCCACTTTCTTCCAATAACTGTACTGTTAGAAAAAGGTGGAAGCAGATGTTACTCCCTCTACTGGTTGAAGATGTCCCATAGGAAAATATACGTTTTCATAGTCCTTTATAATCCCAAATATGAGTCTAGGGTCTAAGCGTTACACTTCACCTATTCCTTCCCTTTGTGAAAATGGTTAAATCAGCTGGAGAAAGCAGCATAAACAGAGTGTGCAGGAACTCTTTAATTTGTTATAGGGAGTGGAGTGAAATCAATGATTCAACTATCTTATCTAGCCCTGTGATACGCATCTTGTAAATACATTCTCACTTTCCCCCCCTCCCCCCCATACTCCCTCACGAAGCTCCCCTCTCAATCTCTTTGGCACTTTGCTGTTATCACGACGATCAATAGCGAGGTGATTATTATTCTTCTAGCACAGCCCACACGTACACACACGCTGACCTCCCTCATCAAGTAGCTAAGAAACTCAGAGCACACAAACAAAGCATACACTTGCAATGCAGACACACAACGAGGGGTTGTGAGGTGTGCTGCTGATAACCTGCAGTTACAAGGTTAATGTGTGGTACTACACATGCTCCATGTCAAGCAGGAACATTACGGTTACACCACTCCCACTTCATTTGTTGTCCAAAATGATGTGTTTATTTAGTGTAATTTAAAGTAGTTATTTACTACTTGTCTTCTCCTACTTTCCAAATCTCATCTGAACAAAAATGTTTAGAGGCTGTAAAATAATACAGACATATTTACATCATGCATGTTGAACGTGATGCTAAGAAGAACAGTGAACTACATGGCAGAGATGAACAAAGCTAAAACTGAATGTCTGAGCAAAATGCACAAATGCGGTCTAATCAGAGATGTTTCAGTCAATCAGGCATGAAAACAGTCAAGACAGCAAAGACAGAAGAACCTTTTCAAGGCAACGTACTCAGATATTTGTCTCATTTGTCTTCCAAACTCATTGAGTAATGGTTTTAAATAATAATGATTTTGGGACAAAACAAAATAATTGTGAGCATATTTTTTTTTCCATTATCGAGCAGCCATAGATCACGTCATATTTTCACACCAGGGAAATTTAAAGTTCTTAACATTCAGAAAGGCTTTCTTCCCACAGTCAATAACACTGCTAAGCATTGCAACATGTAGAAAGTAAACATTTCTTTAAAACTGCTGTTTTGGACAAAAGTACTGATTTCATTCCTACCTTAATGTGTCATTTTAAATCGATTTATCAAAGTCTGTTAATTCTTTATTATGCATCTTTGATAGTTTTGTTATTTTTATTTGAATATTTTTATTGAATTTTTGGCAAAAAAAAATAAAAATAAATCAAAATAAATCCCCTACCAATACATTCAACTGTATGTTTTTTTGTTTTTTTTAAACTGAGTTGTTGATTGTAATTTTAATACTGATTGTATTTTTGGACATTTTTTGCAATTTCCCAATAGGCTTCTGGCCAACTTAAACACAGTTTCATCCTTCATTTAGAAAATATGAAGTGACAATCAAAATACCTTGACTAAAACTGAACTAGTACGTAGCAAAATTATTGAAGTACTTCTTAAGTTATTACTGATTGTTGGCTTAAACTGGGACAAAAATGTCAAACAAAGCATATAGATTTAAAATTAAGCACTTTTGTTTGCATAAGAAATTCTAATTATTTGAAAAGAAAGTTGTTCTAAAACATGCTCAGCATGACGAGTATAATTAAAAACACATTTCTGTGCGCAGCACTGAAATGTCTTGTAAAGCCATGTAAATACCTTCTGAAACCATTAAGCTCTGACAATTTAACTTACACGACACTTAAATGACTCATTTCTGTCAGATTTAAAAGTATCCGACTCAAACATCCAACTGGCTTTAAGTCAGGTGATAGCGGACGGCTCCTGTGTAAGAAATCATGGCTCAACACTGAGTGGCAAGGAATTAAGAGTGTTATGCTGCGAGATTTTCAACATCAAGGTCACTAAACCAAACTTTGATGTTTCATTTGCTAAATCGAGCAAATTCCATAAACTTTATAGTGAGACAGTTGATATAAAGAAACCGTAAGAGCCACGTGGTGTTTGCAATAAAACATTGCAACTCGTCTTTCCCTAGACAATAAACAATTGAAGTATTTGAAATAAAGTAAAACAAATACGTGTAAGGCATAAGGCTTTATAGGAGTTTTACATTTTCAGACTCGCCTCCGGTAATGGAGCTCACCTCATAGTGCGAAGATCCCAGCCTCGGATGGTCGTGTCGTTTGCCGTGGCGAGCTGGCTGCAGTTGTGGTGGGGGCTCCATTTGCCAGAGGTGAACTTCAGCTGACCTTTACCCTCGAGGGTGGCAGTGCTGGAGACCTGCAGCACACCGGAAGACCTTTATTAACTTGTCAGAGCATCCATGGAAGTTTCACTTAAATACATGTGACAAGTTCAGCAGGAACAGTGCATTCAGTCAGAATAATAAGAAGCTTTTTCTCTCCGCCTTAATCAAGATTAAAATATATTCCTAAAGGAACCATTTTAAGGTTTACTTTTGGACGCTGTATTTCATTGTTCAGCCGATGCTAATAAAAGCAAAAGATTTGTTCATGTGGTTTCAAAACTGCTTTAACTGTCATACCATTTTTAGTTTAAAACTGTTCAAATTACACGCCTTAGAAACAGAAGTTTTCTGTTCTGTTTCTAAGCAACTAAAATAAATGTTGCATTTCTATTTTAAATAAAAGGAGTTAGATCATATTATGCATTTCTGTTGAAATGTTAGTATTAAAACATAATATTGTGGTACTTTTATTCACAGATTTCATATTGTCAAAATGTCATACCAGGAGAAGTTTATTCGCCGCCTTGGTCTTTTAAAAGTTACCAGTAATAAGAGGATTTAATTAAGAACTATAGAAACCGCGCACCTTCAGTGGGCAGCAGATTTGTGATCGGTGTACTTTATTTTACTCACATAATTCACCTAATTATAGCTTCCTTTTTTTTTTTTTCAAAAAGACGTCCGCCAGCATATGTTTACTGAGGAAAAAATGCTCACTAACACATAAAGTTTATTGATTTTTCATATAAAAAAAGGACTTCTATTTGAAAGAAGAGAAACTTCAGCCTTCATGATCACTTTTTCTGTTACAGAATATGTATCTTTTTTTAACTATTTTACTTCATAACTATTTTACAACTAATTTAAAGCAGAACCTCTTCAATTCTGTTTTTGCTATGGCTTATCTTTCACTCATAGCTTATCTATAAAGCTCTTCAATTTTAATAAACTTGCGGGGGATTCCTCTTCACTTTTGTAGTTCTACAACCTTGACTTTGAATAACACACGTTTTGTAGCATTGACCTTTTTTAGAAGACCTCCCCTTTGAAAGCTTCCACCTTCCAGGCAGAAAACTCAACTCTGATGAACTGAATACTTGAGGACATTCAGAAAGTTTTTTTTAGTGTTTTCTTAGTGCTTTCCTTCCAGGTTTTTTCAAGGTAAGCCTGTGGAGTTTGCGAAAAGCTCTTACTCAGGCTAGGGATTTTTTTTCTCTATTCTGTGACCTATACTCCAAATTCAAGACTCAAAAATACTTTGAAAGGTTTTTGCTACTTCATTGTGAGCTAGTATTGGTTTTGAAAGAGACAAAAAGTTTAATGTTAGTAGTGAAGAGACTGATTTTATTCCTCCTGGTTTAGTAATGATTTAGTTACCTTTTATCAAACCTGCAATGGATTCCCATTGGTCTTTCAAATAAATGATGTGTGGTAGGTGGAGACCAGCGCTGCAGGAAATTTTCATTAATCAATAGTTTCCTCTAAATTTGTGTGCGTTAACGAGATTGAGGTAGTTTTTTGCTTTGCTGGAGGTGATTTACACACAAGACCATTTATTTTGGAAAAGATCTGCTGAGCTCTGAGAACGCTTAAAACTGATTAGTGTGAAGAATTGAATCAAAGCTGTGTAGGTTGGTTGAGGATCACTGGAATGTATTATGTCATTTATTTTTCAAACGTGACTTGGTGTAGAAATTAAGTAGCGCAGTGAAGGCCAATTAAACTGGAGCATTTGAGGTTTCTCAAACAGGATGACATGCTTGTCCCTGGATATTTTTTCCAGATAGATTTCAAATAAAAACAATGATGGTGAATTTAATGAAAGCCAAAATGCTTCAAACCCTCTGATTTATAAAGTAAATTGCTTCGTAGGGCTTTTCTTGAAAAATAGAATCCAATTAATGCAGCAGACTCGCTTTGGATAATATCTTTCCCTAAAACTTGTGATGCATCTAACAATTCCAAAAAGCAGAACCCAACTCCATTTTTCTTTGCTCCCTGACTGTCTGCAGGTTTTTATTCTCATCCTTCTCCCTCTCCCAGTTCTCCAGCCCTCCCTCTTTCTCTCCCATCCCTGGCTGCTGGAGCAAAGATCATCGATCGGTCCGTCACCACACTGTTCCCTGGTACATTCTCATTATTTCAGCTAGGGAGGACAGAGGGGGGGAGACGGTGAGCGGCCCATGGAGAAGGAGAGAGGAGAAAAGGAAGGGAATAAAGCAAGAAGGATTAAAGGAAGAAGAATTGTACAGGTGCAGAAAACAGGAAATGGTAGACATTTGTCAGTTGTTAAGTTGGACTGCAAGGTTTCAAGATGAAACACTAAAATTGTACACTTTTCCAGACTCAAATGTTCTGGTTTCACTGTCAAGCATAAATATCTACGTTTACCAGGTATTTATAGTAGGACGCATCGATAAATCGGCCCCAATTTCCTTAAATTTGGGAGATCGGTGATAGGCCGATACTTGCATGTGAACCCGATCTTATGCACCGATCTTATCTACCTCAGAAAAGGTCTAAAAATCAACGACTGTCCTCTTTTTCTCTGCTTTGAGAGAGGTTTGACTGTCATGTCTGTACATTTGCAGTTACTAATAGTCACCCCACTGTTGCCAATACAGCAACTCTCTTGTTACATTTAGTACCGTTTCAAAAAAAAAAAAAAAAATCAGTGTCTGTCCATTCAGACGTTTTGCACAGCTGAAAGACTCAAATATGTATAAATGAATCAAAGAATCACTCCAGGTATGTTTGTGATGAGGTACTAACATTTTAACATTATGTAAAGCTCAAAGAAGTTGATTGCAACCCTACCAACCCAAATTCCAAAAAATTTTAGGACATTTTATTTATTTCAGGGGTCTGTATTCAAAAAATGTCCTACAAATTTCAACCGATGTAGGAAAACACGGAGGTCTGCTAAAATGTCCGTAAAACCCACTCACCAGAGACAGAGAGATGCTTTCTAACCTAAACATAAAGTGAAATTTAATCTTTAGTGAGTCATCATTTCAAGACTACTTACACAGATTTGATTCAATACTCCCCTTCTTATTTAACTTTAATTAGATTTTTTGCAACTAAGCTGTTTTTGAAGATGTTTTAACCACTTAAAATGAGGGCAATAAATGCTGGACAGCTAGTCTAGTAATTACCAAAGGGTCCATTCAAAGGATAAACCAGATTAGGTTTATCATCTATAAATATGGTTTTAAGGTGCCAAAGGACACGTGCACACACATATCTAAATGTCTTTTCACGTAACTTAAGGAAAGACACAGCCTGTATTCGACAGAGAAGTAGGAGCTCCCCTCCCCTCCTTGGAGAACATGAGCATTCTTAAGCACCAGTAAGAAAGAAAACTTCTGCAGGAATCCTGCTCCACTAATGGTTCAACAGCAAAGCTGGAGCTTCGTGCATCCCAGCTTCCCAGCTTTATTAGTTCGCTAACCAAATTAGGGGCCCTAACAAGGCAGTACACACAACACTAGGGGACGCATTCATTTAGGAGGCAAGCAGCTCTAATGCAGAGCTTTCTATCAAATCACCATGCAGTCATGCTTTCTTCACACCCCGATGGTTCAGTGTGCGCGCATTAGTTTGTGTGAGAGCAGATGTGCGGGACAAGGTGTGTAGGTGTCCTCAATTCCACCAGCGAATCCAACTGATGAGTGCTGCAAACACACATCATGGGCACAAAAACAATGCACACTGGCATGCTTAAACCCACAATCCTCTCTTATAAATGCATACACACTACCACATCCAACTCATAGAGCCACTAATCCAGGCCAGGCCTGAGACAGAGAGAGAGGGAGAGGGAGAGAGAGAGAGAGAGAAAAAGAGAGAGGGTGAAGAAGAGGGACAAAGAGAGAAAGAGAGACACAGAGAGAAGGAGACAGAAATCAAGAAAGAGAAAAGAGAGAGCGAGAGATCCGTGCTGTGCTGGACATGACTAGAGATGAACACATCACACTCTGACAGACTGAAGAGGAGAGGAGAGTGGGATGAAAAAAAAAGGAAGCAGGGAGGGAGGTAAGAAGATTAGCATTCTCATCAGCAGTGGAGGAATTTGTCTTGGCTGCCTAGCTCTCCCTCCTTTTTTACATTCCCCTTCTCCTCATCAGCTCCACACTCTTTCCTTATCCCGGCTCAGTCTTCCTCCGTTCTTATATTTACTTTTGCAATCAGCAGGATCCTGTATCGACACGTTTTTCCTTCCTCCTCCCTCCTTCTCATCATATTTCTCCCATTCACATTCATGCCCATGTTTACCTGAAAGCATGAATATCAATTGTTCTGTTTGGTGTCTGTTTCACAGACATGGATCATCTCTGTGATCCACTCGTTTACGTGCTGGACTGACCTACACAGTTCTGTGCAAATGATTATAACTTCCCCACATTTTGTCACACTACAGCCACACTTGACGTATTTTAGTTGGATTTCATGTGCCAAAACAACTCAAGGTCACTAATTATTGTAGAATCGAAGGAAAAATAATACACAACCTCCACTGAAAAGTGCAGTGCGCATTCGTGCCTAGCTCCCTTGGGCCAGCCCCATGTTTAAACACACTTTGTTGCAATTACAGCTCTTCAATAGCTCAATATTTGGAAGTGTGGCCAACATGGACTGAATGGCTTTGTTCACTTCCTCTGCTGCTATTATTAAACTAATATATCTGTACATATTAGTTTTGGGACACAAACTGAAGATGAGTAGGTGATGTAAAATATCAACCTGTTTTTTCCCCCTTTCCTTTTTAATAATAAAATGACCTAGAACTCAACATAAGTAACCCTGGCAAATATTCGGACAGAGTGAGAGGTCTTAGCCTTCCATTTATCTGAACAACAATAAGAAAGAGTCTAACAGACTTTTAGACTCCAAGACTGACTTGTGCTTGCATGCGAGTTTGCTGCCCTTTATGTGAATCTACATAAACTAATGAGTCATACACTTCATATTTCTCATCACATCTGGCTTCTAATGGATCCCCCCCACACACACACACACACGCACACACACACATCCACAAAAGCCGGCTGACACATCACAACTCGATTAGTTCTTCCCCAAATGCATTCACACATGACACACGCCATTATTTTGTGGCTTTGAATACACATAATGGCCTTTCTAAGTGCAAAGCTGGCAAGTTGGAGACGGTGAATTTACAGTGAAGAGCCTCTTCACCTTGCATTATGAAGGACACAACCACAGACAAATTGACCACAAGTATTTACACTTAATTTAGTTACATTGTTTTTTCTCTGTATTAAGAGTCATTAATATGTATTTCTGCCAGCCAGGGGCGACTCTGACAGGCAGCGTTGAGCAATATTTGGGGTTTGTCCCACTCTTATTTCAATCTCATAATACTTTCATGGAGAACTTTCGACAGCCCTTAATTTAGTATTTGGCCAACATCATTTTTTTTTCTGTTCACTTTTAGACAAAACACAGTCCATTGCAGATGTATTCCCATGGCTTATCTGTACATTTTGCTTCGATGGTAAAATAAATAAGTTTCTAAATATTTTATTTGGATGTTATGTTCTTACTGATACAAAAGGGGTTTAAACTGTGAAAAGGACCAGATGGTTTTGGACTATTTTTATAAATAGAAATCTGATAAGTGTGGTGTGCAATTTGAAATAACTCCTAACTTTGATACCCCAAAATAAAAGTCAACTCAATGTCTTTAAATGTCACTCAATCAGGTATTATGCCCGCCCCACAAGTGGATTTTTTTTTTCTAAGTGGAAATACAGCTTTTCCATGAAGGGCTGAGACTTTTGTAAGAGGATATACCACAATAAACTGCATGATGAAGACCAATGAACACATCAGACAGGTGTGTCTGAAAAGGCATAAAGTTGTGGAGAAGTTTATAGCTGAAATTCTAAAACAATATCTAAAGCTTTGGTCATGTCATGAAGCACCAGTTAGTCTTTCTAACAATTGGAGGAGCTAATTACCACCAACAGAAGCAGCCATAAGGGAGTAAAGGGACACTGTAAATCTAAAGGAGGAACAGAGAACGGCAGGAGAGTCTATCGACCGGTCAGCTACTAACTATGTTAGCTGCATCTGTCTTGCCTACATGGAAAACCTGAGAATGAGCTATAGGACCATTTGTTTGCAGTTTCATTAACTCATGAAGGGAACACACAGCTAACGTGGAATAATAGCTGTGTTTTGTGCTCAGATGACATCAAAATTAAGCATTTTGACTTAAAACATATTTTGGAACAAAACCTTTCAGAAGTTAACCATCCAGCATGTGAATAGCATGCAACTGAAGCTATGTTTTTTTTTTTTTTCTTCTTTTGGAGGTGGGGGTGATGTTTTTATAAAGCATATTCATATGTTAAATGGCCCAGTCAAAGTCCAGATCTAAACATAAATGTATTGTTCGCAGATTCTCTCCTTCCTGTCTGATTAATTTGCAGCTATTTTTCAAAGATTGAATATTTTAGTTTCTAAACTGGCCAAGCATGTAGAAACACCTGAAAGGACTTGCAGCTTTCATTGTAGTAAAAGATATTTCAACAAAGCACTCTGTCAAAATTTTATAAAAATCCCAAAACCTCTGTGAGGTTCTAACATGTGAAACTAGAGTGACTTCAATTTAGAGATGCTGCGGTACACTCTGGCTTCAGGTCCATTAAGATTAGTTTCATTCATGAACACCCTTTTATCACCATACAATTTGAATTATGTTCTTTTCGTAAGTTTCTTTCTTCTCACACATTTTAAACACAACATGAATACAGCTGTGCACAGGGAGAGGCAAAGTTCATAACTCGTTTTGTTCAAGCCACATGACTGTGTCCTGCTCATCCCCATGTCTTACGAAGACAATTATTTCTGCTGCACAGCATGATTTCCCCACATTATATGCAATAGAGTCAGACAGCACATAATTCTTATAAAAATATCACAAGAAGTTTCTGTATGTTTTAAATGAGAAAAAAACATTGTAGAATGAAACGAACCACGCTGCAGGTGAATAATGCAGAGATGGACTGATTTCTCAGTTCTGACACAAGAGTCTTACAATCAGCATGGGGCAGAAGTGAGGCTGTTACAGGAGCTCTAACGTAGATCTTTGCAAATACTTTATATGAACATGTGTGAATAGTGTAAGCAGCTGTTTTGTCAGTGAAAATATGTTTCAGTTAAAACGATGAAAAAAATAAAAAATAAAAACTTGGTTCTCAAATAATAAGTGTGTGTGTGAATGTGATTTTCAGTGTGTGTGCGTCTCATACCGTGGCTTGTGTGGAGCTCTCCTGGAGGTCCCAGAGCAGCGCATGGTTATCAGCCAATGAAATCACACGCTTGCCATCGCCCATGGGCTCCCACAACACGCTGTAAATGCAGAAGGACACACATGCAGCTTATAAACACTCAGAAGACCTGAGTCATGGTCAATAAGAGAACAGAGTTTGGTTATATTTACATGTAATCCACACAGTGTAACAGAAAGATGTGATCTAGTACATTAAGGTAATGGCCCACTACCCACGCAGTGGTCTACTGAATGCACCTTATTATTAGCACTTCAGAAATTTCTAAATTACACAATAGAACCATTCAAAATAAACCATAAATAGACTGCTTTTAATTAACATTTGCAACTGGAGGTCAACAGTTTTAGCACTAATGAAAACATAGCAACAGCATAAAAAAGGAGTTTTCAGTAAAGTTTGTCTCTTTCATTAGCTGTAAATTATGTTTCAGGCAGATCATGAAAAAACCCTTTAAAATCCCATTTGAGGTGCCTTATTTGTTACCTCAAATGGGTAACAAATGGGTAGTATCTCATCAGTTCACAGAAAATCAAAAAAAAAAGTGTAATGCAATGTCATTCAAAAATGACAGTGGTAGGGGTACTAGGGCAACAGCCCGCTGTGTTTTTGTGTAAAAAAAAAAAAAAAAAAAGATAAAAAGTTGACAAGAAATTTAAAAATAACAAAATAATTATATGATATTGGAAGACATTATTGAGAATGCTTAAGCACTAACTATAGAAGAATAGAATAATTATATGTAAACATGAAGGGTCCGCATGCAAACTGACTTTAAACCATCACCGGTTGCTACGGTTACTTGATGTTATCTTGCCGTTTTAAGATTAGCTAGCATGTTGTCAGCAAACAACTGTTTACCACAGAGTGATCAAAGAAGTTATGCTAACAGACTCATTAGTGAATGGGATACAATGACCCCAAAGTGTTACAAGCAAGTGAGGGAAATGATGAGGAAAAATGCCCCAAATTTCAGAGGCCAGACTTTAATTACTTAGAATATTTCAAACAATTTTGTTATGGTGAGATCATCTCCTCCTGATGAAATGCGCTGAGTCTCTCTATTTAGACAAACTAATCCATTGTGGGCAAGGACGCTGGGGGTTTTCCTAAAACTGTAAATTTTCCTAGAAAAATGGAAGTCATGTTTATTGTGAAAGGGACAAATGACATAGGATAATTTCTACCTATTTTGGTCACAATTAGAGACCATTTTGACTGCATGCAATTGCATGCTATTCTAGTGAAATTTTTATGGCCGGACAAAATAAAAATGGATTCTACTTCTGAAAGACCATTGCAGTGATTGGTCACCGTTAACAAAAAATCTTGTGAATTTTACAAATGCGAACACTATGTACCACATAAAAATAAACATGTAGCTGCAGCCATCAAGGCAGGTGCTGGACTAAGCCATCAGAAATCAAAAGTGCAGCAGACTGAACGGGAGGCAGTGCCAAGTGCAGAACTTCTGACATCTGCAACAGATGCCACAAAGCTGTAGGGAGTTGCACCAGGCAGAGGTGATCCTTCAAAACCGTCCATCTTGAGTGAAAGATGATGTGCATAATCCATGGTGAGTTACAAAAATTCAGAGATGCATGACTAGCACACAAGTCTAGTCATGTGCAGGGGAATGGATGGCGCCCACACTCTCCCACGGTTAAATGCCACAATAGGTAGCTTTTATAAAAATGTATGTTTTATATATTTGTTGATATATTGCAGCACTATAATACGAAGGTATAATATGAGAAAAAAATATTTCCCCTGCCTTCTTCCTGTGGTCCTACTGCCATGTGTACAAATATATACCACTTGGTCACAGAAACAACCAATTGGAGCCAGGAGGAGGGTCTTAGTGGTCTCAATCAAACCCATGTATGTGCTGCTTCCACCCTCCTCATTGTTCACTGCAGGGCTACGGTTTCTTTCCCACAGCAAAGCCTAAAATGGAAGTTCAAATTAGTGAAAGGGGAATGGGGCTGACTGACCTGGAGCCTATGTATGTTTTACCCATGTTCCAAGTGTAACAGTCCAGATCAGATTTGTGTTGCTGGCTGTTATGCATCTCACCTGCTGCAGTCTTCTCTGATTATACTTTTGGAAGTAAATTCATTGCCAATAAAAGTGACAGCCTTGTATAAATGAGAGAGTACTCATTGGCAAATCCTGCAGCCCAATTCTGTCAATCTAATGCCACAAGAGTGGGACACATGGTTGCTTCACCGTCGCTAAAAAAATAGCTTTTACTGCATACTTTGCTTTGATCGCTCCCTGCATACAACCGTCTGCAGAGTATTGATTCTTTATTGCATGCCTCGTGGAGCTGCAAGTCCTCACTGTGCTCTACTTAAAGCATATATTATGAGCACAGGGCCACTTGCTGAGTTTTTCATTGCTCCCTTGTTGGAGACTGGATCACATCTGTACTTTTCATCATTTCTCTTAGTTCACATAGCTAAATAAAGATGGAAACAGTGACAAGACAGAAGAACCCAACAGACAAAGCAGTTCTTTAACTCCCAGTCTTACCATGCAAGATAAAGTCAGCGACCTTCAAACGAGCCAAATATAACTATGGTCATAAAAATGTTCCCATTTTCAGTGTTGATTAAATGTTATAATTTTTATCTTAAAAGATAATTATGTTTTAATCCGGACTGAATGCAGTGTAAATTTGGATTACTTGTAGGTTTGGTCGTCTAATTCTGACACAGCTATAAAACCAGAGTCGCAAGACGCTTAGTAAATGATGCCCATTATTTAGGAAGTTCATCAATTAGACACTTCATTTTCTTGAACTCATTTGTCAACCTGGAGAAGCCACAACAATGCTTATGTCTGAGAGACGATGAGAGTGTTTGAGAGAGATAAAACAAATGACCAAGTTAGAGTTTGCTGTTGGACTGAGTCCAAGTTTCAAATATAGATAGCGCCATTAGAAGAGGCGAAGCAGAGCGCTGGAGGGATTGGGAGAAGTAGAGGAGGGGCAACGGAGCTGTGTTTATTAGGGCTGTAAATCTAAGGCTGCTGAGGGACGGCTTTTACTGCCCTCCTGAGGAGCAAACAGTCATGGACTCTGGATGCAAAAACACAGACGTAAACACACCCAGCATGCAAACTTATTCGCCTTTAGGGCTGTATCACATTTACTTTAATTCATTTTCAGAAGACAAAGGAATATTTATGCCTAGAGTCAACCACAAAAATATTTTAGTAGCAAAAACCAGTGGTTAATATTAGTTTTAAAACTAGGATTTCAGGAGCCAGAACTTAACCTGAAGCAAACTGTTGGGGTCAGACCTGCCAATTTCAAAGAAGAGGTTTGTTTGGGAAACAGGCTGGATAAAAGATGGACACAGACACTCATTGTTAAAATAAAGTCATTAATATAGTTGTTTTTTCATTATGTTTAAAGAACAAATCCATCTATACTGAGAATAAATTACTCACAGATAGATTTACAAGTTTCAGTGACACTCAGACTGTTTATGGTTTTATTTGAAAAAAAAAGAAAAAAAAAGAAAGAAAACTTGGTTTCTTTCCATTACACATTATAGTGGTGCAGCACTTTGTGGTCGTCTAAAACAGACAGATATGGGTTGTTTATATATATGACTGGAAATAAGTACATAGAAATTTGTGAGGTTTGTAAAATGGGTTCTTACTATATAACTCACTGAAGGTGAACATTGGACCAAGAATAGCACAAACCCAACACCTACAGCCCCATCTTAAAAATTGAACAGCAGGTGCCAAACACGTGAGGAATGAGCCTAAGTGCAAACAACTGCTAACACAGAAACCTTAAAAAAAGACAACAGATTGCTACCTTCTCCCTGACACTGATGCAAAAACACACATTCATCAGGACACCATAGGGCCAATTAAAACATACTCACCACTTTGGGATTTGCACTTCACATTTTTCCCCAAAGTATCAATTATCTTATGCAACAGCAGAGAGTCGGAGACAATTACTGAGCGGTGTCTAATATCGGCTTTCTTTCTTATTAAACACTGTAAGTTACATGCATTTGACCTTGAGTTTTGCAACAAGCTAGCATCTGAAGCAGTATGTAAATACTGTCAAGGAGAGCTGTGGGGGTTTCACAGCCCCATACATCTAAGTCGAGGGAAGGGATGCAGTTTTCTCTCTCTCTTTGTCTTTCTATACGTCTCTTGCTCTACAGATTGTTCTCCTGTTATGCTGTGCTTTGCATGTATACAAGTTAAATCCCAGTATGTACAAGACAAACACATCGGGTGTTGCCCTCCTCCTTCTGGACAGGATTTCACAGGCATACCAAGTAAAAAAGTGCCAAACTAAGTGACACCTTTTGCAAGTATGTAGATGAAATTCATGAAAACTACTATGTGTGACTCTTATTTTCTTAATTTGCCTTTCTCAAGATTTTGTGAATTAAGTTCCTGAAATATGAAATTGCATTATTGTAGCAGAGTTTGAAGGTTATCAGACAGAACATTTTCTATCTCATGAGAGGTGAGATGAGAAGGTTAAATCCAAACACAAAAACAAGCTCATTGTGTCTATGTAAAAGCCCATTCAGGAACACTGAAGGATGGAAATTTTAGCAGCACTATTGAGCTCTTTGTATGGTGGAAAAGTCAGAATTATTGAAAGAATTTTATACTTTATGAAATAAATAATTTAGCTTATTTAAACAGTTATGGCTCCTATTAACAGAGCTTGGATGATAATTTACTCAGAGACAATTCCAGTGTTGCCTAAGGAGGTCAACACCTTATATCAAGGTGTTCATAATTATTAAGCAGATTCTTTCCTTAAGGCAAAATAGGCCTAAACAAAGGTTTAATCGAGTCTGAAAATAAAATTTAAAAAAATACCAAATGTCAGAAGAGCTATCAGGAACCCATAATATTCCAATTCTGCCAACTACAACATATCTGCAGTCCATATAACAAGAAGATGTTCTGAACTCAGAGAAATGGCAAAGGCAAGGAAAGCTGAAACCCGACCACCGCCACACACAAGAAATATGTGAAGACAGGTTTTTCACGGGTTTTGTGGATTGATGAGAGTAACTCTTGACGGACCAGGTGGATGGGCCCATCGCTGGATCAGTAGCACAAAGCTCCACTTCATGTCAGACACCAGTAAGATGGGGCAGTAGTACAGGATGATATTATTCAAGATGAGCTGGTTGGATCGTTCTGTGTTGGAGATGGGCTCAAAGTCAACTTCCACACCTACTGCCAGTTTTTAGAAGACACTTTCTTCAAGCAGTGGTACAGGAAGAAGTCTGCATCTTTCTAAAGGAAAGTGATTCTTTTGCAGGACAATGCTCCATCACATCCATCCAAGTGGCTGCGTAGCCAGTGAATGCGTTAAAGATGGAAAAACATATGACATGGCCTCCTTCCTCATCTGACCTGAACCCAGTTGAGAAATTGAGGGCAGTTCTTAAATGGGAGATATGGTGGAGGAAAACAGTATACCTTTCTTAACAGTGTCTGGGAGGCTGTGGTTGCTGCTGCTCAAAAAGCTGATCGTCAATAGATCAAGAAACTGACAGAATCCATGAATAGACGGCTTATCACCGTTATTGAAAAGGAGGATGGATTTACTGGTCATTGATTTTGATCAGAAATATTTTTTGGAAAGGTTTGAGTTGTTTGTTTATAATTCCCACTTAAACAGATGAAAATAATGGAGTAAGATGCAGAAGCGTGTGTTTTTCCATTTAGTTCTATAATAATTTTGCCCAATAATTGTGTGCCTACAGATATTCTCCAAAAAAAAGCACAAACGTCACTTTTACTTTCGTAAGCAATGTTTGAGGTTTATTAGCATTTTGGATTAACCAAGAACATTTTAGTTGGTGATTGGTAAAAATAATCCTCAAAAAAAACAAAAACAAAAAAAACAAAACACTTGGCTAATAATTGTGCACCTAATGTATTTTCTATGCAAAACCAATGTTACAAATGAGGTAAACAAATTAATAGAGTTGGTGACTCTGAACTCTGGAACTTCAAGAGCTTGTGCAAAAGCAAAAAACACTCCACAACATGCTCATCATAGTGGACTGTAAAGTACAGACGATCCTTCCTCTACTGTACTGTAGTGAGAACAGATGCAGGAGATTATTTTTATCCAACAGAGTAGTCTCCTTACATGGAAAACACAATCAGTCTTTTTGTCTTTTTTTTTTTTGTCTTATTAAAAAACTTCTCTTTGCAATAAAGTAAATTATCAAACAATGTTAGCTCTGAAAAAGATTCCCTTAAAAGTGTTATTCAAAAAATAATGGTCAGGAAACTATACTTTAAACTGATTTAAACTCTTTAAGAACTGGTGAAAAAAAATGTATTTCCACTTCAATGAAGCTCAAACATTTGCTTCCATCAACCTTAATGGGTAAGGATTATATTCCCGACTTGGCCAGCTTTTGAATCTTGCAACCAGACAAATTTATAGAGAAATTAAGAAAAGAAAATTCTTAAATTTACTCAATGAAAAGAAAAAAAAAAGAAACTTTGGAGGCTTCTTAAAAGGCATACACAGACTTTGATTAAAACTAGACTGTTTCACTTGAGATATTTGAGACCTTCACCAGAGGGGTCATGGCTATATAATTGGTAGTAAGGTTTAAAGAAAACACAATCTTTGTAAAATAAACAGAAGTCTCAAAAACATATATTAAGCAATTGCACACTTAATATTATAGGGTTACAGGTGTATGTCTGCAAAATCAGAGCAATCATCTACATGCAACACTTCTCCAACTGTACAAAACAAAACATCTTTCTGGCATCAAGGATAACAGGAAATCAAAAGATTGAGGAGTTGGTCAGTTTTGCCCTATTTTACATGAAAACTCATAATAAGGAGTCCAATAACCTCAACAGCCTCAGAATTCAGTAGTTTTAGCCTCATCTTTGTGAGTCATGTCATTAAAACGCATGCAAGATATGATTTTAGACTGCATTCTTTAAACATGCCTGGGTATTAATTATGGAAAAGATGTGGTCTTAAAAGCACCAAATACTAGGGCTGCACAATATATCACAAAAGTGTCGCCATTGTCATAACAATGTGTGTTATATTCATATCGCAAAGAACTATTTAGACGGAAAAACTTGTTAGTCAATATATTCCGAGTGTGATAAACTTTCATTTTTCACGTTAATGTAATATTTAGACAATTGGACATAGTCTCAAGGTAGCAGATGCTCACACCATACACTGCTCTAAAACTTCAACTGGCTTTCAGAGCTTCTTACAAAACTATAAAGCTTAATGGAAAAGTAAAATAGTATTTTTCCCAATTTAACTTTAGTAGTTTACACAGTTCAAGATAAGTCAAAAATAGTAGCATTTAAAAAAAAAATGAAGACAAGATGAATATGTTGTAAATAACCTGGTTAAAACAACATGTTCTCTAAACAGCAGCACTAATTTTATATTGCTAAGAAAAATCTGGTTTTGTTAACACAATAATGCATCCTATTTTATGCAATACACTCTTTTGGATGACAAGGAATAAAAACAGACCAAAACTTGTGATCTTTTTGCAAAAAAAGTAATAAAAGAAGCCCAAGACATGTACTATTAAAGAAAAATAACTTTTGCTCAAAAACGAGAACACGTTTCTACGATCAAACACACAGTTGTACCATAGCCATCTTCTTCCATCTTTAGAATTTTTTTTTTTTTTTTTTGCGCTCTGCCATTCCCTCCTAGCGTGCCGATTGGCTCAAATGGCTCCACATGAATCAATTTAGTCAACTGGCAAGGCTCCCAATCGAAACTAAGTGCACAAGGAGGAATAAGAGGGCAAAAATCGCCACGGAGAACGCATAAACACACACACACACAAAAATTTTGCCTGCATTTTTATTCAGCGCACGCTTCACAACGGAGCACAGGCTCAAATGTTTGCCCGCCCAAACAATGAGGGGATTTTTTGAGGAAGGAGAAAGGGTTATTGTTAGCGGGAGTGAAGGGACAGCACGCGTGAGCTAAACAGGCAGACACGCTACAGTGGATGCAAGCACACATGGAGCAGGTGGACAAACACGCACGCAAAAATAAAGTAAAAATAAAAACCCCTAAAACACAAACTCTTTGTCTTTTCACACACACAAGCATGCACAGATTGGTGCAAGCTGCCAGTATTATCAGAACAAGAGAGGATGTGTGCATGTTGTAGAGAAATGGAGGAGGCGGGCGGCACACCAGAGCCATCCGTCTAGGGAAGCCAATAGTGCACAGCATAGGGTGCAGGCTTCACAGCATCCAATTCACAGCCCAAAAAAACAGAAACACACACGTATAGACCGCATGTGCACAGTGTGATGCCCTTGTGAGGGTTATAGCTCTCAGGGCGCTGAGACAGTGGTGCCCACAACCATCAATCTTTACCCCCACAGCATCGTCTGACCTGGTCTCTCACACATATACACACAGATAATTAACTTTTTTGATCCCTAGCAAAAGTTAAATATTTGTAACTTTAATTTTAACCCTAAAAAAAACAAAAGTCTTTACCCTGAAATAGAACTTTAGAGGGAATGATAAAGAAACAAGCTCAACAAAACAAGCAAAAAGCAAAAACATTTAACATCTCTGCATTTTTCTCTTGGCTTTTCCTCCCTCCCTCCCAATCTTTATCTCTACCTCACAGACACCTGCTACAGTACGCCAACTGATTGGCGCGTCTAAAAATGATAGCAATCATGAGGCAGACGATGAACGGCGGAGTAAAAAGCGGAATGACCATCGATTTTCATTCTCATAGGCAGTGAGTTATGGCGAACAGCTCTGACTGTAAGACAAAAAGATCGAGCCGTGACTAAAATCCAAGATGTGGGCCAGTCAATAGTCAGATCCAGAGAAAAATAATAACACGCGCGCACAAAAGCACCCGAGATGAAGACGAGATGCATTTCAGAGTATAATGGAGTATGTGGCTGGTTCACTTTCTGAGGAACTAAAGGCTTGTCAATCTGTCTTCTAAGTTCTTCTCAACTTAAAAGCCAAATGTCATATTTTAGAGCCTAAAAATCTAAAAGGTTTAAAACATAAATATGTCAAAAATGGCCTTTTCTTTGTTTATGTGGGGTTTTTTTATTTTAAAAAGACACCTTTCTTAAAGTCCCTCCTTCAGAATCAGACATGAACTTCCACATTGTATATGATATAATAACAGCAGAAAAATATGTCCAGATGATTGCCAAATGGATTGGTTTCTTGATAGAAGATAACTTTTTAGTGGTAAAAATTTCAAATAGATGTGTAGAAAATCATTAGTGACAAAAAAGAAGTGGAGTGATCCATTTTGGAACAAAGATTAATTACGCTGCAAGCATGGGCCTACGAGCTGAAAGTGAACAAACTAAGAAAACAGATTTATTCTAACATGAACTCAAACTGCAAAGAGACAATGTCTTTGTTGGAAACACCTTTGGCCTCTGGATTTTGAAACAAGTTTGATCTAGGACTTAAGAGTAATATAAAAAAATATGTTAAAAAGCAAAAAATATACACTCAAATGATTTATGCTCAATAGTTTTGTCATTACTTGAGTCAAGGAATCATCTTTATGTCTAATATGTTTCTGCACTTGATGCAGTTAACCATCATTTTGCTCCTGCTCAGAAGCTCTGTTCCATCCAACGAACGGGGATCAGCTGCTTCCTGCACATTAGTTATGATTAGAGCTCAGTGATGACTTTGCTTTGAGATTTATTCAACTAGGACAGCTCAACACATAACTGACACTCACAGAATAAGAGAAGATTGTGGTTAAAAATGGACTTGTGAACCATTCATGCCCAAACAGCAAATGAGAAAAATGTTTTTAAGAATGTTGAATGTTTTCCTAATAAACCAATGAGCTTGTTTTACTGTGTGAGCCATCAGCCATAGAGGTTAAACATTGACCATTTCTTCCAGTACATTGGTGACACATCCATGCTGACTTTGATTAATAGGGACCAAATTTGGAAAGGTACACCCTTGACATTGGAAAAGTCACCCTTCCCTTGGAGGAAACTTTAGATCGAAGGCACAAAAATATCTGATGTGTACATGAATGTTGTGAAACAATTCTTTTTGCGACAGTGAAGAAGAGCATAACATCTGGCTCCTCAACATTCAGTGACACTTAACTTTGGTGCAGGACATCTCAAACTCGAATCTCAATGAAAACAAGGCTGTCTCGGTGTTTGCCTATTGGATAAGTCTATTTATATACTTTACAGATTGACATAGTTCGAAAATATCCTCCGGGATTGTGTTTCAACGAATAATACACGAGTTTCACTGCATCTGATAACAGCAGCACTGGATGTGTTGCACCATTGCTGCAGAGGGCTCTGCAATGCATTGTATATGTTTTATAGTGAGTGAGACAGTTGGAGCTTCGTTATAACAAACAAAAAGCTGGTTCAGAGTAATTTGACTTTTTTTTTTCCCCACTGCAGTAAACTATTCGACCGATGGTATCGCGTTGAAATGAGCCAATTTCTCTTTATGAATCAGACTGTGGCAGACACAATGAGAACCAACCAATTCTGAAGTAGATGAAAAACAGACTAAATTTAACACTTATTTCTAATATTTATATTTACTTGCTAGTTAAAAAAAAAAAACATATAGAGAAGGACCCAAAGCTTTTTCAATCTGACTCACTGTAGGCAGTGATCACATTTTTGAGGGGCAAGCTTTTTTAGTTTTATTTGTGGATTTTTGTTTTGCAAATTTTCCAATATGTCCATGACCTGTCATCCACAAGGGGGTGCTGCAACGCACTCAGCACTAATGCTTCATAATTTTACATGACTTTTGGTTGTAAATTGTATGTGCAATATATAAGAAAAAAAAAAGATAAACCGTGTTGAAGAGAAGGAATGACTCTCTAACTACATAACTAAAATAATAAATTAGCTCTGTTGACAGTAAAGAACAATAATTGACACCAATACTTTTTAGAAATGTACACTTTTTAGAAAGACTAAGGAATGTCTGCCAAGTTGTGGTAGAAAAAAAAACAACTTTAAAAAAAACAGATAATCTTTTCAATCAGTTTACATTTGACAATCTATATTTGTCCTATGATTTCAATACATTGATTTGTAATATTTATATATATTTATTTCTATATAAAAAGGTTTAAGAAGGACATCTTTGTGCTTGATAGGAAAAAGTCTATCTGTCTTCAGTGTTGGGCAAGCTACTTTAAAAAATAATTAGTTACAGTTATTAGTTACTTCATCAAAAACATAATAGAATGAGTGAGATAGTCACTGTATTGTATAACTGCAAAGGAAAGTAACTATTATGTTACTTAAAAAAACATGTTTAAATACGTAAAAGCATTTTGGAAACCCTCTTTACGAAACTTTAAAATATATGTTCAAATGTTCATCATAAAGCTGAATATGTGATTATATAAATGGGCACTAGACAGACAGTTACAAAGAAAAAATGTTTAAGATGTTCTCTTTCAATATTCTGCTCATTTTGGATTGTTACCACACAGTTATTTTTAGGCGCAATAATAAAAACAAGTGATGTTAAGCACTGACTGAAGATCAACAAACTTCTTTAATTGAAAAACGTACAAAATAACATTATACTTACCAGACTGGCACATACTAAGACATACAGTATTTAAAAAAAAAAGCCATTAAGTAACGGCTGAGAGCCTATATAGTTTACCTTTCAATCACAAGAAGAATTTGATTTAAAGGACTTTCTCTGTTTCAAGGTGAGACCTACCAGGCAGCATTTCTATGGGCACTATCGTCCAGATGACAGAGCAGCTCCAGAGTTTGAGGGTTGTGGGCAGAGTCATCAGGTGACTCGTGGTTTCCCGAGTCCCAGTCGGAGGGCATCCGCCATACTGCTGCACAGGACACCACCCTGCTGTCACTGGCTATAGGAAGACAACACGGAGACACAGATCTGAACCCGATATAAAAGCTCATGTGACAAAAACACACCTGAATGAAAAGGTCAGAAAGGGAGACAGACTGCTGCTAATATGCTGTGATGTGGACATGTTTTCCTGCTAATCACACATCTGAAATGAGTTATTTTGGCACATCCTTGCCAGTGCTGGAGCTGCTAATTGGAAGCAGGAGAGTAAATGTAGAACTGGTGTAGTAATTGGAGTAAAAGTTTCAAGCTGGAGTGTAAAAACCAATCACAAGCACAGACAGAGAGCGAACCAGCCTAATTTCTTTTTGGTGTAGATATTGACAGTGTGTAGGCGGCTTCTGGGCTAAAAAACACTGGCATTAAGCCTATTTGTCAAATTAAAAAGAAACACGTGGCTGATGCTCTTGAGTGGTTTTAGACAACCTTGCTTTTGGAGTAATGGGCCAAGCAATCATTATAGAGAAAAGCCTGCTCACACGTTTTTGGTTGCCGCTGAAAGGCTGTATGGAAATGGTACAGTGACGCTCATGTGTATGCGCGCTCATGATTAAATAAATTTTATGTGAGTGGGTGGTGTGTGCAGCAGTGCGTGTTTGGCTGTCCAGAGCGGCTGTCACCCTGTGAGCTGAAGCGTGCCGAACTCGGCTGACACAGAGTGAAAGACGACTCTCCTTCCCAGAGGTACCCACCCCGTGTCCCACCTTCTTTTACCCCATGTCCCTGCTTGACATGGCTGTCGTCTTCAGTATGATGCTTGCACAGAGACTCTGTGTTTAGACTTGAAAAGGCAGTAATTGACATGTTTATTTTCTGAATCTAAAAATATTAGCTAGGCATTACTCTTTAAAAAAAAAAAAAACTAAAAAAAAACTAGGATACATGTCATCATGATGTTTAAACTATAATTACCGTTGATGGAAACTACATTTGTACCACTGTTCTGCTTGAATGAATTAAGTAAAAATTGCTTAAATAAGCTGTGAATTGACAGTCTTAAAACTCCTATTTAATTATGTACATTTACATTGTCCCCAGTCAACAGCAGCTTTAAGAAAAAACTTTAGGTTTACAGTCATGGAACATCTCCTGCTCTTGAACAGGCCCCGTTTATTGTAGAGTTGTTGCTAGCTCGACTCCTAACACAGCTGAAAGAGCAACTTGGCTACAACACACATGCACATTACAGATAACTGAGGTCATGCAATATAAGATTAACACAATACGAAGAGCATGGATGAAGCAAAAAGCAACAGATTGAAACTGTAGAACTCACTTTTGTTATAGCAGGTGGAAAGTACAGCCTTATCAGCAGGACTAGCAGCAATGTGCCATATCTCTCCAGCTTGGTGCAGGAGGACATTCTTATTGATGATGTTGTTCTCATCATCAAAGTCAATGATGTGGATCTGAAACAGAGGCAGAGGCAGAGGTGAGAGATGGGCTCAGAGTGACCAAAAAACATTGGCTTCACACACAACCCACTAAATGTCATTCACCTTCTATAATTCTAAAAAATGTCCTGTTTTATGCAATGGATGTCACTTTATTAGTTTTCTTCCCCCTTATGCATTTTAGAAAAGATTGAGACAGCAATATGCATGCTTTTGATGTTACAGAATCAAGGTGCACCAAAAAGAAATGTGCAAAAAAACTCATTAGTTGTTGGTTTTATTCCATAATATGTCATTTAAATGGGCTGTTATAATTCAAAACAACTTCCCTATGAGGTCTTTAAATGTACACTTGGATTAGGACATGTATTGTAATTAAACCTCAAGAGCAGATGATGATTTAGCTTTAATGGCACCATAATTTTATACGTCTAATTTGCTCCGTTTTGTACCAAAGCTTGTATTTATCTGGTCACTTATGTCATTAAGAAAACCATTTTATGGTTATTTCCTTTTATCATTTCAGACACAGAGCCCACACTCCCAACCTGACTCAGAAGCGCAAAGGCAGGCAACAACAAAACACGACTGTGCGTATTGTAGCCGGTTCAGGGTCTCCAAGAGGGCAGTTTCTAAACTGGCACCAGTGAAACACTGACAGCCACAGCATTCAGTTGAACAAATATAGATTAATTATTGGTTGAGTAAGTCATCTAATATCTTTTCATCTTTTGATTTACAAAAAGTGCAAATTTGAACTTGGTATTTTAAGGTGCTGTTTAATAAATGTAACGCTGCTTAGTAACACCATGAAAATATGATAAAATAAGATAATTTTGAAGTTTTGATATAAATGATCAAACATTTCACGTTTCTTGGAATGCAGTTCCCTCCTCCTAAACCATCTTCTTTATTGGGTGTGTGCAACTGTGGCATTGTATTTGTACTCATGCTGTTCTGCTAACATCAGAAAATCCAAATAGTAGTTTTTATATTAAAGCTCTTCATAAACTCTTCAATCGCATGAGTATCTCTGATTTAAAAGGATAAACTATTTTTTTAATGTCTCTGAAATCACCGTCTACTCCATCAATATAAGATAACTTCTCCTTCAAAAGAACCTCCAAGTCAGTTAATGACATCACCAAAATTATGTTATTTTTTCTCACTTGACACAACTGCTGCAAATTAATCAAACTTGATAAATTTCTCAAAATGTATTGTTTCCCAATTTTTCTGCTTAACTACTGTCCTTAAAGGCAAGTGATATGATGATTTTTGGCTTCATGATTCACTGCAATGCCAAATTCTGTTCAATTCAGCATATTTACATTTGGACAATTCACAACATCTCATCTTTATGCAACTAATTTCCAGCTATGCACAGAAACATGCTATAAGTCAAAATCATGTCAACATAATTAAACCACATAAGCAGGTTACATTCAATGAAACGGTGAAATTAAAATCTAAATACAAAATAATTGAATCCAGTTCATAAAGCCTGTTGGACAGAAGTGACCAAGCTAACTGCACCAAACCACTGAGTTTGATATTGATATGAACTATGTTTAAAGACCAACTTCTGTGTGATTTCACTAAAACCAAACGAGGACCAAATAGTTTATATAAAAGTTTGACCAAATATCTTTGGAGTCAATTTTTAAATCAAAAAGGATGTGTAACTATCACACATTTTAAAGGAATGCAAATATCTTCCAGTTATTTTGTTATCATTAACAGACTACTTGCATTATTTAACAAATATGGCTAAGGCAATGACCAGGTATTTCTATAAAAAAAGTGTTTCCTAAAATCCCACAGGTTTAGAGGGACATCTGGGAGCGTATAACTTGTTGCTTCTCTATTGTCTTCATGTATTAACGTTTTAATAACTTGGTAACAATAATTTCTGGGTAGTTTGAGTTTGAGAACTTCTGTTTTTTGTTTTTTTCCCCCTTCTGACCATAACAACATATTTACATATATTTCCAAAACCTAAAGCAGACAAAATAATTAGAACATTTTACAAACTTCCTGTAAACATCCTAATTAAGAACTTCTGACCCCAGATCTCTCCTTGAAGAGAGAGAGATTAGAATGTTCCTTGTATAATTACCCTGGAGAAGCATCCTGAAGCATCCCACAAAATCCTCTCCACCAAAGCTTTGACCAATATAAAACTCAGCTCCACTTCAGAGGGTTTAACAGATCAAGCCATTCTGAATGGGACACTTCACTCCATCTTTTATGAGCCCTGCAATGTTACTCGCATGGAAGAACTCCCATAAACTCATCCAGTCATGAGAAAAGCTAATGACTCAGTAGCTAGTAGAACAACCTTTGGCAGCAATAACTTTTAAGTAATCCTTTTCGGTGTGACTTTTTCAGTCTCCAACGTCATTGTAGAGGAAATTTTGGTCCACTTTTATGTACTGCGCTGCTTCAGTTCATTGAAGTTTGCAGAGATTTGTTCCTGTCAAAAATATCTTAAAGTCCCACAACATCATTTCAGTGTGGACTGCAAACTTTTCCAAGCCTTGGACCCCTCAATACAGAATTAGCTTTAGGCCGTGTACCTGTTTTCCAAACACAAAGACAATTCCACAAAATATTTAAAGAAAGACGAGTATTTCAATAAGTTATTTTAACTAGTAAAACACTGAAAAACATTACATTTTAAGATAAAAATTACAATACAATATCTATACTACATCTCATTTTTAATTAATTCAAAAAAGTACAGCTGATGTGAAGGGTGAATAAAATCTCTCGAATAAATCGTCATCACAGTATCAGTGTTGGAATGTGTTTTTTAACCACAGTATAGAACAATTTGGAGTGAAACATTGTCAGCTAATATATGCCAAGTCTTATGAACTTTACTTTTCCATGCTAATCTAATATTTAGCCATTTGGACAGAGTTTCTTGGAAGCAGATATTCAGCCTGGACAGAAATTACATTGCCCATAACGCTAAAGGTCACAAAGTGTTGGAAGCACAGATGAGACAGAGAGGATAAAAGAAGATAGGAACATGTCTGCAACTGACATTGTCACTATTATGTTTACTAATAACATGCAAGAGTTTTCAATCTCATTCAGCCCTAGCTGATGTTGACAAAGACATGGAAAGTCTTAGTTTGGATGCATTTATTGAAAATATTGGAAAATATAAATTCAAATCTTTCAGCTTTGCCAATACGCAATCAAAGATGATCAAGGGGAAATACACTTCGCTGCGCTATTCTTTTCTTTTTCAGCCATTTTGTTGTAGATTTTGGCCTGGAAACACAGACGAGTTCATGTTCAACGCAGAGACGGCAAGCTGTGGCTACATGTCAAGGACATGTCAGCAGCCGTTTGTCATCATGCTTAGCAGTCATATTGATTTTACACTGGGCTGTCCTAGACAAGCCATATTTGTTCAGTCTTTCTAATAACTGAGACTTATACAGTCTACGATCAAATTATCGGGTTTTGTTAAGAGTTTCTCTGACAATGCAATTAAACACACAACCAAAATACATCATACCACTCCTGGGAAACTGGCAGCTGTCTTAAATGCTTCGTGAATAACATCACTCTGCAGGATGGAGGACTTAAAAATATTCGAATGTGGTCTGGTAACCGTTCAGATGTTGATGAACAGCAAAAGCAGTTTCTTAGAGATCTTCATGAGCATTGCATCAAAGCAAGACCACTCAGTTTGATCACCACCAGCCTCTAACTGCAACTATGCCTCTTAAGAATCTAAGGAAGCACCAAGAGTATACTTAGATCAATGTTTTAATTTTGTTCTAATGATTGTAAAAAGTGAGATTTTCCAAATTATTTGTTATAAATTCTCAACTTTTTTGATTCTACTGAAGTTCTACTCGTATTTAGTTGTGACATTGTGCTTTCTTCTTTTTGCCCATCTCGCTAGGAAATCCTAGCGAGAGTTTTTTTAATTCTTATTATATAAATATGACTATTGTGGCTAGCATGCAGGACTACTTTAGTTCTAACACGCAATTTTTTTCAGCTTTAGTTTATATGCCTAAGTCACTCTAACTGTACATCAAAAAAGAATTGCAAATTAATAATTTTCTACCTAATAATCCAAAACAGTATACATGAACTGATGTCTCTCCTTGATCAAGAGTTTCCTTGACCTGAGGGGTTTAGCTGCACAAGCTCCACAAACTAAACTTTTATTCATAAGCAGTTAATGGGAACTCTTCTTTACTGAGCTGTTTTCATTAGATGCAAATCTATTCTGTGAGGTCCCTCAAGATTGTATACGGTTCAGGGCCCAAAATGCAGTAAAAACAGTGAGGGTCTCAAGGTTTGATCAGAGACTTAATGACAGTCTCGCCTATGAGAATGACACTTACAACACTTTGGGGGACCATTAATAGGGTTGCAGTGGACAATAACTCCTTGCAGGCACTTCCACTCCCCAATGTCTGCGCTACTTTTACGGGCTAAACAAGAGGAGGTAGATGGGGAGTAAGAGGGGAGGACAAGAGCACTGGAGCACCGGCATCCTTCAGCCTCCTCAAAGTCAGCTAGGCAGCTATTAACCTTGGATTGGACTGCATCAAGCAAGAAATTATTACGGCAAGTTATAATTTTATGGTGGTGGGGGAGAAGCACAAATAAATTCAGGCCGGTGGGACAGGGTAATTGGAGGGCCTGGTAATAGGGTCCCCCCCAAATGAACCTAGGTGTAAGAGGAGAGAAGTTCCAGTCCTCCTCCCCCAGGTGATTTATCCTTCATTCTTCCAAGCCTGGGGAGTGACTCATAGCCTTCAGCCACTTGGGCACTGAGCCCAGCACTTTTTAATTATGTGCCAGTGGTGGGAGGAATTAAAGCAAGGAGAAGGAGAGAAGGGAGATTTGTAAGAGGAGGGGGCAATGGAGGGATGAAGCCAAGTCGGCTTGTGGCTCCCACTTCACGGGCTTCACCACTAAAGCTCTTTAGCCGCACAGATGACAGTAAGCAGGACAGAGGAGTAGCGAGCGGGTGAGAGGTGCCAAGCTCGGCCGCTTTATCTCGTTAGCAGCCTTAAATGCCATGCCGAGGCGCCCTCCGATCTGTCATTTTCGACTATTGGTCTCTGAGGGATTTGAGAGGTGCTCAGCGAGTTAAGAGAGACATTTCCACCCTGCATTACGCTTAATGGGAGGTGGAGAGGCCAGCAGGCTTATGGATGCAGCAGAAGCTATCAGGGCTGAAATGCCAATTGAAAAAACATTTTTCATGCGAGTTCAAACTCACCTAAGTGAGCTAACCAGTGTTGGCCAGAAAACTTATGCAGAATGGAAAAGAAAATGAGCTTCATGAATAAAACAAGCCACACAGACTGGGCCCACGATTCAGCTGTAGGGTCATCTGAAAGAAGATGACCTCAAGGATGAATAATGATCCCCTTTAGCTTTTCAAGCTCAGGATGCCCTTTGACATCAGACACATTTAAATACATATTAACGACTGGTGGGTTTCTGCAAAACAACACGTTGTAGATGGGAGAAAATAGAGCATCAAGCAACTTCACTCTTTAAAATTCCTTCATTAGATTTAATGAAATGTTGACCGTTGTTTGCATGAGACTACCGGTGCCTTAGTTATAGCCGGTGGCAAATTTGAGGAATGTCACAGACTATATGTTGGCTTGTTAATATAACAAAGGAATCATGAATGTTAAAGTAAGGACATTACTGTACTCTACTTACTGTAGTCCAAAATAAGCAAGAACTTTAAGTTGTAACGCATTTAATGAAAATAAATATAATGTATATGCATGTTTTTAGGAACTAATCTAACAATCACTGCAGAGCAAACAAAAATAGTCAGAATGCTGCCTCTCTAGTCATTATTTATTTCTTAGAAGTCTTCTTAAAAGTAGTTCTCAGTTCCAAGACGTCGTCCCGTGACCAATGCTAACTCAAAACAGAGACAGATATTAACAGCTTTTATTTTCTCATTAATTCCTGTTCTTTACTATTGTTGCATGCTAATATGCTTTTGTTAATCAGTTAAATCCTTAATTGTGTCACACTTGTTGAATAGTTTGCAGGATTTTGGCTAAGAAGAACAACTTACTGATTTGAGCTTAAAAGACACAGAGGAAATATATGAAGCTACCAACAACGTGAAACAGGAAATCACACAGAGAGACTAGGACACATTGTCACCATTCCCAAAAGGCTCCGTATTAGCGTCGCTACACAGAACTTGGACTGAACCATGAAGGCATTCAGTGCCAGACTATTTTCACACTGAAGTCGGCCAGAAAATAGGCTCCCTCTTTTTAAGGCACACATAACGCTTCTTCTTACTCAGAGAGCTAATTATTTCTTCTCCTGTTTAGAGCCAACTGTTACTGTCATCTGTCTCCGTAATGACCTCTGCAAGATGTGCATGTACGCACATGCAGCCTTTCATTCTGTTTCCTTTACACACTTTTAGACACACCAACGGGTTTACAGCCCCAACAATCAGACAGAAACAGAAAAAAAAACAGATGAATGAACACAAAGGATCCTTTAGATCGTCTTTTACTGTAGACAGCACATCTGAAAAAGAGGGTGCACATATGAAGACAAACTGAAATAAATGATTTAAATAAATGGCATCAATTTCAATCAGTACAGGAAAAATGTATTAATTAACTATGTAGATGGGCATAAATTTAAAATCAAATTGCTTCCCAAAAAGATCATCATAACTGTAGAAGTTCTAAATATAAATATATATAAATATAGTTGTACTTTCCTTCTGTTTTGTCCCTGTACAGAAATTATTTATACACAATCTGACATAAACTGGATTTCAACAATGTAATTTTGTGCTATTTTAAGAGTGAAATTAGGCTAAAATTCACATCCGCTGTCTTAGTTTCTCTTTTTTAAGAAATGTTAAATTTCTTAAATTTAACATGAATCTTTGCAAATTATCATTTCAGGCTGTGCATCTACACCACAAAAAAAACAGAGCTACAGTTCCACTGCAACAGAATTTCTTCCATTATACCCTTCCTACCCTTCCAAGCAGCCTGTTTTCATTGGCTGCTTGGAACACTGAGTCATGTAGCAATACCTGTCCCCTACATAGTGTTGCAAGCTGCTGGTCAGCTGCCTGACTAAAAATCTGCAAGCTGCCGGTCAGCTGCTTGTCTGAAAACCAGCATACAAGAAATATGTCTGTTTAGAAATACTCAGTGTTGTGAAAAATGCAGAATATGGTAATGTGTAAACTACGAGAGTACCGGTTATTCTCATTCTACGTGGAAACGGGCCATTAAAGTGGTGCAGGACAGGTACGAGAACTCTGAGACACCAGTGAGGTGTGCTTTAGGAGTGACAGAGGTGGGACTTTATCAAGGACCTGCTCTATGTTCGTTCTTGTTTACTTATGTGATGGACAGACTAACAGATGTCTCGATGATTATTATGTTTACAGATGACATTGTGATCTACAAAAAAAGAGGACACATGTAGAAGAACAGATAGAAAAGTGATGGTATGTATTGGAAAAAAAGAGGAGTAAAGATTATATCTATATATAACTAATATCAAAATCAATAAAAGCTTCACAGATATATATTTTTTTTAATTTAAACAAAATTAAAAAACCCATACAACCCTGTCTTGTATGAATGGGCAAGGTTGACAGTGGCAGTTAATAGTGTGGAAAATATGCTTTTGTCATTGTTAGGGTTCCTTAGATGCTTACTGACTTACAAAGACAGGCCATTTTCTGATGGCCATGTTAACCAAAATAATGCCTCTTGACAGAGCTCAAACCATCTCAAACTGGTTTCTTGAACATGCTTCAATGGTCACTAGCTCTTAATCAAAAATCACCTTTGGATATGCAGCTGACAAATATGTAATAATGGGATACTCCGAGAAATGTTTCAAACATCTTGTTGACTTTCTCACAAAGAAGTAAAGCAGCGTTATGGGAGTAAGAATTAAGAGGAAATGAGTGTTCCACCTTTTAAAACAGGTGTATAAACTAGGACAATATCTCCGAGAAACAGACAGAAGAGAAAAATCATTCCATAAGTATAAGAACGATTTATGGGGCCAAACACAAGGAATACGACTCAACTTTAAAACCTAAGATGACACCAAATTATTTTGACTTTGTCCAAATTCATAAAGCAGTGTATAACTCTTATAACTGCTGCGTGTATCAACAATACCTTTAGTTTCCAATGGAGAAAATTTACTTTATGCCAAGTTTTCCATAAAAATGTAAAATTATATTCTTACTTGATTGTCAAATTTTAGAGACTGTGTACCCACGAGGAAGCGAATAGCATCAGTCTCAGCTGTTTGGGCCGTAAGTGCACGAGCCTGCAAAACAATAATAATATGTCAGTGAATAGGCGACTAGTAGAATTAGGCGACAGAAATCAGGTAATACCTACCTGAAACTCGAGACCATATATGACAGGGGCGTCGTCTTCCATCTTTCACCTTGTCGCCAATCGTTTCTTATCCTTTGAAAACCGATTCAATGAATAATTACCTTAAAAATAACTGCATTTGAACCGTGCAGCTAAAAACAAACGACAGTAGCATCACTTCCGTGATTTAAGACAAGCGTATAGTTACATTTCGTAAAAACAGCCTGACAACGTTGCTCCGCGCTTTTCATTTTACGTATAACAATTTCAAGAATAGTACTGTGTCATCTATGACGATGCTTTTTTGCGCGGCACATGCGCATTACGTTTTCATCCGTCAGTTGCATTGAGGTAAGAATATAGCAATGTGTTTTACCTTTCGGTTTATTTTCTGTATTTTAGTCTTGTCGGACTACAAATGCAATTTGTTGCGTTTATTGAAAAAGCGTCGGCGGCCGTCAGCTAGGGACCAAATAGCGGTTAAGTGAGGGTAAAATATGGTGAATAGCCGGCTAATGTAGCATTAGCCCAATTGCTATGTCAAGAGAGAAACACTTTGAATCATACCCGCATAACAACATAAAACAACGTACACTAAATTTACTTCTTTATCTGTATGTCAGTGATAATTATATGTTTTGTAGCTATTAGAGTTTGTACTGACAGGAAGTCAAGGTTTTCAACTTCCTGAAAGGAAAATAGGGAACATAAGACAAGGGAGCTTTAGGTTTCCTACCCACATCATTAATAATCTAGAAACTAGGCATATAGAGTTCTATGTAAACGTACTTCTCGTTAAATTCAAAGATTGTCAGAAAGCATATTTACGTAAAATTGGAAAAACGCATATTGCATATGTTACATACAGAGCGATACATTTAATTTGTTCTTTTGTCCTTTTTATGATGATTGTCTTTGAAAGCAAATGAAAACTTCCAAGTTCCGTTTTTCAGAAAATTAGAACATTATAAGACCAATACAAAAAGGACGATTTTTATTAAGAAATGTCAACATACACAGCCATGGAAAAGACTGGTGACTATACAGTTGTGCAGTGGACAATCAATGGCAAGGCGGTTAGACCACAGTTGTTTCTAAAGAAACAAGTTTATCACCTTGTGCTTCCTCCATGATTATTAGATGAACAGCCATTTAAGATTTAGAGAAAGTCATCCTTATTGGTTTGTTTCTTACTATTATTCTCATGCCTTTAGAATCAATTGGATCAGGATTTCAAACTGGTTATGTGGTTCTTAAACTGTGCAGAATTAAAACTATTTTTTGTATTCTTTAATAAACTGAATAAAACCGTATTTTAACATAGATGTTGTGATGGACAAGCTAACTTTAAAATTGTAATAAGTTTGCGTTTCTTCAGGAGCATTAAGATGGACAAAGTGGAAGCTCATGCCCAGCGGCCCGTGTCTTTGGGCATCACGGTTGATGATGAAGCTGCAGTTTCAGAGCCCGCTGCAGAAGCCACCAGTCAGATTCCCTCCGAAGATAGCATCCTTCCCCAAGAAGACAGCATCGATCTGGGCGGCACAGACTTTGTCACACCCCAGGGAGACAGCAGCGCCACACCCACTGAGAGCTTGATGGACAGACTAAATGATCAGATGATGGAGAGCGTCATGATTTCCGACTCGCCTAACAACAGTGAGGAGGACGACGTGGCTCCTATCGACTCCTATCTGGATGGTGGGGAGCCGGAGAATGCAACCCCTGGAAACATAGAGGAGGACAATGAAATTGGACAGAACACGACAGAGATTAAAGTTTCAGTGGACCAGCTGGAACAGGAATGCTCCGAAGAGGAAACAAAAGAGGGGGAGGCCGCACAACAGCAAGTCCCAGCTTCTGTCTCACCCCAAGGCGATACTTTGAGTCCAGCTGCTAATTCTGATGATGTTCCAGTAAGAGGGATTAGTCCTAAAGATGAACCTGTGCCAGTGTGCACCATATTCAGCCAGAGCACCCTGCCGAAGTCGTTGGTGCCCGACGGCTTCCAGCCTACCCTGATCAAGTCCCCTAGCTTTACCATGGGAAGTGCGGGTGGAAGTGATGAAGCTGTGACCCCCAGTAAACTAACTGCTCCCCTAGTTTGTCAGCCCAGTCCTAGCCTCAGTAAGTTCTTTGCTGACAACGGACAAGCCAATCCAGCCTCTGACTTCTTTGATTCTTTTACTGTTCCATCATCCTTTATTTCTGTCTCTAACCCCAACGCTGACCTTTCTCCTGGGGCTGGCCCGCCACCCATGCCTCTTACCCCTGAGCGCCAGCTCTCTTCAGCCTCTTCCATCTCCACCCCAGGAGCGCTTTTAGACTCTGCATCTCCCACGCCGAGCCCAGTGTTTGGCCCTGCTCCCACTGAACCGAACAGCAACTCCCAACCGCTTCCACCCCAGAATCTCCCAGCTCCGAGTCCGGCCCCGGCCCCCATTTCAGCCACACAGGCACAGCCCTTCAACCAGCTCCAAGCTGTGTTCTCAGGGAGCGATGACCCGTTTGCGATTGCGCTGAGCTTGAGTGAGGTGGACAGGCGACATGATGCCTGGCTGCCTTGTGAGGAGACGAGGAAAGTCTTGATATCTGTTGCCACCCAGCAGTACAGCACTGCATATGTAGAGAGCAACAAACTCACAATGCCTGGGCTGAAATTTGACAACCTGCAGGTAAAGCCATTTCAAACTTGTTTTCAATAATTGTACACATTAAATCAGAGTGACTTTTTATCTATAGATTCAGCAACTGTTTTCACATTGATTACTGCAAAAATTAGTAAAGGATCAGTCATTATTATTATTATTATTATTATTATCAACAGTCTCATATTTAATGAAATTAGCATTCGTTAAAATTAAGCATTCATACCCCTTGATCAACTTTCTTCACATTACAGCTACTAACCTCAATATTCTGGGATTTTCTGCAGTAGAACTGTGAAATGTTTGTTGTCTCTTTCTTAAGATCTAAGGATGTACTCACCCTTCAGCAGTTCACACGCTATTTTTTTTACCTTCACCAAGTACCATTTTTGCCCCCTTTCCTACAATGATTTTGTACATGTAAACAAACCTTTTTCTTAACAATGAACTTAAAGCATGGTTCATTTATTTATTTTTCAGGTATTTTCACAAATTACGGCACTCCTGCATTTAATGTTACATAATTGTTTAATGTTTTCTAAGACCTTTTATTACACCAGTTTCATTCATTTTGGTTCTGATCCTTATTTTACCTGCTGACACCTAGAAAAGGACAGATTACATCCATGTATTGAACCAAAGTAGCTAAACATTCTACTGCTGGTAGCTTTTAATGCATTGGAAATACAAATAAGACAATTATTTGAATAACTGGTTGATTGATTCATCCATTGTAAAGTCAAAAACCTGATCAAGTAATAGAACCATGGTATTTTTTTTGCAAACAGTTGGATGGACTCTAGATGCTTTCAATGTCCACAGTTGATATTTTTAGTAGCTAAGATATTAATGCTCGGGGTTTTGTGGACATAATGTAACAGTAAAAATAAGACATTGTGGGTTAACTGTAATCAGTATTGTTTTTTTTTGTTTGTTTGTTTTTTTGATGCAGGGAGATGCCGTGAAAGACCTCATGCTTCGTTTCTTGGGAGAGCAGGCTGCCATGAGGCGTCAGGTCCTCACCGCCAACTCTGTGGAGCAGTCCTTCATCGGCCTCAAGCAGCTCATTGTAAGTGGTTTACCATCTTTTTGTTTATGAACAATCTGTGAAGCGTCACTTCTAAAAAAGCTGAACATTGTAAAAAGGTTTCAAGTGAAAAAGTAGACTTGAAATAATTTAAATACAGTGCCTTGTGATAAAACAACACAAAGCAGTGTATAATAGTGAAGTGGAAAGACAAAATCTTCTGTCAAAAATCTTCTCATTTTTAAGATGTCTGCAAAGAGTTTCACAAAATAAAATGGTGCTGTTGGGGAAAAAAAAACTTGTTTTATCACAAGTCACATAAGGGACAAACACAAGGAAGAAGGTGCCCTGGTTAACTAAAGTAAACTCCATTTAACTCTGAACAAACTTTTGCCATAATGCAGAATGGTGGTGGCAGCATCATGCTGTGGGGATGCTTTTTGTCAGTCAGGATAGACAATTGTGTCAGAGTTGATTGGACGTTGGGTGGCACTAAATACTTTAGACGGAAGCAGAGCAACTTCTTCTCAAAGTACAGCTAGAACAAGACGGAATGGTTTAGCTCAAAGTATATAAATATGGTGAAATGGCGCTGTCAAAGTCCTGACCCAAATTGAGATTCAGTGGCAAGACTGAAAAAATGACGTTCACAGATGCTCCTGTTTAATCTGGTCTCATTCTGTTTCGCAAAACTGTCTTGACTTAAGCCAGCTTAAGTCAATATTCTTTTCTACCCATTTCAGGATAATGAACTGCCTTGTGTTGGTTGATCATAAAAAAATTCAGATAAAAATAAAAAATGTTAATATTTTATCAACTCTCTATTCTGTAGGTACACCTGATGGTCTGGAAAATAAAAATATTTAGCATTTTATTCAGATCTAATTTCGAGGCTGAAGTCTAATTATTTTTAACAGACAATTACAATCTTATTATCCTCCAAAATATTTATGTTCCAGAATGCAGGATGTTCTATAGGATCTCGTTTTTATTTGAAGGGCACCTTGAATTTTAATGACGTAATGAGCTGCCCACCTCATCCATCATATAATCTGTTAGCCAAAGAGACAAACCTAGATTGGACTTTGAAAAGTTTTGTTCCATGCTGCAGACTTCAGATGTTTGATTTGGAGAATATGCAAGTCTTACGTAAGGCTCCTCAATGAGCCCCGGTGCTAAACATCATTACTCAAGCACAGGAGCTGTCATGGAGCTGCACTTCACTTTCTGGAGGTAAATGACAAAGCTGCAGTAAGTTACCACAGCTTGGCATTCTGTGGCATCTATAGACTGTCTGACCTTTGGACACTCAGCCTGTAAACGTCAGTGATCCTGCTGAAACTGCCACCAGGTTTGGTCTCAGCTGACTGAAAACAGTGAATCATTCACCTCCTTTCAGTTCAGATTATAGTTCTTCATCTGCTGAGCATAAAAATGCGTGACTTTCTGTGTGACCGTGCAGTCTCACCTCATTCCTTTTTCCTGCTGCCGTCTATCCATTTTCCCACCGCCACCCCAGCCTTGATGCGTTCCCTCCATCACAATTCATGACCCACACATGACCCTGAGAGACAGTTGTTATTTAAGACATATGCACAGCAGCTTCAGCAGACAGTGTTATAGAGTGGGAAGGGAGGGGTGGAGCGAGGAGATGGAGAGGCAGAGATCCACTCGGCTCACAAGTTCTTTTCTCCTGCTGTGCCCATGTATTATGCATGGGACTGCTGTGCATATTTCAAGGGCCTTCTGGACTCGGTGTATATATAAACACACACAAGCTGGTACTTTCAGTTTCCCTTCCACTGCACTATATGGTGTAGGTGAGTGCATGTGTTTGAGTGTATGTGTGAGAGGATCATATGCCGTCTGCTGATTGGTGTGGGTGGCTCCCTGGAGCACCGGCTGAGCGAAAGGGGAGAACTGGGGAGCCGGTAAGGTAATGCAGCCCTACAGCAGAGATGGCAAAGAAGGAGAAAGAAAGTAGTGGTGTGTGTGAGTGAGATGTATAGAGACGGAGGAGGGCTTCACCTGGCCTTAAGCATAAACAAAGGTTGTTCCCGACAATATATATGTAGGGCTTATTGGACACTTTGATGCTACTTTATCCTAAAAGAAACTCATGAAAGTTTGCGGTTTTAAAAAAAACTAGGGCAGCTGTTGGAACTGTAAGATATATCATTAGCAAAATGTCAATGTAGCAGGGGACTGCTTGAAACTCTGGGGCCTTTAAAAGACATGCAAGTGGACTTTATTTAGTATTTCTGAAGGTAATAGGTTGAGTTGCATTTTATGCTGGGCTGTCATCCTAAAGGTTCTGAATACAAATTGCATCATTCTCTTTCGGCTTAACAGTTATGCACCACTTGGAAATAACCTATCACATGAAATCCAAATGTAATACATTAAAGTTTGTGGTTGTCAACGTGACAAAGTCACGTTGAAAGAAACATGAATACTTCTGCAAGACACTTCAAGTTGTCACAACTTGTTTTGTCAGGTTTAACATCTAATGTATGATTTAATGATACTTTGCAGCCTAAACAAATGAAAAAAGTAGTGTTTTTTAATTGTTTATAAAAAACATCTCAACTACTTGATACTACTTGGTTTTCACATTGAATCCGTTGGTGATGAACAACGGCATGGTATTAGCTATTAGCTAATAATTGACTCCTAGTTTGAAACGTTTCTTTCACAGTTTTAATCTTAACTTTGCCTTTAAGCATCAAAGATAAATCATGTTGTTTTAGGCTACTAATTTGATTCGGCATTACTTTGTGGCAGGGTTATTACCCACTAAGCTCGACCACATTAATAAAAAAAAAGCAGTATTCTGGAGACAATTGTGTTTTCTAAAAACAAGGGAATTCTATGTTTTCAGTAGAATTTTTATTATTAGTAAAAACCTCAGAAATAAAACTGAGAAAATGAGCTTGAAACTTTGAAAGTTTAAAGTTTGAAAGTTATTAAATTAATTATGAGTCAAACTGGTTGTTTGACCAGTTTCTATGGCTGATGAAAGTAGAATAAAAATAAAGTCCAGGTATTTGACGTTGCTTAAAATTGATATTGTTTTTAATAAGTCATTTTTGTGGCATTAGGATTATGCTAAGACATAAATCGTATGGTAGGTGGTGAGGAGCTCCAGAGGAGTAAGAGCCTCCAGTCCAGATGATATCATGGGAGTGAATTGTTCAGAGATCTTTCACTGTTTTGAAATTATTGCTGACTAAGCTACAACGAATTCAAGGCTCTCTATGAAATATGTTTGCATATATTTTTTTTTTTGTTGCTGAATTGTCAGGTTAGCAATAGTTTACTGTTTTTAAATTGTAAACTGTTGAATCTCAAAGAGTGTACTTTTTTTGATTGTCACTGATTAGACTGTGTTCCTCACAGATGTTTCCTTTTTGGGCTTATTGCCTGATCTGCCTCTAATTGGCTTAAATGTTTTCTTATCTCTCTCTATATGTATATTGATTGGTCTTGAATCTGTAACAAGCTGACTGTGGCATGTAGCCAAAATTTATCCATTTTGCCCAAATTAAAAAACTTAGAAACACCACGGAGTGCTGGTCTTCCAGGGCTCTTTTTTTTTTTTTTGCCTTTTTTTCTACCTTTTTTCACCCCAGAGTTGTGCATACTTTCCACTCTGACTGTTGAATGTAACTTGAAAGCCTTTGATTAACGTGGTTGTGTACAATTATTTATCTTCTCCATCTCTCCTGCTTCTCTCCCTCATTTTGTAACATGATCATGCACCCATAGCTTTAACTGACATATATTTTTTGAAATGCACAGGAAAAGGGTCTGTATAAAACACATATACATAGTTTTGTTGTCGATCCTCTAATCAAGATCACTTTCACTGATGTATGGATCCGACAGCTTCTTCTCCGTTTCCTGCCTTCTCTTTTTGAATTCTACTGATTTACTTACTAATAAATTATGAAATTTCTAAACTTCTGAGATCAAACAAGCTCGTAGATCAAAGCTGCCGAAGGTGATGTATCTCAAAGAGCTGGGAGGGAAGGTTAAAAACGAGAATATGAGAGGACGTGCACAAGCAAGCAGAACATGCACCCACACACACCATTACTCATACGCAGACAGGGAAATGAACATGTCAGAATGCTGCTGGCCGTTAAAAGCAGATTATGGGTCAAGACATCCAATCAATCATATGGTGCGGAAACATGGGACAGCCCCTTCTTGTACCTTCTACCTGCTCTTCAGATGTCTGATTGGACAGCCACATTCCTGTGTCTGACCTGTATTTACTTCATGACATTATACATTATCTGATGTTTGCCGTCAGCCGCGATCCTCCTTAGTTTATGGCATTTTGCTCGGGTGACATTAGTGCTCCTTTAATAGGGCTGCGTTCATGTGCGTTTGTTGCAGAGCCCCGCTATGAGCTGGCAGAATGAGTCATGCTGCAGAGTCTTGGAGAGACTGCACCCTATGGCACCATCAGTGCTCCCTTTATTCATATATGCACTCACACGTTTATAGCACACACAAAGATGTCCTAAAAACAGCCAAATATATATATAAAAAAACTGTAAAGAATAGTCAGTTTTCTCTTCTTTGGATACATCTAGAGGTTTGATTTCATAGACACAATCAGTTTCCTTGCAGATAAAATTTACACTGGAAAAAAACTTCACCACTACTTTACAGATCTGATGAGATGTCTTTGATGCACCTGCTTAAAGGAAAATAACTGCCTTCGGACTAAAAAGAAAAGCTTAAAACTATCACTACTGTTTAACTCTGGAGATGTTTTAAAGAATTTATTTCTTACTTACTTGCTTGCTTTTCTTTGTGACCCTTCTTCCATTCTTGTTTACTTCCTCCCTTTTACTTTCTCATGTCCTTCTTTCTTATATCCTACTCTCCTCCTTTGGGTCATAAACCCTCTCTGTCCTCCAGTCAGTTCTCACCCTTTATTTCTTTCAGTTTTTTTCAGTTCCTCATTTCTTCCTTTCTCTGCTTTTTCCTTCCTTCGTTGTACAGCCTTCTGCTGTTTTTCTGTCCTTCCTTGTTTCCTTCCTTATTTCCTTGTGTCCTTCCTTCCATTTATCCCACCTCCATTCCTAGTGTTCTTCTTTCCTAACATTTTTTCGTGTGTTCTACCTCCGTTCCATCTATGCCTTCTTGCTATTGTTCTGTTTGCCTGTTTGTCTTTGCTTCCTTATTAAAAGGAAGCAAATATATGTATTTCTATCTTTCATTCCTTCTTTTTGTATTTCCCGATCTCCTTCCATACATCTAACCTTGTGCCCTACCTATTTCCCTCTGACCTTCCTTGTGTCCTACAACCCCTTTTTGTACTTCTTCTTTTCAATCTTTTCCTTTTTTTCTTTTACTGTCATTTCCTCTCTCTCTCCTTTGTTCTTTTTTCTTTCTCTTGTCTTTGTTTCTTTTTTCTTCTCCACTTTTCCATCCTTTAATTTTTTTTTCTTCATTTATTGTGCCCGTACTTCTTCTCTGCCTTTATTAACCTTCCTTCTCTTCTTTCTTTCCTTTGTGCTGTCTCCATTTCTTCCTAGCTTTCTAGCGTCTTTCTTTGTTTCATTCCTTCCTTCCATCTTGCATCCAATTGCACACTTTGCCCACTGTAGAAATATATATATATATATATATATACATATATATATATATAGTCTGTAGTGAGGTTTAAAAAACTGAATCAGGAAACCTAAAAACTTTTACATGAAGCATTTATGTTGGAACCCTGTTATACATTTAGTCCTTAATTCAGATATTAGAAGAACTGTGAATATGCATTCAATTGTTCAATGTTTATAGGAAATAATTAAACAAAGCTTATATAAGCAAAATTATCCAACTGTCTGACCAGCAAGTGATTTAAAAAAAGAACTCTTAAGTGCATGTTTATTAGGTCCTTAAAGGATCTGTAGCTGTAGATGACACTGGATAATCTATGCACAGTTCGGGACTGCTTCTCTAGCCTTCTCTCTTTGTCTCCCAGTGACCTCAGTCTCCTCTCTTGTCCCGACTGTGGCGTGGTCAGCAGTGAGCTTGTCTCTGGCTCAGCACCACCCAGGGCTGGCCTCATCTGTCCCCTTCATTAGCAATCACCCACCTCCTCTCTTTCTCATCCCCTCTTTCTCCTACGTCTTTGTCTCTCTCCTTCTTTCCTCTTTGCTGCCCGCCAGAGAATCTAACCTCTCCTTCCTCCCACAGTTTGACGCCGTCTGGGCCGGAGGCCAGCGTGTATGTTTGTGTGTGTCATTTCGTGTGCAAGGAGAGAGCGAGAGAAAGAGAGAGAGACCCACCTCGGCTCGTTCAGACAGCCTCCTCATAATGACTCCAACGACCCAGCTGCTGCATTGCACTTTGATATCATTGCCCTAACCTTTACTTGTCATTATCATAACCTTTCTACATAGCTGTCATTTCCACCACTAGTTACTCTCACAGACTGGGGTCTGAGAAACGCACTGTCAGCTTTTGTTGCGCTGAAGGGCATGTTTAAACCTTAGCAGAAGCTGTTCTCACCTTGCTCTGTGTACAGTGGCTGTGGCCATATGATCCTTGTTGCAAAGTGCAGGTAGCCTTCACCCTGTTGCTTACCAACACAGTGCCTTCTGACATCTCAGGAGTGACACTGACAGAAATGGTTTAGAAAATGTTGAAGTAGAATATGACACTTTATGGCGGTATGTCACTGCCAGTATGCCGGTGTATGAGACCTACAGCCAGTGCTTCACATTTAGTCCCCCTGGCACAGACTACTGCACAATAGTACATTGGTTGAAATGACTGACGGAGAAGTCTGCAGCCTCAATCATATGTTGCCAAATTTTAAGTTGGCCTGCCGCTGGATTTTAACATCTTCCTCACATTGATTTCAATATGGTGATAAATGGCCCGTTTTACTAGAATAAAGAACGATGATAGTTATTTATTGCTATGATGCGTTTGCATCATACCACCACAAATCACATGTTTTTTTTATGTACAGTAGCTGTAATTTGTGGAAGTGCCCTTTCTTTTTAGGTAATCAAACCAACAACTCTAATTTAATGATTAGATTTTGTTTCAAGTTGTACAGCATTCTTAACATTCTTATGGTTTATACCATATAATATTTAGATCGTTTTATCAAGTAGGCTTTGTGCACAACTTAAAATTACATGTTACAAAATGTTGACAGAAATCATCAAATTCAGGGAATTCTAGTATAAATTATAATTTTTTTTTGCTCATTTTGAAGGAGACTTAAAGTAGGTTCATGGACTTTCTAATGAAGCACTTCATAGAAAACCAATGCTACCTCCTGAACATTTTCTATATTTTTTTATGTTACAAACATACCTCATTCATTTATGTGGATTTTATTTGACATATTTTTTAAATTATTAAGTGTACATTTAAATAATGAAATTCCTGCACATTCTGCTTTTTATAACAACTCAAGCTTTGCCAGATTGGATTGAGTTCATTTGCAAAGGTAAAAAAAAAAAAAAAAAAAAATACATAGTTATCTTCACAAAGAGACCAAGGCTTGCATGTACTCCAATGGGTTCATGAACAGTAGCTTGTTTAATTTATGTATGCTTTTTCAGGGTTTTATTGGTGATTTTTCAGTGGAGAGTAAATGACTGTGTTTTGGTTGATTATGTAGAATACTTTGAAATTCATTGAAGTCTGAAGCCTTAATGTGATAATAATGTAAAAAAAAAAAAAAGTTCAACAGTTATAAATAACTTTCTCTCAGTAGATTTTCAGTTTTAGTTTCCATGTCAACTAGCATCTTCACCTCTGTGTTGTGCGCTACGGATAAAGACTTGCCTACTTCGGGAGCCGTTGATTGCAGATCAGGGTGCGCACACAGCTCTGAAAGCTGTCCTCCGTAGCACTCTCTGAGGGGAATAAGAAATGCCGTTACTGTTGACAAGCAAGCCATCAGGCACTATCCAGTTGCCCACAACTCAATCAGTGGCTGATGTTACCCAGAGGAACCTCACAACATGAAGCAGTGTTGAGCCAACTTGGGGAGTATTATTGGGAGTTTTCTTGCAAGCTATGTGCAAGTACAGTGAATTAACGTGGTGTTTTATGTTGCCTTGTGTCTCACCATCTCTCTGTGATACTGTTTGAAGAGTCAGAGTGATTGCCGGTGGGAGACAAAACGACTGCTTTGTGAACTGCATATCAGCACAGTAGCCATCCCTCAGCTGGGGGGCAATATCTGTCCCCTGGTTCAAGTGTCCGCAGGCCAACAACAGAGGCATCAAAGTGGAGCTAGCCAATGACTGGCATACACTTTTAGGATATTACTATATTTTCCTACAGCCTCAGTGTAATCCAAAATGCAGAAGCTTAATTGAAGTAGCACTGGAGCTCCCTGTGTTAACTGGGGCTGGTGTGAGGAAGCCCTTTTAAGTTTGATTCGCCTGGAGGCCCCTGGTCTTGTGAGAGTGAGCAAGTGGGCGTTCGTTTGTTCATCAGGCTTTGTTATGCAGAGGGTTGTTTTTTTTTTCAAACTCACCAAAGGATAGACACACTGAACTTCCGATCTTCAACACAATTAAGAAGCATCACCCCTTTTAACTGGCAAAGAAACTAATTATGTGTGTTTGTGTGTCTGAGGGAGTGAAGGAGGACATTATCTGTGCACATTTTTATTGCACACGTTTGCATGGGTGTGTGTCAGAGTTTGGGTGAACCATTTTTAGTCAGACTTGTTAATTACTAATTGGCTTTTTTATGTAGCTTTAAACATACTGAAAGCATTTACTCTGCAAGATATTATTTTAAGTAGCTATGCTACTTTTCAATTCCTTAATAGCCTTTCTTCATGTCCTTCATCTTTGTAGTGTTTTAAGCTAATGCAAACTTATACCAGCCATTAAAACAAGATGAAAAATGTCACTTTCCTGCACTGTCTGAGACATGACAAAGAGAATCCCAACACACATATTGAGCTTCTTATTTGATAAGACTCGCAATAAATCACCATGGTAATGCCTCCTTATTTCTTTTGGGGTGGAGCTGATTATGAATTATTGCTAAGTCATTTAAGCTGTGCGAAATTATTAATCACCATCAGTCTATTGCTTAGATTTTTTTTATTCCACCGCTGATTTTGTGTTAATTGAAATTATTCAAGCCTTTGATTCACAAAGGTCAAAATAAAGAGGGAAGTGATGGGACAAGGAAATCTTTCTTCTGTTGTTTTTTTTTTTTTTTTTTTGCCAAATGAAATTTAGTCAACAGGCGGTCATGTCTGCTTCTGAGATTCCTTAAACTATCCTACAGGGTTTTTTGAGATTTTCACTTCAAAGGTAAATGTATATTACCAGTGCACCATAAGTATTACAATGTATATTTTGCCTATAAGGATCAAAACCTAGAAGTTTAACATCTGTCAGGATGGTATTTTTATATGCTATGCTACTCTATTCAGATGGCAGAACACTTTGTATCAGTCTATATTTCTGCTTGGGACACTGTTGGAGTTTTGTTTACATCTTTTTGCCTGACATCTGACAGCATTGTGAATGGAAGGATATCACATTCTGGATTTGTTCAGCTGAAGCTGGATCATTTTCTATTGCTGTATTATTTACCCTTGTAGGGGTGTTCCTTAGGGCTCAATCCTTGGCCCAACATTATTTTCTATACATATGAATAATATTGGTTACATTTCTGAGACAAAATTACTGATTATGAGAACTTCTATACCTCTACAGATGGTTCTCTGTTCTTTTTACATAAAAAAATGTTTGAACCATCTTTTTGACACTAAAGGCAGTTTTTGTGATATTTTTTTGTCCACCTTCATTCACTCTTCTGGTGTTCAATGCAGTCTTTCTGTGTATGATGTTATCAGTCATCTGCCACTCTCTAGTTACAGTGTGCTATAAATACCCCATGCATAAACATGGAGTAACACAATGTGCTTCTAATTCTTGTTTGCTGCTCATCATTGCATTTTTGCATTTAACCTTACCTGACTTCCAGCTTGTTTGTGTTGCCTGTTGACAGCTGCAACTTTATTGCTGCTAATAATATTTTGTTGATGATTATTACCTGAAGGAATTTTGCTTAAATTACCTTACAAACTGCATTTTGCTCAGTTTGTGAGGTCATTTAAAGCTGTAGCTGGATTCATTTAAAAATGTACAAATTCACCTGGACAGTAGCTCATATTTTTTCCCCACTCATATTCATAGCGCTGCACAGCATCAGAAAATCCTGTGATAGCGACAGTATTGGTAAACATTGTGATGATATCTGATACGATATGTGCCTTTTATTCTCCTTTTCACTCTTTCTCATCTTTGCATCCTTCAAGTTTTGACCTTTAGCGTTTTGGGTAATCTCGTCTGTCTCCAGGGTGAGCATCGGTTGCCATGAAACTGTAACTGGCTAAGCATTACATTAGCATGTAAAATATATGTTCATAATACTTGGAAGGTTTCAGGCAACAGTTATTGCACTCCTAACAGAGTTTTGCAATATGAATGTTTCGCATACTCATGTTGTCAATGTATTTGTAATATATTGGCCTGCCTGACTTATTCAGATTGCATGAGAGCAGTGGGGGATGTCTTAAATGTTTCTGAAATATATGCTACTGTTTGTAAAGACACAATGGTTTATTTTTCTTCAGCTGGCTAAACAAAGATTAAATTGGAAATAAAAAGAAAATACTGCAGCTTGGAACTGCTCCTCATAAGGCCTGCAGCAGAAGATTCACAGACTAATGGACCTCATTCATCCTTTAGTCGGCAGCAAAAACAAAAAGATGCACAATCTCAGGAAGTAAAAGTTCTCTCTCTATATATTTTTTTCTTCATAACTCTATCTAGATTTGTTCTTTTAATTTTATTCGTAGTGTTGCACAAATGATTTTTCAGATTGGACAATTTTCTATAATCAATAAAGACAAATTGTGTTCTAATAGAGAAAGTCAGTGTGGCTTAAACCCTGCTCTCTGGCTGAGTTTGACCTGAAAGATAAAGCGGACTATGTCAGGCAGGTAGAATAAGGCTAGCCGACCAAATTGGCCTTGAGAAATTGAAAAGATAAAACATGTTATATCTGACATTGCAATGAGCACTGGCAGCAGGAGCAAAGACCCTTTATGTTCTAAATGTTAGATTAGCATCTGGATTCAGTCCCGCCTGTGATTGTTCGTATAGTTTCTTTTCATCAGTGAGGTCAGACCTCGGTCTGCTCAAATTTAAATCACAGCGAGCCTCAGATGTCTGTTATTATCTCACTCGAAGGGCGCTCACATTACATCTTCAGCGGAGTCCTGACCCTGTCACCTTGCCACTCGAACAATGCAGGCCGTTAGCTCGCTTCTCAAATCACCACCTCCTTTTTCAGCTCTAATGTTTGGTTTGGTTCAAGACCTAAAATTACAGGGTGGTGTAAGATAATATCAGAGCACTGAGTTATGCAAGGCTGTGATGCTGCATCGTTGCATAAGGACTGAGCTGAAGTTCATTTATTGAGGTTTTGGCACTTTTTACTTTTTTTTTTTTTGGACTATCCGCTTTGCATAAACTGTCTCCTCCACATTTTGCTGTCTGTTCCGCTGGCCACTGTCTCTAGACTCTGAGATCCTGTTTTAGTTTTGATAGTTTTGCTTGCTTCCCCCCACCCCCCCTCTTGTAGCCAGCTTTAAAGCCTTTATTGTTCCTCTTTTAATGTCGGCCAGATTTCTTTCACCCACATCCCGTTCATGCGCCTCTGAACCACGTTATCCCTTTCTGTCCCGTCTCCACTGTGCGTCTGGGTGTGTATGTTGACGAATGCAGCTATCGCACAACAATCAGCCTAAATCCCAGCCTCACGAAGACACTTAGAGACAAACGCTTGCACACCTGTCTTGGTTTTATGCCCTGTGGCAGGGCAGCGGTGTACTGTAGCAGGATGTGCTTGTGTGTGAGTGAGTGCAGCTGCTTTTGGCCATCCACGCTGCCTCCTCGTTTTCAGCTTCATTTCCCCCCCTAATGAAGATTCAGAGGCAGTGCAGCTACTGGCGCAGGGCAGGAGAACTGAGCGGAGGAGGGCGGGACGAGGAAAGAGCAAAGCACGAGGCAATGACAGCAGGAGGATGAGGGAGGGAAAAATTAGACCGCGATGAAAGGGAGAGGAAGTGGGAAGATGGAGGGAAAACAAATGTGGGAGAAGCATGGAAAAAGAAAGGATGAAGCGGGAAGAGAGCATCTACAACAGAGAGGGACAAAGAGAACGCTGATGAGTTTTGCGATAAAGATGACTAGAAAGAAAGTTACCCCCTCTCTTTCACTGTCTCCTTAATTAGCTCTCTGGCTGTGATGAATGGCGCGGCACTTAGGACCCAATCGGCAAGCCGACCTTGTCATGTGTGCTGATGGGGTGGGGTGACTCTCACACCTCCGCCTCCTCTTTCCCCTTCTCTCTATTGTACCACCTCCTGTGGAAGCAGATGCTGCTAATATCTGGGTCTGTGTGTGTTTGTATGCATATTCACTCCTTCTCTGGGTTTTAGTGCTCTCGTATGGCTTGTACATCAGCATACATGAAAACGCGGCCGTTGTTTAATTTGCTGTGTTTTCTATATTTCAGGCTTAGATGTAGTGATATATTATCATTGACGTTAGCATATAGCTACACAAGTACTTCCTCAAACATCAGCGAATCCCCGTAAGTTTCAGAAATAAGTCTATTCCTATCAGCACAAGTGGTTATTGTGATGATCTGCTCTTGATGCAAAAAAATAAAAAATAAAAACAAGAAATTTATATGGGGATGAATACTGTTGCGCTCCTCTATAGCTTGGTGCATCTGTTCCACAAAAAATACATAGAACTTTGAATATTATTTTGATGTTAATTTTTCAGTTTGCCTTATTTAGTCATTCTTGGTGTGGAATAATGAAATTAAAATTACAGACCAAGTGTCTGAAAGTAACCCAGGTACTTTGGGTTATCTTTGGAAATGACTGGATAAAGAAGCGTAAATAAAATTAGGAAGAGGAAGTGGGAAGATGGTACATTTTTATTAGTACCATGATTACCATCTTCATCACAGGATACAATTTAGGATATTTTAAGCTTTATAATTAATTATAACCTTATATTACCTAGACACAAAGAGACAGCAGTTTTTAGCTGTAATGACATCACCAAATAAACTTATATGAGAATATAAATAGACCAGAACTCCAAGTTCATAAAGTTATAGTAATATTTTTTGAGAAACAAAAATATTAGGACAAGTGTGGGGGGATAAAAAGAGCACTTTTAAAAAAAAGTTGGCTATCCAGTAAATGTTTATCCCTCTTGCTTTCTTTCTTCCTTCAGTGTTTCCTTTTTTATTTCTGAATATTTGATTTAGACACCTTTTCTTAAAACCACCATATGATAAATATATTTTTGACTATTGACTAGACCAAAGCGGTAAAACATTAAGCCGAATCCATTTTCAAGACAAAAAAAAAAACAACTAAGAATTGAGCTCCACTATTTTCTTGTTTTAGATTCAAATTGGATTCAGCATGCTGTTTGTGCTCTTTCTTTAATACGATCAACATGATTTTCTTTATTCATACAGACACAAACCCACACATTGTAATAAACCTCCAACTGTCAGGTGTATAATTAGCTTTAGCTAAAACACTGCAGGATGACTCTAAGCTAAAATTCCAGTTTGTTTCCCATCTCTAGTGTATTGCCACTCCTTCCATAGGAGATGTTTTCCTCTATTTGTCTAATATTTCAACATCTAAAAGCTCTGGAGCTCCTGCTGGTCTGTTTTTCCAAAACAAATAAGCAGTAGAAACAAGGATTGAAGTTTGGTTTTCCGTTCCGGATTCATATTTCTAGAACTTTGCAAATGCATGTGTGAATGAGAGAAAGAGCCTGAACAAAAGATCAGTTTGCAATGCAGAATTATTGATCTACAGAGCTGTCATTGGAGGAAAGCAGAGATGTTGCTTCAGACAAAATGCATGATTCATAACAGAGTCAGTCAATCAGTGTGGCGCCGTCCCCTGACATGTTGCGACTCTTCTCCCCCGCAGAGCACTAAGAACTGGCGGGCTGCCGTGGATCTGACGGGACGGTTGTTGACAGCTCATGGTCAGGGATACGGAAAGGCCGGCCAGCCAACCTCTCACACCACTGACTCACTGCAGGTAGTGACTTCTCCTCATTCATCCATTCCTCTGTTTGTACCCATCGATCGCAGTTTCTGTTGGTAGCAGAAATGATAGGAAAAGTCTTCTAAGTCGCTGCAATCGAATTAGTCTTTAGCTGCAAATAAAACTCATTTAGTAATTAGCATTAGTACTGTTAATGTTCCATTTCTTCTTCTGATGTACATCTGCAAATGTTGAATTGCATTTTATTACAGATAATGTTTAAGTGGCACTGCTCAGAATGAAGTGTATATTGATTGACCTCAACTGAAAAGATAAAAGCATTGCTTTAGATTTGAAGAAAAGAGTTATTTTATCTATTAAATCACATTCGTTTGATAAACGAGTTTGTTTCATGTGTGTGTTTCCAGCTCTGGTTTGTGCGGCTGTCTCTTCTCACCAAGTTGAACCTTTTCCAAAATGCTGAACTGGAGATTGAACCCTTTGGCAACCTCGACCAACCAGATCTGTACTATGAGTACTATCCAGCTGTTTACCCTGGGAGGAGAGGTACGAACATATTCACCACATTATTTTCTGGCATTAACATTCTACGTTGAAAGCACTTTTGGTTTTGACCACACAGGTCAGACGCTCAAAGTTAAGTACTCCTCAGCCGAACAACCGTGATTTATTTATTTATTTAATTTATTTTTTTCAAAATTACTTTTCTATTTTATTCGTCCAAAAACCTTTCAATGAAAATTGCTTACAGAGAACTTGAAGTTTAATAGTATTTTTAATAAGAGCTCTGAAAAACTGAAAGCATGCTCTCAAACAAGATTCTGCATTTTAACCAAGTTCTTTGGAAACGCAAGCACACCACCACTGTCCTATTAAATATTCAAAGAAAAGTTCTGCCACAAGCTTGATATTAGACTGTATCATTGAGAAGCTCCAACAGCTCTACTTGTCTCCAGCAGTTCTTTGGTTTTGTTTTTCCTCTTTTTTCCTCTGCATGAATTGCCCTCTAATGTATTCCCATTACTTTGGATCTGCTTCGCCCCTCGGGCTACCACAGTGAAGGCAGCAGCAGAGACACAGCTGCACATACACAACATTTGAAGATGCACTGCACAGCCTTCTAAAGAGAGCGCCGATTGACTTTCCATTGCTCAATATTAAACGCTTTATGCCCTACTAGGTGTTCAGAGACAAACTGGCGTGAGTTGTTGCCTGGCATCAGAATTCGAACATGTCTTTACTCCGGCTCTTGCATCGAATATCTATTACCCGCGATCACTTTCCGTGTATGCCTTGAGACATGACTGCCCCATGTATCTCTCTTCTAAAGGATTGAGATCGACCAACACTCAAATAAAAAAAAAAGGTCGATGTTTGTTTGTTATTATTTTGTTTATAAAGTGAAAACTTGGAGGCAGTGGTAACTTCACTCTTTCAGTGGAAGCGCTTAGGTAGGGGTGGGCAATGAAACAATAACAATATCTGTTGCAACAGACTTGTGATCAATATTAATAGAAAATATGTCCAATAGAATGTAGAATTTCACTAAACTCTGATCCAGAACCACATTGCATTTTGGGAGACGTAGGCAGAGAAAAGGCCTTAGTCAGTCAAATACTGACTAAGATGACTGATGTGCTCAACAATCACTCTTAAATAAACTAGCAAAAGCCTAATGTTTAACATTCGCAGTAGCAGTTTCATGTTGTTCCCAACATACTCAGACATTCTTTACTCCTCAAAGTTCTGTGCCCTTGGTTTACTCAAAGCCCTTATGCTTTTATCACAAATAAAAAAAATCTTAGTTCTTTGAAATAGGTAATCTTTACCATTCATTTTGACTCACCCAAATGGATTTTGTCTACAATGTTTGTTTTTTGTTTTTTTTGCTTTTTTCAGATATGTTAAAACCAGCAAGCTGAGACAAAATTACCGTTGCCCTGCTAAAGTTTCTAAAAAGAAGCTTTTTTTGTGCCTTGGTGTTGTGTTTTTGTTAACACTCAGAAATTGAATGAACAGAATTTTAACTGATGATGACACTGCAAGGTGGCACTAAAACAAATATTATCCAAAACTTCACATCATCGTTCTATTGCTTTCCTGCTGTCTTTCTGCCTTTCACATGCTTTGGACAAAATCTTCTGGTTCCTCTCTCACATCTTTAACGCATGTAAAAAAAAAAAAAATTGGAAGAAACTGAATCAAATTTTAGACCATCCAGCAATGACAATTGGACTACAGTACTTACTACTATATTTATTAATCATCAGTTACAAGGCGGTTTACACGTGAAAACGATCCGTGATTACCCTCAGTCAATATAATGAGGTCATTTTTAGCATAGGAATCACATTTCTACACTGCAAGATGACATTATGTTGATGCCTCAGCATACAAATGTCTTTGTTTACTGTCAGTAATCGGTACAGAACTGTTTGCAGGAACTTTTATGCATTTTTTATAGTAGCAGTCAAACATTGTTGTTGGTAGAAATAAACATATTTTGGTTTACACATGCCAGTGCTCACTAACTACAGAAAAAAAAATCAACATTGATAAAAGCAAAGCTGCTAATCTTAAAGCAGGATACAGTGGTCCGCCAATATTTTTCTTTGGTTAGGAAAAACAACCACCGTTTAGTACCATAGAAAGTTAGGAACAAATCATAAATTAGATGGGGAATTGTTTGGTTGGTTGGCATGAAATTTTTCATGTTCTTTTCTCAGCCTAGAATGAGAAGACTCCATCAGTACAAAATCCTGAAGAATCTAAAGGATCAAAATTATTTTTTTATAGAAAAGTTTGTAACCTGTTGCCTTTCTGTCAACCTAACCACCAGAATCAGACTCTATTGCTATTGTACAGAATCGCAACAAAAATGTTTCTGACACTGAGTATCTTGGCTCCATAGAAAGCTGTGTGACTGAGACTAAAACTAGAACTTTTTCCACCGCAATAATGTGGTTTCAGTAAGGAAGGTTGATGGGAGAGTCTGCCAACCTGTTTCTTTAGTGGTGCAAAGAGCCGGCAAGCACATAATAAGCAACAACCACAGTGAGCTGCTCGTAAGTGTTGAAAAGACAGGACCCCTGGTGTTATGAGGGCTACAGAGTTAAGACGTGTTCCAGTTACAGCAGCTGTTCATTCACAAAAGAAGCGTGCCTTGATCCTTTTATTTTAATGAAATAACTGTCCATACAGCCAAAGAAACCTTCAAAAACCACCAAATTCTAACTAACAAAAGTTCTGGCCGCGAAGTAAAAATGAAATTTTAATCTGATTCCAACTACTAAAGCCCAAAAAGGCTGAGTAATGAATCACTTCAGAAGATAAAACTGTGTAAAGCAGGACAGAATCGCAGACTGTATGTGTTATGGGGGAAAACAAGAGTGTATCATGCCCTCCATTTTTAGATGGCGAACACCAGCGGATAGAGAATATAGATAGAAATTGAGATACACACTGGCAGAAGCAGCAGCCAAAGATGGAGTAGCTCGCAGAGTTTCAGATCAGATGACGGTATCAAAGAGACCCTGATCAAAGCCTGGGGACTCACCTGAACACAGGCTTTTGCTCAGGGGTGTGTGTGTCTGTCTGACTGCCTATCTGTGTGCGTGTGTGTGTGTGTGTAAGAGTGTGAATGATGTAGAGGCAGGCAGAGGGATGAGGCAGGGAGATGAGTGATGGAGCTGTGCGGCACACAGAGATGGAGAGATGAGAGGCTTTAATAAGCAGCCATACGTAGCTCGGTGCCATCTGTAGGTTCCTGCCTCCAGGGCTGTGTACAGTCTGTGTGTGGGTGGATGGCTTTATATTCTCATCTTTCTGTCTTCACTCTCCTGCTTCGTTCCCAACCCACCCCGTTCCATATTGTCCCTTCTTCCTTGCGCATTTTCTCCCTCTCGTTCCTGTCTTCCCTCCACCCGTCTCCACCCTTTTTTTTGTGTGTGTTGTTTTTCATCCAGGCTCAATGGTGCCTTTCTCCATGCGGCTGCTGCACGCCGAGCTTCCCCAGTACCTGTCCAAACCCCAGGAGGCTCTGGACCGCCTGCACAACCTCAAAACTGTCTGCCTTGCTGTTAGTGCGCACACGCACACACACACACACACACACGCTCACAGCCTCAAGATGACGGTTTTAGTCTCCTAACAATTTTTGAAGTCACTAAACTTCCCTAAAATGTTGATATTTTTAAATTAATCTGGAATGCACGCTTTGTCTTGAAAAATAAGTTATAGGTCTGAACAAGTACAGAAATAAGAAACATCATGTACATAAAAACTTTAAAAACTTTTTTTTTCCTTCTTCTTGCAAAAGCAAAAAAGATTAATTTCTGCAAAAAAAAAAAAAGTATCTGACACAATCATTTATGGATTTCAAGTTGCTATTTTGCTTATTGACATTCATTCAAACATGTATAAATTAGCTTAGTTGTATAGCATTTCAGAGTGATTAAATAAGCCTCTGAGCTGTTGGAAAATCTAAAATGAAAATTTGATTATCTTAAAGATTTTAAGATTGCGACATTTTCTCAAAGATTGTGTTTAACAATAGCAGACTCAATATTTTAATAAGGAAGTTTCAAGTTAGTATTATATTAATGAGCATTAAATACTATTTAACACTGGATTTTGAAAATAATAATAAAATATAATTGTGCCTTAAAGAAGCTAGGTCCTAAATCTGGCTCCATAAATGTTCTGACAGAGTAGGATTTGGACAGAAAAGATAGATGTTTATTTTAATTATTTAACTTTTGGAAGATGAAAATTGAAATTATGATTATTGCTGAGAATAAAATTTAAACAGTGATGGTGTTAAAAAGTATTTTGTTTTAATTTGCTGAGACTTGCAGAAACATTGATTAAAAAAAAAAAAAAAACAGAAAAAAAGCCTAAATATAATCTGAGAACTCATTTTATTTGTTAACATGCTTGTGCTATTTAAAATGCAGGCTCTGATTTAAATTCCCTGCCTGCACAGATACTGGAAAACCTGGAGAAAGGCTTGGCAGAGGATGGCAGCATGATCACCCTAGCACAGGAGAACAGGCAAGGTAAGCAAACACACCGCAGAGAATCCGACCTGGCTGCGTTCCCAGACTGCATCGCATCGTGGGAGGAAAGTCAGGTCACGGGCCTGAACAGTTAATCCAGATGCACACCTGGCGCAGGACTGCAGCATACCTCAGCCACACATACAACCCACCCAGTCTCAAGCACACACCTATGCAGTAAAAGTGTTTAGCCCCTCACAACTCCGCTGCTCTCACTGAATGTTAAATGTTCTCTACAGCTCCTCACGCCATTCGGATCAATACGGATCAATCCTGCCAATCCACTCACATCTGCGCTGGAGTGTGCGAGGGAAATTTACCCAGATCCGCCTCCACGCAACTTGAATCAGACCTAGAATCGGGGCCATGTAGCTTCTAAATACTTCTTCGGCATGTGTTTATCAGTTCGAAAATGTGCCCACCGATAGCTTCAGCTGAGCTAAATACTGGAAAATTAGCTGGGTGACGCATGTATGACTGTATCCGTGAGGGCGCCTCGGTTCAGCCGGTTTCTCCTAACAAAAGCAGCGTAATGGCTGTGTCCTCTTTCTCTCCTACCCACACAGACAGTCGATAACGCAGGGCCTTGCCTTCACACATCAGAACCCCACTGAGTGATTAGCTCTTCCCTCAGCTCCGTCTCCCACAAACACAGTGATGAATAGTAACAGGCTCTTCCCACAGCAGACAAAGAGGAAATGTGCCGCAGTGTCTTCCTCAGCACCTCGCCTTAAAATAACCCAGGTGTTACAGCTGGTTGTAATGCGAGGGATGGAGGAGCGAAGAGTGCGGCGGCTTTTCAGAAAACTAGGATATCTCAGGAATACCCAAAAAGCGATGGGAGTGAAAATAGAAAGTCATTGAACCCCTCCCTTTTTCACCGTCTCTCTTTCCTGTTTATAGCATCCCTAAAGCTGTGGAGGTCTCGTCTCAGTCGGGTCATGTACTCCATGGCCAACTGCCTGCTGCTGATGAAGGTGGGTGCGTGTGTTTGTGTGTCACTGTGGGTGTGAGTCTCAGAGATCTCTGATGCCAGGCTGGTGGTGGATTCACAGTGAAATCCCCACAGACTGACCACTAATTGGATTCTTGGTCAGAGAAAGAACGAGCGGAGAGCAAAGAGGGGGGAGGTGATGGCGGCGTGGGTTCACATCAGGCCGTAGACAGAAACACAGTGCCATCTACTGCTGAGACATGAGATTACAGTCAGCGCAGTTTCATTCCGGGCGTGGATTCTGATCCACAGCATCCCGGTTTTGCATTTTAGGATTGTGTTTAATACTTCTCCTTCAAAAGATGACAAAGACCCACACAAAAATCAGCTTTTTTTTTTTTTTTTACAATTTAAGATTCATACGAGGGTTGTTTTTTTTTAATGTTGCTCTGTAAGTGTTTAGTTTCCTCTTATTTTTTCTTTTCTTCACAACAGTTAGAGTCCTTCTAGGTTTTCCTGATGATCAGTTCCCCAGATTTCCTGAAGAAGAAGACAATAATTATAATAAAAGTAATGATAACGTAGAAGTAGTTTTTTTAAACAAATGACGAACATCCAGTAATTTCAACAGAATTTTTTTTATAAAATGTATTTTTTTTACTACTTTGCCATGTGTTGATATTATATGGAGTTATCCCTTGAGTTTAGAATGCTTTTTATGCAAGACCCATAGGTCAGAGATGGGTGAAACATACAAAAAAAGAAGAAAAATTGTACAAAGAAATGTTAAGAAAATGTGTGAAAAATAGCCAAAATATGCAAATAGCATTTAAAGGACCTTTCAGAAACCTGAAGAATTTTAGATCAAAAACCTCGTAAAGTAAATTCTGCATTTTTTTTTTTCTTTTTGAATCAAAATGTAAAGAAATGAAGGTCCTGTCCACATTAAACTCAATTTAAAGGTAAAGTCAAAAGTTTGAGTGTATTCATATGCACATGCATGTTCAGTACACGCCTCCTGTACTGAAGGAGGAGGACTCGGTACACACCGAGTCCACACACACCCCTCTCTGACCTCTCTGCGGCGTGTCGCTCAGCTTTCAAGTCGCCAAGTGAGCGATGTGTCGCAGCACATCGTCGGCGTGGGTGGAGGGTCACGGTGTCCTGCTAATACTCCAACTGTTTGACTTCGCTCCCTCCAAACTCTGCCCTGTTTACCTCTCTCCAACCTTGTCTTTTGTTTCACTCCTTCTCCACTCATTGTTCCCACTCACCGAATGCAATCTTGGAACCTATTTGTCCTCAGGACTACGTTCTGGCAGTGGAGACCTATCACTCCATCATCCAGTATGAACCCCAGCAGAGAGTGCAGCTGCTCAGCGGAATCGGACGCATCTTCTTGCAGGTCTGTGCATCACCAGATGGACGAATGGACTGTAAGACTCCCTGGACACAGAATTAATTATCCTAGCTTTGCACAGTATGCCTTATGCTCCAATAGACCAAAAATAAACCCCCCTTTTATTTTCTGTTAAAGAGGCTCTGATTAATGTTGTGCAAATGCAAAAACCAGTCGTTCATATTTGGTCTTTTTAAAGGCAGGGATGGTTTGACGTATTTTGTTATGTTAGAGGATTATTTTTCTTTTGACATGCAATAAATATATTTTTTAAAGTGTTGGTGTCTTTCAGCTTTGGGTTCATGCTAAACAAAAGCCCCTGAAATCAAGAGGTCTATGCAGCTCTTTCTCAGCAACAAGTTTTTATTGAAAAACGTTGATCCTGCAGTTTTTGGCAGTCACACAACTTGGTTGTACTTGCTTAATGACTTGACCATAATGCCACCTTTTTAATGTTTGTGCTGCATTAAACAAGTGCCGCCACATATATTACAGGCATAGAGAGCTTGAATGCATGGTACTTGAAAAATTAGCAAACACTTATTGCAGTCCAGGCTGAGTGGTATTGTGATTTCCATAAATTTGTGAGAGTAAAGTTACAAAGAGCATTTTGTTCCAGATGCAACTTTCATTTGTCTTTTACATAACAGATGTTTTATGCACATATAAAACACCCCTAAACGTTTATATGTTGGAGCTACTCTAGCAAAAAATGTTCTTTTGGATTTTTATATAATATTATGGTTTGTTGTAAATACCAGTCATTACTTCCATGTGTGTTAGGAGAGGAAGTCACAGATGTAAGAACTTGCTGCTGGAAGCCGATTGAGAACGGATGGGTTTCTATTCCAAAACAGTGTTTAGATCTTGTTAGATTTTTTTTTTTCTGCAAGGATTTTTCTTCCTTTCCTGTTCTTTTTTTTTTCTGCTCTAAGAATTTAGGGGTGTTCTCAGGCAAAGACGTAGGTCAGCAGTTAATGTAATGTAGTTAATGTGCTTTGTTATTTCCCAGATCGGAGACGTGAAAACTGCAGAAAGATACTTCCAGGACGTGGAGAAAGCCTACGAGATGAAAGGGAGTAACCTCAGTCACGCTACATGCGTCCTCATGAACAGGTACATGCAGATCAAGTGTTTTGCACCTATGAGGTAAAATTTGTGCTCATCTGGGAACAGAATACACACATTTGTGCCTGATTTTCTAAACAGAAGGTAGCATCTCTGCTCTCTGGCCTGAGGTGGTGGAACGTATTAAATAACACCGGCATGTGTTAATGATTACTTCAGTAAAAGGTCTGAACTTTGGATGATTGCGACAGCTTAATGTTTTTTCCCCTTTTTTTGGTGTTCTGTTGTGGATTTGCTGCTATTTTTTTGAGTTAATTGGGAGGAAGGTTCATATCATCAGAGGCAAACTACAGAGATAATCTGAAGCAATGTTTTTAAAATATTAAAGTAAAAATTAAAAATACTAATTCATTCTCTGTATTACATTGAGAAAAAAAAAATAGTCTGTGCAATGTGACCAGCAGGTGGCAGTGTGGATTACATTGCAAATTAAACAGAATTGATCGTTTTTAGACATATTTAAAAAAAAAAAAACTATACTGATAACATGATTTAAGTGCCTTCATGTTAAATGAATGAATCAAGTTCTGTTGTGTTAGCTAGCTATCGCTTCCCTGAAGCATAATTGTAAAGCAGCACTACCTGTAAAAGAGAGATAGATGGCACTGTCTTTAGTTTGTCTTTAGCCAGCTGATCTGCAGTGTGCAGCAACAAAGTGGACATGGGCAGTGGATGAATAAAACGATTGACTTTCCCGTTTCTAAATTTGTGAGAATAATATCTGAGTGTAACATATTTCTACCTGTTTTTCAGGGCCTTTGTCTACCTCAGTCAGAATAATTACGCTGATGCACACGCAACTTTCCTTGAAGTTTTGAAAATTGACCCAAAAAATCCAGTTGTAAGTATAACTATATAAGTATTAGTCTACACATGAGAAGCTTTAATTAGTGTGGTTGGATTTTCTGTCTTTTTACCCAGGGGAAAATGCAACAATTATGTCAAATATCTTTGAAATGTCCAACTAATTTCTATGGAACGACCTTTTGTTTTTTTGTTTTTTTTGTTTGTTTTTACAGGCAAATAACAACGCTGCAGTGTGTCTCCTCTACTTGGGCCGGCTAAAGGAGTCCTTGGGCCAGCTGGAGGGCCTGGTTCAGCAGGACCCCACCCAGTACCTCCATGAGAGCGTCCTCTTCAACCTGACCACCATGTATGAACTGGAGTCGTCGCGCAGCACGCAGAAGAAGCAGGCGCTGCTGGACGCCGTGGCCTGCCGGGAGGGAGACAGCTTCAATGTGCAGTGCCTCAAACTGGTCTGAAAAGAAGAAGGACAACTGGGAGAGAACTCTGCTGCTGCCCCGCGTTAACGACGGGTACTACAGCTCTGTGTTCAGAGAGGAACTAAGCCGTACTCCTGTGGGACAGTAAAACCAACGCTTGCTGTTCAGTTTCAGAGATGTTAAAAGGGGACGTTTGAGATCGGCTTTTATCGCATTAAAGTGATCCAGCACTCCTGCCATGTGAGCAGCGACCCAGAAACAGTCCTCACACTTACAGCATTTTGAGACTGAAAGAATTTGTGGTGAATGTCCTTATTTGTTGTGTTGTTTTTTTGCTGCAGCTCTGCATAAATACTGAGGGAGTGGATGTCTGGCTCCAAGGCTAAAAAAAAAAATAATCCAACTATGTGATACATAAGCTTTTTTAAACCACTTTGAAATCTGGAGGACAAAAACATTACATGAGGGTCATGAGAGGGCACAGCTGCATGTTTCACTTGACTTTTAAAGCAGCGTTTCTTTTTTGTCACTACATACTTTTCTCTTATGCAAACAGGGTTCCTACACATATTTCCAGACTTTATGCAGACCCAAAATAATCCGAATCCTCAGTTCTTTTGAAGACGGGTTTTAAAAGTATAAATAACAAAAACTTATGTTTCTAAATTGGTCTGGACTTAAGGGAGAAGTTTAAACAGAAGACAGAAACAAATGATGGACGGACAAAAATGCAAGAAAGATGAAACACACTGAAAGAGGGATGGAAATGAATAATAGAGAGATGACTGGGCCGACATACTGGCAAAAAGATGGAAGAATGAATGTGTGGCTGAACAGATGAATAGATGGAAGGAAAAGACTTTTAGTGAACGGGATAAGGAGCGAGCCTGGTAATATTAATGTTCTTTCCTCACCCAAACCTAAAAAGCCTCTTAAATAAAATTCAGCAGTTTTCCAGACCGCTTAGGAACTGAGTGCAAGCTTTTCTACACCCAGACACTGATCAGACAGAATCCTCAGTTTTATCTACTAAAAGTTGTTTCTTTGGTGGTTCATTCTTACCTGGATGAACTAATGTTAGGTTTTCTTTAGCTCTGCTCCAACCATCAGGTTGCGTGTGCAACACGACTCAAAATATTCTGGATGGATCTGCGTTAAAATTTTAACTAAATCTGGGATAATGCTTGATCCACATCAGTGATTTTTCTCTCTCTCTCTCTCTTTGCCCAGCTGAAATGTGGTTCTTTTTAGGCCCGTCTCTTTAAGCCGTCACATGACCCTCTGCTCAAAGACTATTGCAGCAAGACCAACCATGAAAACAGCCCCGTCTTCTGTAGTTAATTCAAAAAGACACGGTAGGCTGCTCTCTAAAATCAATAAATACGTTTCCAAAACATTCCTCTCAGTAAATGTACTTTAACTGAGAAATTCAAAATTCCAAAATAAATAATGATGTAGATGAGCAGTTTTCAGAAACTTTTAGTCAGGAGGACGTGTTGTTACACTACAGGAGCTGCTGGCTCACAGTGAGACCAGGCCTGGGCATTATCCTGAGCTTCAGACTCCTTAAACTTTTTTAATGCAGCTTCTACACGATTACCACTAGATTTCATCACTCCTGCAGTGAAAATTAACAAGCCCCTCAGATTGCATCGGTTTCATTCCCACTGAACAGAACTGTAAAAATATTCAAAATCCAAAGTTGTACATATCTGAAGCGTTGTCTTGATTATCTTTTTGATTTGTTTTGCTTTTTCTTCTGCTGTTATCTTTATGTTTATCATATTTATGTATACAAAGAGCCATTTTATCCTGAATAAAATAATTGTGTCGCAGTAACATGCTGGAATGAATAAAAATGGAATAAAAGACAAATTATTAGCAGCAGATTTATTTCTAGTGTAATAAAAATGTACATTGATCTGTCATGAACACCATTTTGTTTATTTCCTGAGCTTGGAATTAGAAATTAGACTCATGCTTTATTTATTTATTACAAATGAAGGCACTCGTGTTTTGTTGCTGGCAAAGAAGTCACCTTTTAGTGAAATGACTTCAGACTTCTTCACCCCAAACCCAGGTAAAATATAAAAAGCATGAGTATCTAAAGAAACTAATAAGTGAGCTCCTAAAAAGCACCAAGTAACCTTTTAAACAGTACAGCACAAATGAGTAATCTGATGCCTTCCACCTCAAGATCTCTTTCATCACAAATTATCAGTGTACGTCTTTCCTCATCAGTCTTCTTATGAACCTGCTGAGGTCAAACTGAAGGAGGTGATTTTAGTGTATTAGTTGGGAGGGAGTCTGCAGCTGTTCAGGATCCCTGCAGCGAGGCCACATATTTCTTCCGGATGTCGGAGTCGTCTGCCGGCCGGTTGTAGGCCTTCCACACCGGCTCCCCGACAAACAGCCGCATGGCTTTGGTGTAGTTCTGCAGGAAGTAAAAAAAAAAAAAGAGAAAACATTCTCAGAAAAACCTGACCGACATCCCAGTTCATCGTCTACATAAACAAAACTCAACAACCTGTCCAGTTCACACACATTAACTAGGTTCTGTGCAATGATTAAGGGAAATCATCAAAAACATGCTTCTGTTGGCTCTGGCTTCAAGGCGCCTCCTTCAAGTGTCGTTTTGGCTCATTCTTCAAATCCTGACGGTTTTGGAGACCTCCTCTATAAACTGCAAGCTTTAGTTCTTTCAGTAAATTTCTGACTTATTTAATGCTTTTACCCGCTTTGCATAATTGCTAAATTAGTGAACTATCAGGTGTGTTAAATCTTCGACGTACCATCTCATCCAGGGTGAAGCGGTGGTAGATGCCGGCCGGCAGGGTGATCAAGTCTCCCTTTTTCATGGCGATTCGGATCCATCGGTCCTCCTTGTCCCGGACATCAAAGTAGGCCTGCCCGTCCAGGATGTAGCGGATCTCATCATCCAAATGTAAATGCTCCTCATAGAACATCTTCAGCTGAAGTATAAGGAATAGTAGTAGAATTAGTATCTGAGACAATAGTAGAAATGCTAATGATGCCTATATCAGTAAGAATTGCCGTATGTGTAATGTACCTGAGGGTTTGTCACCCATCCAAACTCATTACTAAAGAACATAGGAAACCTGCAAGCTTTAAAATAATCTGTTTCAATATGTGAGTTTGTCTTTGTGCTCCTTAGTAATACTGCCGAATTTCTTTACAGCTTCTATCGATTTCTTTTTTTGTTGTTGTTGTTTGGCGGGTTTGGGATTATTAAAAAAGTCGAGATTATGGATTGATGAGACAGGAGCATGAAGAAATATTAAGCTAAGAACGCTGGATCACTTGTTCTCCCATTAATGAATAATATTAGAAAGACATTAAATATGTGGTCAATTTAATATTATCATTTTTTTTCTGAATATAATGTATATTTATTCCTTTATTTTGTTTTTCATTTAACAGAAGCAAATACAGTAAATACTAATTAAAATATATAAAACATATAGATAGGTGTAAAGCATTGAGGTTTTGAGCCAAATAATATTTAAACCCCGATCTCTGGTTAGGCTTTTAAGGATTTTAACATTAAATGTTTGTAACATACTTATTTTAACAACTTATGTTGTCCACTCATGCTTAAAAAGAACATTTCAATTTGTTTGTATCCGTAAAGATGAATTAAACATTGAAAAATAAATCTGGAATGCATTAAGAGAGCATAAATAAATATGACATTAAAAAATACAATTAACTGCAGTTTACTGGTGTAGTTAAGTATGATTGATAAGTTGTTGATTTCTTGTGTTTGCAGAACTTCGACTGCAATTTTTTTTATCAATATCTATGTCCTTATTACAACAAATCCTGCTAAATATCATTACATCTCCATATTGCCCATCCTGATGGAGAACTCAAAAGTTGTACTCAAGAAATTGCACAACTTTCAAAATATGTTTAGACAAGTGGAAGCAAAAGAGTTACCTTTTCCTCATAGTTGGGTAGTTCGTCCCTTGCAATTGTAATAATGTCCATGTAGGAGTATCCTTGCTCTTTGCGGATCTTTTTCAGCTCTGGATCCGTTTCATGGGCATCAGCATTCAGCTGCAGGGACACAGTAAGCAAAAGCAGAGCTGCTCAGAACGGTTTGGTTTGCGTCATTAAGACGCTGTGAGAGTTAAAGTGGTTGCATTACTATGAGGAATATACTTCTGCCAAATGGTATCGAGCAGCAGCTGAGGAATGTGTGTATTTACTTTCCAGTAGAAAACTCCGAGCTTCCTCAACTCGTCCAGGGAGACGGACTGATTCGGGTTCAGTCTATGGGGCTTCCTCTGGTCCTCGTCTGAGCCGTCCATGTACCAGGCTTCTAAACCCATACTAAACACGTCCGGCTCGGTTTTCACTCGCAAACAATTAAAAACGAAAGAAATCTGCGATAAATCCTTGACAAATGCGCTTTTCGGACTAAAACTCATGTGACGGACGCAGTACGTCTTTTGTTGTCACGGATTAAACCAATCACACTGAGATGTCCCGCCCCGTTGTCTTTGAGCGATCCAATCACAGCGCGAACAAATGCTGCGTTCAATTATATCGGAAAAGTCAATATTGCATAACTCTGATAAGGAGCAATATAACTGAATTTATCTTCAGACGTGAACATGTACCATTTCCATATTCACTACATAATTAAAATTTAGTATTTCAGACATTTGGTCAATTTAATCTTAATTTTACTCAAAACGTTACCTCTAAGCGTAGAAGCGTATGTTTACGGGGCGGAACATAAAGCAGCACGCGAAATCAGTGTGCCAGGGTTCAAAATAAAAGTCCCACAAACTAAGGGCATTCATATCAGTATATGTAAACCTCTGACCTCAATTGCATTCATGAACTTAGTCTGATTAAGATGTTACAAGTACAACCACATGGTATACAAAATAAAAACAAGGTATACTTTCTCAGTTATGAATTAACAACACAGGAAAAAAATGGCCTGTTTTAAAGGCCTTTGAAACAAACACAAATACAAATATTTATGTAAAAAGAAATCACCAATACTACACAACTGTAGTTTAATGCTCTGAGTGGTTTATTAATCGAGTAATATATTTGTGCCCGTCTTAGTTAATGGCACTGGAAATGATGAATCAATGTCCAGCTTCCATCTCCTCCTCCTCCTCTGCCTCCTCTTCTTCGTCTTCTCCCTCCTCCTCATCCTCCAGCAGAGCATCACGAGAGACCATGTAATCGGCCATGTTGGGGAGTCCGGATATCACGCAGCAGCTAAGGGCGCTACGGAAGATTTCCATGTCGCAGACCTCAGTCCACATATCTGTTAAGTTGTTGTAACACTCAACGTTGTAGCAAGTGGTATAGCCATTGAAGCCCCCAACAACAAAGAGCCTATCTTCAACCACCTCAATGCCAAAGTTGCTGCGGGTCGTAATCATGGAGCCCACGTTCGTCCAGAGATTAGTCTCAGGGTTGTAGGCCTCAGCAGTGCGCAGACGCCTGTTGCCATCAAAGCCACCGACCTGTTGGAGAGAAGGAAAGTGTGCTGGTTCAGGTGTTCAAGCAAGTTAGTACCTCATTCAACACCAGGACACACAAGGAACAGCATTAAAAAAAAAAGAAGAAGAAAAAAAAAGCAACAACTAAGACCAAAAATATACACAATCTAAAGTTCTAAATTTAGTAGGTTTTGATTTTAAGATGAGCAACTCAACCCAAATAATTACCTTGCCATGATCATTGGCTTAGGTCTGGATTTCGTCGATAAATTCAACGACATATCTTTAAAAGGATTCATCATCATTTAGCAAGGAAAAAAGAACAAAATAACATTGGGAGATTGGACAGAGTTTTATTCTTTGTCAAGAAAAACATTTGTCTGAAAAACTGTGATGTTTCCAAGATTACTGGCACCATAGAGTAGCCAGTAAGTCCCAGATCAGAATTATGATCTGGGACTTTTGTCCTTCAATGGAGCTTCAGTTTGTGCACGGTCGTCACACCACGGATAACACAGACAATGCAGGTAATACAGAAATCGTCCCTCTTGACTGAGGGTCCCAGTGTTTTCTGTGTCCACTATTTTAACAGGGCAGCAAGGTACGTTACCACACCCATCAGAAAAGTTACTTGTTCCAGGAGAATACCCTCTTTTTTCAACCATTCTACATGTTCTCCTGATCCAAATCCCACTAAAAGCATTTTTTCCTGCTGGTCCTTAACATTTTAATGAGGAGCATATATCAGTTTTATATGAAGGCTTGTTAAAACTTTTTACAAAGTTGCTATGGTGTTTTATTTGCAAAGGACACAACTAATGTCAGAAAAACAAACACCTAAAAAAAAAGTCCAGGCAATGCACAACATAGGCAAGAAATATTTTAGTTATTTTCTTTTATTTCAGACTTCAGTTACAGCTGGAAAAATAATTATTACATTGTATATTATATTAACATAATTTTATAATTACCTTTTGTCTAATAGATTAAAAGGTTTTTGCATATACATGCACAATTTAATTGACAGACTTGAAGAATCTAAAATGGAAGTTCAAATTTTACCCCTTACGTTTTTGCACACAGCATGTTAAACATGATAAAGCAACACTACAAAATTAATTTCTCTCCTGTTGTTCACTTCAGATACTTTCTGACACACTTTTGTAGTGTTACGTAAATTTTAAATTGTGAACTTAATGACATAATATTTCACCCAAACATCAGATCCAGAAGACAGCGTCTCATGCATGTGGTAAGTACCAAATGTTACCACAACACCACTAGTTAATTAAAGTACTAGCAGTTGTTCAAATTTACTTTGTGTATTTTTCTATTCTGTTTTGTTGATTTTTGTCTTGAAAAGCACTGTATAAGTAAAGTTTTACTTACTTACTTACCCTCCCTGCGTCGGATCAGATTAGAAACAAACATTGATGGAAGCCTCCACACATTATAAGTGAGGTTTCAACATCTAACCTGTGCTTCAGCACAGTTTCCTGTACTTACTGCAAAAACATGACCTGCATAAGCAATGACTCCTATTCCACTGCGCCGGCTGTTCATGGGGGTAATCAGTGTCCACTGGTTGTTCTCTGGGGTGTAAAATTCAGCTGTCTGCAGGCACTCTGTTCCGTTGAATCCCCCACAAATATAAATCTAAAAAAAAAATAGTCCTAAATGATTTAACTGTTTATATCAAGGACATCATGCAAGTTTGTAGTGAAATTTCTTTAAAAAATAAATAAATAAAAAAGTCACGAGTTGGGCTTTTGCTTTTTACTTCTTTTTTTTTAATGACAGGATAGTAATTGATTATAACTTTTTGGACATAAGGATACTTGGTCAGATAGCAATGACATGAATGCCAGGAGTTCTGTCTCGCTTTCCTTCAGCTCTTACACGTCTTTACAAACCAGCTGCAAGCGCTTCATTGTCAGCAGAACAATCAAATCATCTTTTGAAGGGAACTCTTGTAGGAGGCAAGTGAAACATTGCAGCTTTCAACTAAAGAAAATACTTTAACTCCATCTTTACAGCATAAAAACGGTGCCCCCTTTATAGTGCCTTTGCCAAAGTAGAAGTATGTAAAATATTAGGCAATTTTTCCCCAAAAGGGGATTTTATTTTATTTATTTATTTATTTTTTTCCAATTTTGCTTTGTTCTCAGGGAATAGATGACAAATAGCTAAGCTATATTAACCAGTTGAACAATTCAATTTGAATTCTGAAATTTCCTTGACAGTTTGGTTCCGTTTATGTTTGCAGGCCTTTAATTACCACAGCAGTTTAAAAAGCAGCACAAAACTCAGTTGACCCACCTTGCTGTTAAGAGTGGTGCAGCTTGCATCGCTCCTTTGCTCGTGCATGGGAGCAATCAAATTCCACTGGTTTGTCTCCGGCTTATAGAACTCTGCTGTGTTCAGTCGCCCGTGTCCATTATAACCTCCCATGGCGTAAATACACCCATTCAGCACAGTCACACTCACGTAGCAGCGCCGGTGGTGCATGGGAGCCACCTCATGCCAGGTGTATGCAACGGGGTCAAACTTGCGAACGCTGTTGAAATGCTCCACCCTGTTGAAACCTCCGATGCAATAGACGTAGCCGTTGAGGAAGGCGGCACCATGATAGGCACAAGGCCGCTCAAGGTTGTTGCCAACATTGGTCCAGCGGTCATAACGAACATCGTATGCCTCAATGGCATTGGTTGGATCTCCACCACTCCACCCACCGATGGCTAGTAGGATAGTGTTAGGCCGACGAGGGCGATTGAAGTTGCTGGTCAAATGGGTTCTAAATAATAAAACTTGACTCATGGTTCCCATCGCTTCAGACAGGAGGCCCACACAGTGTTTTTTCACCAGCACATTTGGCAGCAGCTTGTCTTTGAAATAGTCTATATTGAACAAGGCCAGTCGGATCTAGACAGAGATGACAGGAGAAAATGTATTTCTCTGCATTTTTGTTTCATTTTTTGAATCTCATAAACGGTTGCAACATGTTCGCCAAAGGTTTTTTCAGTACTGTGTTTTGCTTTTTACAATGTGTGAAAAAACTACAGATCCTTTACAAAAAAAATCCTCAAAAGGAAGTGTATACACATACTTAAATTTGCATGTATAAATTTTAGGCATAGTTAAATGGCATCCTTATAACAAAAATGTATTATGCTAATTGAACTATTTTATGCAGTTGCACGTGAAAAACTGTTTGATTCTGTCTTTCAAATGGACTTCAAGTTCTGTGAATCCACATTGTTAAATAGATTAGCACACTCGAATGCAAAGAGTAGTTCTTGTCTAAGGGAAGCATGCTTCACAAAGTGCCATCAAGTTGCTTGCTAATTTGACTTTCGTCGCACATTTATGCTGTACTTACGAAGTAAAAATAAATTGCCCATGTGCAGGACTGCTGCTTGGTGATGCTGTTAAAGAAATTTGTTACCATTGCATTCATTTTATGTTGTCTGCTTTTGATTTATTTGTATTCTTAATGTAGACTGTATGTTTAAATATAGAAAATGTATTATTTTAAACTCTTAATGTCTTACTAGATGTACTTCAAAACCAGTATGAAGAAAATAATACTAATTGTTAAGAGGTTAATTTTTAAAGTTTCAACTGAAACAGGTACAAGTAACAAACATCATGGGAATCCAACAAAACATTTATTTTTTTTTTACTAAAATTTACTTTTTTACTGCTTTAGATATATAATAAAAATAATACACGGTACTTTTTTCCCCAACAAGTTTCCTGCAAATTCTATATGGTGAAAGTGTGATTCATGGTTTTTGATCGTTATGCAAGTTAATTGTTGATTTTTAAAATATCTAAAGATTATTATCTTCAAATAATGTTTGATTTAGTTAAATTATTATATTTCCTGTCATTAGGGTGTTGTTGTTTTATTTTCTTGCTGACATTATTTTTTTTTCTTTTGCAGTATCAAAACAAGCTGTTTATCTTGAAGAGCTTTATTCAAACTTCGCCTTCCCACATTGGGGGAGGTTATGTACACACTTTGAGTTAAAATTATTTACTTAAGCTTGCTATAGTCAATTTCTGTATAAAAAAAAAAAAAAGCAATGTACTGTTAAATGTACTCTAGTAAACTCAGCCAACTTCTTAATTAATCAGCCTAAATAATATTGGCAAAGAAATAATGAAATGATGAACGTGTGAGTATTTAAATTCAATCTAATGACTACACCTTAGTCATGAGAAGTTGGAAGTATGACTCTCGCTCTGGAAGATCATGAGAAGTCCACCTCAAAAGGGCCTCATACACCTTATTTTCCTTTGTCACATTCAGGTTATCTTTTTCTATGATCTCAGCTAGCTCGTTTGCAGAGAGCTGCAGGAACTCATCACACAAAGCAATCTCCTCAAAGTGTTGCAGGATGTAGGCGAAGGCATTCCAACGCAGCTCAGGGTGCACACAGATTGTCGCGTACCTCCAGATGCCGATGCAGTTGTCTGGCCTCATGAGACGCTCGAGGAACATGCAGCAGACACGCACCACCTCATGTACGTTCAGCTGATCTGCTGCTTGAAGAAGCTCTTGCACATTAGCCTCAGTGACGGTGAGAGAGTTTGTGTATGCATAGTCGAGGATGAGCCGCATCATTGCAGATGATATTCCTGGTATGTGAAACACCTTTTGGTCTTCGTTGGACCATCGTGTGAAGAGAGCACTGAGGAGGAAGCACATTGTTGATTTTCATTAAGACACAACCATGTTTTATTTAATATTACACATGTGTTTCACTCCATAACTTGTGTAAAAAGTGTTAGAAACTGATTAGAGTTTATCTACTTCTTACTTGCTGTAATGTCTGTAGTGAAAACATAAAATGGAGCTATTGAGATGATTGTAATTATCTTCTCTTAAGTACAATATAGTAATCTATCGATGAAACTAATTGTTTATATATATGATAAAGTCTTAAAATTTGTTTTGCTTTTAGATACTGGGTTATTTTTTGATGTCTCTTCAGACATACCTGGCATATTTTGACGTTTTACTTCTGTCTTCAACAAAACCTGTGAGCAGGTGTCACAGGTTTTGTTGAAGACGGAAGTAGAACGTCAAAACATGTTAGGTATGTCTGAAGAGACATAAAAAATAAAGAAAGAAACTTTAAGACTTTGGGAACAACCTAGCTCTGTTTAACTGCAAGACCACTTGTATTAAAAAGGTATGGAGAAAAAGGTTTGATAAACCAAGTTTATGACAGGGAATAGATCTGAAACGGGGTGAGCATAATGGAGCCATTCAGCTGCTGAACGGTTCCATTAAAGATATATAGATATATACATTAAATTATATAAGATACATAATGTCACGATCATCCTTGAACTTTTTCAGAGGCTAGACTGAGTGTAACTGAAATGTATCACCATTTCTTTTTATCTGCACAAAAACAAACAACTCTCAGATGTACTGCTAGTAGAAAAAAAACATATTGGAACATAAATGAACTATGCATATGAAATGCTGACATAAGTACAGTTGCTTTAAAAATATTAACTCCCTTTTTGTAATTTTGTAACTGTTACAACCCCGCCCCACTTTCAAAGTGAATAATGATTTCTACAAAATAATGACAAGTTGAAAGTAACATAAAACGTTATTGTACAAATATTAATTCAGTTTAAAATGACCAACCTAATTCAAAAGATGTCCAGCCATTTGATGCTAATTGTCTCACAGTGAGTGGAAAGGAAAACACCTGAGTGCTGTGACTGTGTTCCAGGTGATCATAGAATAAACACACTTGTTTCTGGACGTTTGTTCAATGATTAATCAATAACCATGGCCTCCATTAAAGCATGAAGACAAAAGTGAACTCCAAGCAAATCACAGAAAATGTTATTGAAAATAAGTCAGTTTAGTTCCATCATAAAGAAATGGAAGCAATATGGTACCTCCATATTGGGCCATCCTCTCAAAAACTGAGGGACTGTGCAAGAAGGAAACTGGTGAGAAGGGCCAATAAGACACATCTAACTCTTAAGGAGTCTATCAGCTGAGATGGGAGAGACTCTGCTTATAGCTGTTGAATGAAAAAGCCACTGTTGAAGAAAACTCATATCAAGGTTCATATCATAAAATTTGCCATAAGGAGACTCAATGGCCAAGTCAAAGAAAGTCTTTTGTTCTGACCAGATCAAAATGGAGCTTTTTGGCCATCAGACAAGATGCTGTGTTTGGAGGACACCAAAAAACCACACATCACTTCCACTGTGAAACATGGTAGTGGCAGAATTATGTTGTGGGGATGCTTCTCTACAGAAAACCCTGGGAAGCTCTCAAAGGTTTAAGGTAAAAAAAAGAGCCATCTGGAGGATTAAACACCAAATGTTCAGTACTTGTATAACACTTTATGAAGTACTACATACTTCAGTCATTCACCCATTCACTCAGTTACTCACAATTAATGGTTGTTAGCTCCCATCAATTGGTATCTAATGACCAATTGATGTTGTTAGCTACCAACTGATGGTAGATAACTACAAAATGATGTCATTAGCTACCCATTGATGGTAACTAACTACCAATTGATGTCATTAGTTACCAACTAATGATAGCTAACTACCAATTGATGTCATTAGCTACCAACTGATGATAGCTAACTATCAATTGATGTCATTAGCTACTAATTGATGGTAGCTAACTACCATCTGATGGCAGCTAACAACCAAATGTCATTAGCTACCAACTGATGGTAGCTAACTACCAATTGATGTCATTAGCTACTAATTGATGGTAGCTAACTACCAACTGATGGTAGCTAACAACCAAATGTCAATAGCTACCAATTGATGGTATCTAACTACCAACTGATGATAGCTAACTACCAGTTGATGTCATTAGCTACCAACTGATGGTAGCTAACTACCAACTGATAGTGGCTAACTACCAACTGATGGTAGCTAACAGACAATTTATGTCATTAGCTACCAACTGATGGTAGCTAACTACCAATTGATGTTAGCTAACTACCAATTGATGTCATTAGCTACCAACTGGTGGTAGCTAACTACCAATTGATGTCATTAGCTACCAATTGATGGTAGTTAACTACTAAGTGATGAGAGCTAACAACTAATCGATTTTGTTAGCTACCAATTAATGGTAGCTACCAATTGATGGTAGCTAATGACCAATTGATATCGTTAGCTACCAACTGATGGTAGCTAACCATCAACTGGTAGCTAATGACAATCAATTGGTCGTTGGCTAACAGTGAGGCTGCCATACATCTGCGCCACTGGGCCATTTGACCCTCACCAAGGAGCTGAATACTTTTTATAGGCACTGTACAACACAGGACTTTACAGGACTTCTTGAAAATGCTGTGTACCAAACCTCTTGTTTCTCTCCGATGATACCAATGCCAGCATCCTGCCACTAATATCAAATTGTTCAAATCAAGCATCACAGAAATATGTTCAGTCAAGTGAGGCCTCATCAGCCTGACTTGAATGATATGCTTCATGTGCTGTTAAATTAGTGCCACTTTCACTTGTGTGTTGTGTTTTTAGAGCTTCAATTAATGGTTACTAGTTAATGTGAATGTGAGTAAAGCATTTGAGGTCAAAACGAGTTTATGAACTAATATCCAGAGGAAATAGCATTATGGTGATTGTATTTAGTTATGAAAAACATTAATGCTAAACAGGAGATAGTCGCAAAACTCTAATACTTGTTTTAAAATTAAATTATGTGATTTTCCCACTGGGATTAATAAAGTACATTAGCTCATTCACTCATTCATACAAAACTGCCCTTTTGTTCACTTTGTTTCACCTTTCACACATGCCTCAACAATACCTTTCAGTTTACTCATTATGACTACTGATTATCACCTTAAATCCTCAACTGAAAACAAAATATAGTACCTTTACCTGCTTATAAAAACACAGAAAGTAATCCAGTTTGACCAACTCACCAAAAATACGGGGTGCAGTTACAGAGGATGACCTTGTGAACTGGAAACTCCACTCCCTCAGCTATGATTACGGCGTCAGTTAATTTCCCCTCCAGGCGGAGTTGGTCACTCAAGCTGCGTGGCTTCTCTGCAGTCTGGACTTGTTCATTCATTTTAACTTTGAAAAAAAAAAATTATTTGTTTGCTCTGACTTTGTTTTTGCTTCCACTCACTCAGCTTAGGTAGAGTGGAATTCTGGACATATTGCTTTGTTATCACGGACTCTTTAGAACGGTAGTAGCTCCATACATCACAATGACTCAGAAACTGCTGATTCCACTGTTTACTTTTAAAACTTATTTAGCTTGTAGTAGGCGCTTGCTAAAACTGTGCTAATTTCATTACATCGAATTTGATTACATTTCAGGACACAGCAGGGCTCCAGAGCGTTGTCAACACGAAAGTCTCCAACAACACAGAAAAAAAGTCTCAAGTTGAGTGTTTTGATAAAACATTGCTAAAAAGTTTATAAGTAAGCAACAGTGATTATTTCTTCCTGACCAGAGCCCTACTTACCCCCATACTACATTAGAGAAGAGTATCTCTTGGCGCCGCCTGCTTTGCTGGAATATTAAAAAAAAATAAAAAAATCAGGATTGGGGTTATGCTTTTACAGGGGGGTGAAACATAACCTCCATCTGCTTGGAGCCCTCCACACCAACAAGGGCCACACAAGAGCGACTTAAATGTCACAGTTCAGAGTTACATATGTGTGGTTTTGGTACAAGTGATACCACAGAAGAAAAACTGGTTGTTAGGCCAAGTAAGCATTACTAATTAGTGACAAAGAGTGAGTTTTGAAACAGAACTGAGATTATTCTTGATCCAACAAATCATATTGACAAGTATTCTTAAAACTATTTATCTACTGATGAAACATAAACTATGCTGAGTATTTTAGATAAAATATAACATTTTCCTGAGGGACGTTTCTGTCTATCTAAAATGTCAAACAAACCGAATTGTGCAATAAGGTGCTAGCATCACACCAAAAACAAACATTGTTATGCTAACACTGAACAAGCATTCATTTCAAGTGCTGTAGATAAATAAATAAAGACCAAAGTTATATGTCCCCCTGGAATATTTAGGTTTTAAGTGTAATGTTTAATTCAACCAGGATGTTTTATTTTTTATAATGTCCTAACTGTGCTGGCATTACAGTGTGGTGTAACTTTGTTACAGCAAGAACTGTTGATTTTGTTATGCTGGGTAAAGTTTTGAAGCTAAAAAGTGCTGGATAGAAATGAGATTTTACTTTGTCATAATCACAAAGAGACCAAGCATCCAATCAAATAAAGTGGGCAAATATCATCAAGTTGAGTTGTGGAATGCTGAGAGACTCTTACAATTCAGACTGATAAATGGTAGTCTGTATCTTTTTCCCCCGTGTTATGTAGCAAATAGCTTCCATGGGTTTAGACTGAATGATTTGCGTTTCTGAACTTTACTCTGCATTTCTTTGAGAGAAAAGGTAAGCAGTACAGCGCCTCCTAGAGTGAGTAATAATGCAGGACAGTTGCCAGTCAAGGAATAGTCCCTTTTTAATTTATCTTAGCCATAAGAAACATTAAAAATCTTATGGCTAAGATTTTTAATTTATGGTTTAATTTAACCATAAATTAAAAATGGTCAAAAATTGTCACTTTTAACCATGATAATAAAATCATATGGAGGGTCATTTTCCTCATATTTTTTACCCCAAAAAAGAAAAAGCTTTTGTATCATAAAATGAAGATTGAATTCTCTTTTTAAACTTTTTTGATGAAAAGGTTTAATTACTAAAACAAGCACACAAAGATTGCAAAGCTGCCACCATTTTGAATTTTTGGAACTAATTTTGTCTATGCCATCTAATATTGGTGTGACCGAGGAAGCTAACTCTGAACCAAGGTATTTTCCAGAGTAGTAAATTGTTTACCACGATCACGTGTTAGGAGTTTGATGAGAAACGCATAACGTTATTCAAATAATCTAGAAAACGTTTCGACGAGGATGGGATTCGAACCCACGCGTGCAGAGCACAATGGATTAGCAGTCCATCGCCTTAACCACTCGGCCACCTCGTCTGATGAAAACGCATCTGTAACGTATCCGAATTTTTTTCAGACCACGAAAGTGTTATATTAATAGTACTTAGTTGTGCATTTAATGGCTTGATTAAACACGTGAGGTGTTTTGCACCGCTCTGTGCCATTCGGGGGAAATTGCAAAATAAAGTGGACGTTACCTTGCAGCTCTTAGTTTTCTCCACCAGGTGGAGCCAAAGACTGATTCTTTTGCGCGCATCAGCGACGTTTGCACGACTTGTTAATTTATTTCAGTTAGTCAGTTTAAAAAGCAAAACTAATCAACTCAGTCCAGCTCTATTCTCAAAGATATTTACATTAGAACTGACTAGCTTCATCTACAGGAATTAGTGCGTGTTGCTTCAAGCCTTTCTTTCTTTCTTTCTTCCTATTTTTTTTTTATATAAAAATGCTCATACATAATGAAAACCCAAAATTCTGTTTTTTACGCTCTCCTTTAACATGAATTACTGTATTAATGCATCTTGGGAAAGAGTTGGTCCACCTCTGACTGATGCATTAAGGAAACCCGTTTCTTTGCAGCCGTCATCTGCATTGCTGGATCTTGTGTCTCATCTTCCTCTTGACAATGTTCCATAGATTCTCTGTGGTTTCAAGGCCAGGAGACTTTTCTGGCCCCTCACTAATGCCGTGGTCATTAAACCAAGTGTTGATATTTTGACAGTCTATGCAGCCTCCAAGACACACGGTTACGTCAGAGAGACAAGGATGTGGTGCTGTAAGGTCCTCATAAACCACAAAGGAAAACAAGCAGATGGCGTGGTTCCTCAAACTAATATGACTCTGGAAACTTCACAACCTCAAGCAACTTGGACTGTGTACATCTCCACTTTATCTCCATCCTCTGAAAGTCTGTTTTGCAAAAATAATGGAAAAACTACATTCATCTGGAAACTGGGACAGTGGGCCACAGAGCAACACTGCCCTCCCAATTTTCTCCTTGGCTCCAGTAAAACATTTGTTATTCTCTCTGGTTCAGAAATGGCTTCGCACAAGTAATCTGAGAGTACAGGTCTGTGTGATAGCGCTCTTGGAGACTTCTGGTCCACGCATTTTGAACCCATCGCTCAAACTTATGAATGGGCTTTACCTCACAATCCTCTTAAAGATTGAGAGGTAGTCCTGGAGAGGCTGCTATTATCGCTTTAGATTATTTTATACCACTTTTCTCTTCCACACAACTTTCCATCAATATGCTTTTAGACCACGCTCTGAACAACCGTCTTCTTCAACAATGTCTTTTTGTGGCTTACCCTCTTCTTTCAGGGTGTTAGAAAAGCGTCAAGTCAGCAGTCTTGCCTACACTTGAAATGTATCATCTTATGAGTATAAATTTTGTTGAATTAGCACTTTTTTGTGCTTCTATTCACTCATGAGATTCATCTTTAGACTGTATTGTGCAACATACTCCAGAATATCTCTTTATATCCTGCAAAGCTTTTTTGCAACCTTTTCCAACCAGTGTATGTGTGTGTTTAGAGGGTTAAAACACAAGGCAGAACTCAGAGAGAGGGGATTGAACATTTATTTTTTTTTTACCCTTATTAAAAGTTACAATAAAACCATTAACATCTTCAAACAATAGCAAAATAAAGAGAACCAAGAATGTTGGCCAAAACATATTTACAGAGACAGTTTGCAGATAAAAAGCTCACATTTGTACACAACCCTAACACCCCCCCACCCCCCTGCATTATAAACTCTGAAATGTGAACACTGCAATGCTCGAGAAGCTTGAACGTGGTTTTAGCCAAATAATTTAAAAAAAAAAAAAAAAAAAAAAAAATGCACGAACAAAGACATAGCTCGTTTCCAATCTCCCCTCCTGGATTATCACTTTTCTATACATGACAAAATACTTGGAATTCAGAGGGAGGGGGTAAAGCATAGGAATGTAAAATCTAAAAATTAATAAGATCATTTGAAAGATTTATGTGTCCATATAACAGTCTTTCAGAGTGAGAGAGATGGTCTGCTCCAGCTCTGCAAACAGTGGAAAATTTTGTTGTTGTTTTTTTAGATCCCAAAAGAAAGAAAGAAAGAAATTGATGTTATAGGGTAGCCACGCTGTTAAAAAAAAAAAAAGATGTTCTTTTGTTTTGTTTTTTTTCCATGAATTGGGAAAAATAAGTCAGTATTCCTGATTCGCTCTGCGTCCAAGCCGTTACCGTTGCCACACGCCAGTCCCTGTGTGTACCATGAGGGGGAGGGTGGAGAGACGCAAGCCGACGCGTTCATCATGAGAGGGCCCGGTGAGATTCCGTCTGTCGAAGAACTAATAAAAGGCAGTGAACTGGTGGTTGAATCAGCAAACGTGATATATCCTTTGTCGTCTTCTTTTGTAGTTTTGTTTATAACTTTGAGAACGTGGCACAAGTCTCTCATATATATATTTATATACTTTAAATCTTGGAAAATCAGTTCTGGTGCAGTCACTCTGCTTTGGCCTCGCCCTCAGAGGCTGCAGGTGTTGTGCCCTCGGCAGGGGCAGCTGCCTCCTCGGCAGGGGCAGCCTCTGTTGGTGGGGCCTCTTCTGCAGCCTTGGTTGCCTCGCCCTCAGCTGCAGGGGCAGCGGCGGCGGCGGCCTCGCCCTCTTTGGCCTCTTCAGCCGGCGTCTCCTCTTTGGTCTCCTTGGCCGTGTGGCCGTTCTCCTCTGGCTTGTCCTCGGTTGTGGGAGAGGTGGCCTCCTCCTTGCCCTCCTCGCTGCCCTTCTTGTTCTTCTTCAGCGAGATGCCCTTGAACTTGAAGGAATTCTTCAGAGAGAACTTCTTCTTCTTCTTGGCATCCTTGCTGGCCTCACCCTCCGCCTTGGAGGCCTCGCCCTCGGTGGCTGGAGCGGCCTCGATGGCGTCCCCTGCGCCGGCCTCACCCTCCTTGGCTGGCTCGGCAGTTCCATTTCCATCGGCAGTGGCCACTTCACCATCGGGTTTGGCAGAAACATCGCCGTTGGTCTTCACGTGGCCGTTCTCCTGCAGAGGGACAAAAACCAAATTGCATGAGTCATGAAATTGTTGAGCTCGAAACAGATGAATGGCTGAGAATATGTCTTGACCAGCACATAAAAATATGCAGCGCTAAGCGTTACGCTGCAAATAGAGAGAGACGGCCTGTCACGTCGGTGATGGAGGGCTTTGCTGCTGCATGCAAGACTCTGAACGGACACAGGGGGGCAGCAGTGCGTCATAAAAACGTCACCACGGAGCGTAAGTTTGGGAACAAAGAAATTCCCACCAAGCTGGTTGCTGCTCTCATCCAAGAGCTGAATCGACACCGTGAGCTCCTAGCGCAGATAGTTGCAGCAGATAAAACCTTTTATTAAGCAATATATTTAAATATATAAAACGAGAGAGTGTGCCACAGCATACCACAACCGGGAAATTATTTTAAAATGTATAATCTAATCTGTTGCTGAATCTTGTCATTTTAATCGTAACTGAACAGTTGCTTTCAATAAAGTTTTCAAATGAAGCTATACAAACTACGGGTTTGAGACGTACTTGAAAGTATGCGGCTTTGGGGGTACGGGGGTTTGATCTGGCGCCTCTTCGCGCTTTGTTTGCAAGTCCGCAAAATGCGCCTCCAGCAGAGCGCATTTGCATCCTTTGCACCGCTGCGCCTCGCATCCTTTGTTCGACGCTAAAAGCCGCAGTCTGACCCAAAACCACCGACTCATGAGAGAGAACACGCAGCAATCGCCAATTTCGACAAGAATCGATGACATTTAAAGTCAGTTTGCTGGTGTAAAGCCCCCCTCCCCACACACACACACACACAGACCCGCAGACGGAATTAACAAAGACTTGAGCAGGGTGCGCACTCAAGCGGGGACGCGCGGGACTTACTCGACAGTTTATCTGTTGCGACTAATTTCAATTTCGGTATCATTTGTTTCCCCAAACAGAAATCTGAGTGGAGGTTGAGTTTGAGGGGGACACGGGGCGCAGGAGTGGCTCTGAGCCCCACGGTGGCACCCATGCTGCCAGTGGGCGTTGGGTTGCCATGTGGCTCCCCGCTGACGCGCCTCCATCTGGGCCTCCTTCACTCACCTGGCCGTTGGCTTTGGCAGCAGCGGGGTCGGCGGCGGCCTTCCCCTCCACCTCCACTCCACCCTTGGACAACTGGGCTCCCATTGTCTTTTTCCTTCGCAACGAAACTGAAAAGAAAAACTCGAAAAAGAAAAAAACCCGAGGAGGCTTTTAGAGATAAAAGAAAATCCAACTCCGGGATGGGTAAAAAAAAAAGGTCAGGCCCCGGGGTGGTGTAAAAAAATCCTATCGGATCTCCTTTTTTTCCCCCCCTCAGAAGATGCAGAAACGAGAAGACCCCCCTCTCTGTGTGCTTGAGTGCGAAGCCCACGGCGGCTGAGCTCAAATTAAAGGATGGCAGGCAGGCAGCCTGTGTGTACTTCAACCGCGCCTCAAAAATCGACCGGAGTCTCCTCCTCCGGGCGTGGCAGCCGAGCGCTGTCCAATCTGCAGTGAGAGGTCGGGTCTGATAACAGCTGCTCCACCAGAGGACCTGCAAGACTTTGTTTTGGACTGATGCAGACGTTCGCAAACTTATAAATGTTTGGTGCCAAAGACGTTTAAAAAAATAAAATAAAATAAAATAAAAAATCAGTAGACCCATTGAGAAACTGAGAGTAAATAACACCAATCTAAATTCTACAATTTTACTAGGGATCCTTGCTTTTCCTTCCTACTTTAAATAAAATACACTTATTCCTGCTTAGTATCTATTTCTAGCACTTCCATTGGAAAAGTTATCTACACATATAGACTACCATTTAAAGAAAAAAGAATTCTAATCAAAAGTTGATTGATTTCACACTGTTGTATTTTCATTCAGTTAATTTAGATGATTATGTTTTACATCTAATGAAACTCACAATCAATTTCTATGAAAATATTAATATTATGTAAGACCAATATTTAACATTGATGGTTTTTATGCAGTGCAGAGAGACTTTTCAGTTGGCAGACAAACCGTGTAAAATAAATGTTTTTAATAGTCATATCCATATTTTTATTTGTATTTTTTTTATTTTCTGAGAAATAATGTAAAAATTTTGTTTTATGAGCTTAAAGCCATACTAATGCAAATACACAAAGTGATTTAGGTATATTACTGTGTAATCAATAATGTATTATAATGCCTTTTTAATTTCATTCCAAACATAGATTAACCTTTTACTAATAGCTAATACTACATCAATTTCCGTTACACTGTAGCAAAAGAATACTCATATATTCCACGAGAAAGAAGCATTTTAACGGCCTTCACCAGATTTTAAGTGACAGGATCGGCTTTCCGACAGTAAACCTGTTACATAACATCAAGCACTTGGTGGAGATGGCAGTGAAGCTCCTTTTGTCACTGACACAGACGGGGAGACAGACTGTCAGACAGTCACAACGTCTTCTCAGCCAGGCAAATACCAGAACAGTAGATTGTGTTTGCCTGTTTTTTGGGGTGCCCACATTTCGATGTAGTCTCCCTTGTCACAACGCGCTTCAAGCTTAAAGAGCTTGTCATTCTCCACTTTGCTCTTTATCCAACAAGAACCAAATTTTTCCCACAAATAAAGACCTACGGGAATGTTTCATATTCTTGCGAGACCTACTCATTTCCCCTTTCTTCCGAGTCATATTTTTTGCACATCCATCTCTCTCCATCTCTTGTGCCTTCGTCCCTGACAGCATACACATCTCCCCACCACATGCTCACATCAGCATGTCACAGCCATGGTATGTGAGGCATGCAAAGCCACCCAGAGAACAGTCTCCAGCCCATTCGGTGGTTGAATGTACCCCGAGGGCTTTAAATGTGACGCCCCCACTACTGTCACTACATGCATTCCCCCTGAACTGAGTCAGTAAAAAGAATCACACCAAACATTTTGGAAGCCCCACTTTCACCGTCTCAAGCTTCGTTTGATATTCTTTGAGGGTCTCAGATGAGGACTTCTGGGTTGACTCTGGGGATGTCTGTATGCTTAGGTGCTCTAGTTTCAAAGGATTCAACCCAGACTGATCAGAGTTAAGTTCACAAGTCTGTGCTGTTCAGACACCTGTGGGGATGCTTCTATATCAATCAATCAATCAATCAATCAATCAATCAATCAATCAAGCACATTTCAGCCGCAAGGCAGGTTAAAGTCATGAAAACATCATAAACACATCATACTGTCAAAAATTGTGAAAACCCACAACAGACATTGTTGCATTTTCTAAAGTGCCATTGCTAAAATCATCAAAGCACATCAAATATGTTGGTCCATTTATTATGGTTCAAAAGCAACTCCAAGCGTGTGGGTTTAAAGAACCTCAGTGTTTCAGAGGTGTTGAGGTTTTCTGGAAGTTTAAACCAGATTTGAGGTGCATAGAAGTTGAATTCTCCTTCTCCAGAGAACCATGTTTGGTTCTGGAAGAGCAGACCAGAACCAGAAGACCTTAGAGGTTTGGAAGATTGATTCACACACACAAGGATCTTTAACCCTTGTGTGTGTGAGGACTGAGGCAAACGTAGAGGACTGTGGCAATTGATACAAGTTTTACGTGTGTGGGGTCTCTTGGACCCCATTTCTAAACACAAGGGTTAATGTATTTTGGTACTAAGTCATTTACGTTATTTTTAAACTAACCAAAGTGTTTTAAAGTCTTGTTCTCTGAGCTACAGGGACTCATTGTAAGGATTTTAGAACCATCTAAAATTTGGAACTAACTGTCATCCTGGTTTTGGTGAGAACGTGAGCGGCAGGGTTTGGGGTCAGCTGCAACTGTCTGATTGATTTTTATTTTTTTTAGGCAGACTTATTTCAGTAATAAATTCAGCTGAACATAAATGCACATATAAGTTTATTACAATATCATGATAACAGAACTTTGGATGACTAGCGTAACATGTTTAATTCAGAGCAATTATTACAATCCAATAACATGCCTGAAAGGCTGTCAGGAGATATCAAGGGAAAAACGTGATTATAGGAAAACAAACTAAGAGAAAATATTTTACTGTAAATTCATATCAGTGCACCATACAAGTGTGATGTCCAACTTGTGCAAATGAAAAAGACTTACCTTTTCAATTTGAAGCATTTAACATGCCAACAGTAGCATTCCTTTGACCAAGAATCATCTTACATCATTCACAAAGTGGGTTGTCATGGTCGGCAGGTAAACAGTACACAACAAACCTCAATGACTATTTCAGGCCTGTTTAAATAAAGCCAGTGTTCTTATAAAGAGAGTACAACAACGTTGTACATTTATAGCATTGAAGACATAAAGTATTTCACGAAGGGGATCTCCTGTCTTCAAATGTACTTGGAAAGGAAATATTTCTAAAAAGAGAACAAGTTACGTTCTGTGAAAAGACATGCTTTGCAAAGCTGACACCTTCCCAACTGCATAGCATGGGAGTGGCAGCATCATGCTGTGTGCGTGTTTTTGCTGCACAAGAACAGACTTTATTGTGGTTTTCTGTAACAAACCTCTAAGGTCTTCAAAGAAGAGCAACTTTGTACATAGAATGAATTATACACAGGTGGACTTTATTTCATAAACCATTTCTGATAGATACAAATACATGCAAAAAAGTTCAGTTTTTAAGTTGTAAATAATTAGCAAAACCATACATAATTTTCTCATTACTTCACAACTATGTCCCACTTTACCATTTGAAATCACAAGAAAATTACAGTGAAATGTATTTGTAAATTTAAAGGGTTTGACTAATGTATACTTTTACAAACAAGTCTATCTAATATAGTTTTTTTTGTTATTACGTACTTTTTTGGCAGAAACATCATGGATATTTCAAGTGCAGAATAGCGTAAGAAATAACTCAAATACTTGCTGTGGAACTTCCTGTGTCCTCTTGCTCGTTAATTTCTTTCATACAGAACATGATGCTGCTTCTCCTCTTCACGCTCTTCTTTCCCCTTCTCTCTGAGCAACTCAATGCACCCATTTGTGCACTTGCCCATTTTTCATGCTCTTACACAGGATGAGCCCTCAAACCCTCAGTAAAAAGCCTCCATTGTCCAAGTCTCAAGGAGCCCACTGATGAGCATCCCAAGTAGGAGAGAAGTAGGAGGGTTAAGAGCAAAGAGAAGTGCAATGAGGGAATCAGAAACATGTCTTCGAGGTTTCTTTTGACACAGCAAGGACAAATGTTCAGACAGTCACCTTGAGCAGATTGCGAACGTGCACCAGTGTGATGGTTATTTTAATTTCCCAAGTTTGCACAGTTTGGAAGCAGATCATGCATATAATCACTAAAAAATGTGCAAGATGTTTCCTGTGTGCTTTTAAATGACACTCTCAAAAAGCTGTACATTTGTTTTACAGCTTAGTGGAAGAAAAAAACAAACAAAATCCTGAGGCATGTCAGTATTACACCACAAGTTACACCAATAACACTAGTTGTTTTTTGTTTTTTTTTTAAACAAATTTTTCTTCAAGCTCCTTCTGGTCGACATATGTGCAACACCTCAGTCAACACCTCCACACAATAATTCAGTGCATGAGTGACAACTTTTTTTCATCGCAGATGCAACATGTGTCTCTGTACAGCTAGCTTTGCTAGCATTACGTCCACAGAGCCTACCTTTCTTTAAGCTTTCCTTCGAAGTGACGGTAAAAGTTGGACTAAATCCCCACCGTCTGTGAAAACGAAGCGCTGCTGATTTTACATGTCGCCATATCTTATGGTTTATGCAGCGCTATTATATTACTGACGATCAGAGAGACGTCTTCTCCCGCTCAGAGGAAACCACTGCGCATGTCTGAAGCTCCGCGTGCGAGTAAAGGTGGAGGCGATGGGTGACAACAGACACTAAGTCACGTTATTGCTTGGATTTTACAGCGCCACCTTAAGTCCCTGAACTTCACATTTTAACGGACAAAAAGCGCAACGCGACTTGGATGTAACGAGTAACGCGACAGTTTTGTAGAAATGTAGTGAAGTAGAAAGTATCCATTATGGGCTCTTTGCACCTCATGCAGTGACTGATGATGACGTTGGTGACAAGCTTTACCCAGAATGCACCTGGAGACAATAAGGACGATTCATTTGTAGTTTTGTGTGTCATAAAGTTAAATATAAGAGTGAAAATAAAGCCAGTCATGTATCACAACATTTTATTCAATATTTTACACTCACTATGTCACTAAAATCAGTCAGTCTGGTAAGGTTTTTAGCAATCATGAGTCAACAATGGAGCACCCTACCACATAACCTACTGAGGTATCATACACAGTTTTGAACTGGAGAAGGCTCTTCTTTACAGTTCTTGTCAGATGTTATAAAGAAAATTTGGATCCCTGAAGGTATGTCCTATCTCCCATGTGGGCCCCCTGTAGGTCTAGGCTGGGGGCCTGCTGCAACCCCTATTCTGTTTGTTGCTCATTCCCTGCTGATGTTGTAAATATGTTACGATTGTGGGAGGAACTGTCTGATGTTGATTTCTAAATCAACAAGAGACTGAGTGTTGATTTAGACTATTGGAGTTAATTTAGAAATCAACACTGGACTGGATTGCTTTTTGTTTAACTCTTTGGAACTCATCAGTGGGTGTTAGGGAAACTAACACTCATGTTGTTGAATTAACACTGTATTTTTAACATACAACACTTGCACTGGAAATCTGACACTTCTGAATTTGCTGTGTATCCTCTGAGTGGGACGAGCCTAGAAAACCTTAAATCAAGAGCTTTTCATTTGGGCTTTTGGGCTTAGGACATTATTGCAGACAATGATGTAATACATCCACCCATTTCCCCTTTCATCCTACCGTCACTTATCAACAAAATGCTGTCCAAAGGGAAAAATCTTTTTTTTTTTTTTTTCCAGTTGAGATCCAGTCAAAAGTCTGACGTGGAGAAGCCAGAGTTCACAGCATACTCTGCTGTGAACCAAAAAGCAAAGAGGAGACCCCGAGGTTCCTAAACCAGCCACCTTTCTTTCTACAGCTATTCTTAGACATCTTCTCTGGCCTCGTAAACAGGATACGTGTATAAGCAGGAAATGTAAATAATGCTCTTGCTTTCGATATTAAAGAACCAGATAGCCCTAAAAACCGACCCAGGCACCCAACCCCACTGGAACATCCCTCATATTATACATTTTAAGAGACGTGGCTACAGGTCTTCTCCACATCTACAAACACCCTCTGGAATTCCCTGAAGGTAAAGATGTGAAACATTGTCTTCACAGTTCTTTGTAAAGCTAGAAATCCCCTCCAATACCCTAAACATTCCTAGGAATCCTGACAAGGGTGATTCCTCAATAGTTGTAAATCCTTTCTTTAAAATTTGGACCTATCTCTAGTCCCTATTCCACAGGACTATACTCCATAGTTCTCCATGCTGCATTAAACCATTATCATTTTTTTTTTTACTTGAGCCTAGTCTACAAGCTATATACACTAAAACATTAATTATTGATCAAAAATGGTAAATAAGTTTAAAAACCAATAGCTGTCCATTTCAAGTATTTTAAACAACCTTAAAATAAGCTTCTGTGGTTTTTTCTTTTTCTTGTTGTTTGGGTCAGCAAAACTTGAAAGCAGCTCTATTTGCACTTCAAAATGTAAATTTGATTGTATGTATCTGATCTAGTTAGGCCTAAGCACAACATTTGCATTGCCAAGCACCTAATTACAAGAAGAATCAGGTGCAGACTCCTCTTCACTACCATGAACCGGGGAGTGTGGACTTAAAAGAAAGCCTTTTGTAATGCTAATTAATTCGATCAACTGCCTTATTGACTGCAAAAAGGCCCTCACCAGCAGGCGACCACAAAGCTGCACACAGCAGACATCTTGACTGGGAGGGCAGACGTATCTCTCTGTCGGGATCTGGCAGCAGCTCTCAAAGGTAGACGATGAAGGATGCAAACTCACACGTCTGTGACTTAAGCTGGCCTGCATATTTAGACTCACCCCGTTGATAAAAGTGATCACTCACATCACAGAAGAGCTCAGGGAAATGGAGGGAAAACAACAGCAATCATCCAAAATGCACAGACTCGCTCCTCTTGACGTGTCTCCTCAGGTGGCAGACATGTCGCGACAACTGTCCCCCCCCTCCCACCGACATCAGACATTTCTGTGAGCATGCAGACATGCTACAGAGCCAGTTACCATAGCAACTGCCTCATCTCTCAACTTGTATAAGGGTGATGGGTACGGAGAGACCATGGTTTTATTGGGATACCAGTTACTAGCAGGAAAAAAGAGGGTTTGACTCATCTTGTTTATGTGAAATGAATATACGTATTTTGCAGTTTCATTGGGAATTGTAAAGTTTTTTCTTTTTTTTCTTGCTCATTTTTAGTGAAGTGCCTGACCATATGGCAGAGTAAAGTCCTTTTTGCTTTTTTTTTTTTTTATGCACAAGTCCAAACCTATAAATCATCTAGGCCGAAACATTTTTGCAGCAATAAGGAAATTTCTCAAAGAGCTACTATGAAAATGTTTCATGTAGTAAATGATCAACTGAGGGATTAACGATCTCTCTTGCATTGTTGGAGCTTTGCTGAACTCTTACTGTTTCATAAATTCATAGCTTTTCTTTCTGGGCATTATGCTGCCATGTTCAAGTAATCACTGGACTGGAACCAAAGCTCAAAGAAAAACCATAGAAGACTCCAAGAAAGCTTGCAGAATTGTTTCACATCATGCTGGTTTGGAAGGAAAATATGACGAAATTTGATTCTGGTTTAAAACTTTTGGGAAACCTCTTTGCCTATCTTTTCATCAGGTCTTGTGCAAGCAGCGACATTGTTTCTCTCTGTTGTCATAACATGCAGATCAGGTATGAAGGCAGCAAGAGATTAGAGGCGACACACATATGAGGAAAAGGTGAGCAGGTTAAGGAGGAGAGGGAGGAAGAGTAAAGTCAAAAGAAGCAGCGCAGGATATATGCCATGCATGTGTGTATGTGTGTGTATGTTTCAGACAGAGGTGTATAGTAGTAGGCCAGCTCAGCCCCACTGGCAACAGCACTGCAGCGTTAGTGGGTCAGTGTGCCATCATCTCACTCATCATTACCATAGTCTACTCTCCCTCTCCGTCTCTATCGCTCACACTCATTGCAGCACTATACCGAACATTAATACACACACACATACTTGACAACAGATGTGTCAAATAATATCATCTTATAAATAAAACCAAAGTAGGATTTCAAGAGACTGAAGAAAAAACTATTTATGCCAATGTTTTAAACTGACTGGGCTTGAGTTTATTCCAAACTTAGTGCTTGATTAAGACTAAGAACACTGAGTCACTGAGTCCAGTTTTTAGAGGTGGCCTGCTTTCTTAATTGATCTGAGTTTTTTTTTTTTTTTTTTTTTTTTTCCTTTTTAAATGCAAAGCCCTTCAATCGATTTGTGCAATGCATTTTCCCTTGTTACTGAAGTCTGTAGCTTTGGGAGTTTCTACCTGGTATTGCAGAATTGGATGGATGGGGGAGGAGAAGCTCCGTTACTTTATGCTCCACACAGGTGGAAAAAGCTTTGATCACTCCAGCCTTTTCTATTATGTCCCATTAATGGACTTTAAATTGTCGAAATGAGTTGATAAAACTTTTCAATTTATCGTTTAATTTTGGCAACCAATGTTCATGGCAATTTGTCCATTTGACACTTTGTACCAGCTATCTGTTACCACCAGCAGCAACATTCCTATTTCACCATTCCTTACACCTATTTAGTACTTATACAGAAACCATTGTGTACTGAGGCTCTTAAACCACAATGCACACATTGATTTGTCCTTGCTGCTAACAATTTCCTTAAATTATATGTTCATAAAGGTATTCAAATGTCACGTATAATTGAATTCAATTGGATATTATTAGCTATCTGAAAGCTTTGTTTTGCACTCTATTACCATTTATTTTTTATTCCTGTTCTGACCAGTGGACAAAATATGGTAAATCATGACCTCAGATCAAACTGAATTACTTCCGAATGGTAGATGTTCCTATTAGGAGTCCAATAAATCAATTTATTTTTACAGAAAACCTTAATCAGAAAACAGACAATTGTCAACTGACAAATCAGATATGAAAAGTTCCCCAGGATGCATGTTTGGTGTGAAACATCCTGTAGTAGACGGGACCATACTGTGTCCAAAACAAGAAGTAAACCTAAGAGGGTCCAAATAGAGAAAGAGGAAACTTAACAGCAGTTATTGTAAAACATAAATAATAATAAAAAAATAAAATAAATACTTTGGATAGTCTGTAGTTACATATTGTTTTTTCAATAAAGTTTATTTCTATTACTAATTCAGACAAATAAATAGTGACTACCCTCGTGCAAGCACATGCAAATGAACCTTATGGTTATATTTTGTGGGCCAGTCTGTGAAATCATCACTCTCTCTAAGCCCGCTTCATTTTTTTTATTTATTTATTTATTTTTTTCCTTTCCACTGGCTCCTTGAATCGCTCAGCCTCCTGCACCTCCTCCCTAATCATCATTGTAATGCAGATTTAGAGATCGGATGGGGGATGGGAGCTGGGGGGGTGAGAGGGATGGGGAGTGAGTTGGTTTGTAGAAAGGCTGTGGTTGGTGTTGAGTATGACCCGGCTGGCCTGCTGCATCGCAGCAGGCGGTCCGGCGTAGACAGAGGTGGGGGGAGGGGAGCCTGAGTGAAAGAGAGGGCTTTCAGGGTTATCCTTGAGCTTGTTTACATGACTCAGACATCAGATATCATCATCATGTCAGTCTCATTTTGACAAAAGATGGCAGACCCTGCCCTCCACCCCCAGACCCCCCTCTGGGTCCTCATACAGCAGTAATCTCACCCAGGGTTGGAAGGCAGGAAAAATAAGTTGTTCTATGGTGTTTTGTGCTGTCTAGACATAATGAGCTTAATGTCATTCAGGTCATGTTGCTGTTCTCCCGTTTATAGACTAATACTACATCCAGCAAACTGGGCAAGCATCACTTACAAAAGGCCTCATTCTCTCTAATGAATTATTTGGATCTCAGTAATATGTCCTCAGAAACTCTTGATACGTTGTGCATCATGAATTATTGCTGGATATTTATTTATTAAACGTCCCGGGCGTGTGTCGCCTCAGTCTGAATATATGCTTTTGGGGTGTTAGCTGTTTTTTTTTTTGTTTTTTTTTCCTGTAGCTTAGACTGCATTCTCCTTGCCGTAGCATTTTCATTCAAAGGCAACAAGTCAAACCTGTACTCGCCTGCATGCCTCAAACCCAACAGGCTCACAAGTACACAAACACACCGAAATGCAGGACAGAGAAAAGGCCTGCAACAACAAAAATAAAATATCTAAGATACACTACTGTGTATTAATGTTCTGCGTGTGGGCTTTGCATCTCTTATTCTTAGTTGTTGGATCCTTACTCGGTGTTTGATTTATGCTGGCAACAGACAAGCACAATGCAGTCCAATTAGAACTGTGAATGTGCAGGCAGAGATGTCATAAATGCAAAAATTAACCAATAACGTGCAGCGTCATGTGCAAGTGTAAAGAGATTAGAAATCCCTTCGTCTTGAGGTTTGTTCAACTTGCGCTGCTTTGGCGAGGTTTTATTATTGGTTTGTCATTTTGCTCTACTTTTCCAATTCATCCATCTGCCTCTGCAGATGGGTTGTCATGGAGCATCACTGGAGTTTGACCTATTTATAACCCATTCCCTCCTATCTACTGCCCCCAATTCCCTCTTTGGTCCTTCTCAGGTTTATCACAACACAGTTACATAAAAGAGGCTGAATTATTCACAAGGTGAGGTTATGCGTTTGCATCTGTATTATTTAACTTCCACTCCAGAGTGATATTTTTAGCTCTGGAGTGGCATGAAAGGAATCTAGGTTTATTTAAGTTTCAAACTTTTTGCATCTCTTTCCATACAACCGTCTGGCAAACTAAAATTGTAAGTGATTTTTTTTTTTTTTTTTTACTAACATTGATTTAACCTGTACCATCTGCTTCACTCTCCATCTAGCTTGGATCCAGTTTAGCATCCCTGGCTGCAGTCTGACCGTGATTGGAAGTGATTGATTAGGAATTGATTGGCCGAAACAGGGAGATGGGGAGGGAGGTGTCGTGGAGTTAGAGTGTGTTGACTGGGGGCAGTTATGAGCATAGTCAGGTTTGGCAAAGATGAACATTTACTGCCTGTTTTTATTTCCCCATGCATTCACTCCATGTCAAAGACAAAGACAACAAGCACCAGGAAAAGACATCAAAACCAAAGCAGATATATATTGTTTCATGACAAGGATAGTATGGAAGACATCTGCTCAGACAGGAGCAGAGAGAATAAAAAAAAAAAAAAACACACTTTAATGGGTCCGAAGGGAAACTGACTCTTTGTATTTGTCTTCCTCTTGGGACTAACTAACATCATGGGTGATGTGATGGAACTGGTAATGAATGGAAAGCCATTTAAAAAAAAAAAAAAAAAAAAAAACTATATTCAAAAAATGTTTGGACAGAGTGATTCTTACTTATACTTTAGGTTTTATTTCAGAGGTTATAAAACCCCACAGTGAGCAGGAAAACACAAAATGCAGGTTGTACAAATCTGTTCTCTCAGTTTAGGGATGATTGAACACAGATTCATACAATCTTGACATCGTAACATTTTGTGATTTAACAGTACATCCACCTCATAGCAACACAGTACACATCCCCAATTTTTGTTGTCAGAAACAGAAAGAAAAAAAGGTTTCACAAATTGCATTTGTGAGGTTTGATAAATTTAGATATTTGTTTATTTCTCTAGTGATTTCAATAATTAAGAGGTCAAAAAAATGCTGAGATGTTTCATTCTTGTGCTCTCGCAATTAATTTTTGACACATTTTAAACTGT
>NW_006799947.1:986228-994764 GCF_000485575.1 Poecilia formosa | reverse complement strand
TATATATATATATATATATACTTTTACCATTTAAAATGACATAAAATGCCACAAAATATGCATTTGAACATTGTTTTATAAACGCTTAAGCCTTAATATTTTTTCAGAAGACGATGACAATTTACATTGAAAAGAGATAGAAGACAACATGCCACCAGTGATCTGTGTGAATCGTGGCGAGAGCAGACCATATGAAGCATTTGCAGTCAGAGAATCTGATGCAAAAGCAGTAATGTGCAGTTGAAGTGAATACAATTTTATTGAATTTTTCTAATACCTTAAATTTGTATTCTATAGTTACCTTGACTGTAAATGTGTTACGTGTTCTCTTCTCAGTCTATGTTTCACACATGGTGATCACCATATGGTGGTTCATTTGTCAAGAAAATAATAATCAGTTTCTCAGCAAATAAACAACAATGTAAACATGATGATGGTTTCAAAGTTCAGACATTGGTGTGAGAGGTTTTTATTTTTAACAGGGTAAAAGTGCACTGCAGAAGGGGCTTCTCTCAGAGTGACAGCTAGCTTCATCATCCCAGATTACCTACAAGCTAGATTCATAATAAATGAAGGCACCAAGACTGTTATCTAATATTAATTCCGCTTATAGATTTTTATCGTCCAAGTTTATGACAAACTCACTTCAAAAAGCCCATAAGCAGAACATTAAATATGGTCGTTCTCTTCAAATGTCCCCCCATTCAGACGCATCCTCTTAGCTCCACATAAATGACTGTGGTATTATAAATTGGTTTCCTAATATAGAATGAATCGTTTCAACTCCTATTTTTGTTCCTCCTCTTGGCCTTCATCGTTCTCTGCATTAAGCGTCACAAGCAAGACATTTTAGTGTCGTCAGGTCTGTGTAATGTGTGTGAAATATAGTGTCCTCTTCCCCCCTCCAAAAATATTGTAATTGCAGCCTTATTCTTTTTTAGACTTGCATTTTTCACACACTAATAATTTCCTGATGTGGGAGATACTGATGAGGATCTGTCAGAAAGATACTCCACCATTATTATGTGGTTGCAGAGTTGGTATTTGGGAAATGGATGGAGTAGTTCTCAGAAGGTTGTTCACCATATGATCAGGTGCTCCCGCGTGACATCCTCAAATACCCGACATGTAAGCCGATCAGGCACCATTCAGGTCTTTGTGGGAGATAATCTGCTTGAAATCAAGAATAATGGTTTAGATACATAGATGAAAGCCCATCATTTGATGAGATTGTCAGCTCTTTATTAATGTTAGAGTGGGATTTAAGAGTATAGATGTGCGTCATGCGCATGCGGCACTCAGTGACGGAGATGACCAAATTGATGCACACTGGTCACGGTCGCCTTGTTTCAGGTTTGGGGGCATTTTCTGCTTTCTGAAGTTCCTGAAGTCATAAAAAGGGTCTGGATCCTTGTCTATTGAGGAACCACTCCCTGCTAACATTTGCCCATGATGTAATGCATCAGTTCAACGCTACAAAGCTAGCCGGACATTTCCCTCACTGCGAAGAGAGAAGTACTGAGCCTAATGAGACGGCAACACAGACAGAGCAGCTTCGTTCACTTCCACCTCTGCATTTGCTGAAACTACAGATTACTCTACAACAGCATAGAAATTGGACAACATTGTTCAAAACTCCTGTTTGTCGACTGGTTGAAATTCTACCAGAGAAATCAAGCTCAATGAGAGAAATCCAAGATGGAGCACAGAAAGGAGATGAAAATCGAGCAGAATTGTATAGGAAGGCAATGGCCCAGCTAATATTTTACAAAAAACAACAACAACAAAAAAAGCAGCTGTTTCGGGAAGTGGAAGGAAAATTAAGATGGTCTCAGAAGTTCCAGTCCCACTAAACATTAGCTGTTTGGATGCTATCTGCAAGTTTTCAGCTTATCTTTGAGGGAGATTTATGGGGACGTCATGGGAAAGTTGTCTGGCTGGATTGAGGTTATTCCTCCTAATTGGTTGTGTGACCCCATCTGGCCCCCTCTCAAGGTTACCATGATTTGAGTAATTAACGAGCAGCAGCGAAGTGCTTTGACCGGCTTCTTTATCGTGGCCTCGGTGCTATCATTAAGGCACTTAAACCTTCAGATAGTCTGGCACTGTTCTGAGTCAACACAACAGCGGACTACACACCTGTGCATGAACCAGCCACACAACCCCCAGAGTCAAGGTTGTCCTCAGCTTGATCGATGGGCATGTCACATGTGTGAATGTTCCCAAAGTTGCTGTGTCATGGACTAACAGAAATCTTTCGGACAAGTAATGGCTTGGCTGTGTGCAGAAGCAAAGCCTAATGAGGAGAATGTAGAGCCACTCAGACCTGAACACAAACAGGAACTTCATATGTCCTATACTATACGCTCATCTATTTCTGCTCTCATCCAACCAGAGACTGAACTACCTAATAAGGTCTGAGAGCCTCACACAGTTCTGAGTTAAGGTAGCATGTGTTTGTCCTGATGTATGGCCTCGTTATTCCAAATACAGGGGAAGGAAACGGCCGATTATTGATATCTGCTAAGCGTCCTGGAAGAGTAATGCGGCTGTCAGAGCGAGCGGCTGTTCACCAAGCTTTTGGCAGGTGGAGAAAATCAATAGCAAGACGCACCTTTCGGATGAGGATAACGTATGAGAGGAGGGCACTGTAATGGAAAGATACCTGTCTTTGCTTTGGCCCAGGCCTCCACTGCAATTACAAGGACGACAATGTGACAACAGTGATGAAGGCCAGCACAGCCGCTGTTGGAGTTCAAACGTTATGTGTTTAAAGCGGCCGTGTCAGTGATGCTGCTGAGGATTGTGACCAGACTAAGAGCTGTCGCAGAATCACCTTTTGAGGTTTCCACTATAACATCCTCGTTCACCCGTTTGTTTTTTCCTCGTCCAGCGAGTGCAGAAGCACCCTCGTATAGAGTAAGACATCTCTCATCTTCAACGGTGTACACCCTGCAGCGATAACACTCATTCCCTCCCTGAAAGCCTCCTTTCACTTTATATCAGCTCGTATCATTAAATGTCACACATCATCCCAGGAGGCTCTGCCAGTTTTTACAGAAGAAGAAAGAGACATGGTGGGCTAATTGTCCTGTTAATTTATTGTGTAATATACAGTGTCCTCCTATTGTTTTCTTTTTATCTCACATGATGGTTTCAGATCAAGCAACTTTTAAAATCAAACAAAGACAAGCTCAATAGATACAAATGATGTCTTCCCTTATTAACAGAAAACGAGCTTTCCAAACCCATCTTCCTCTAAAGAAAAGGATTTTTAATGGCTACGAAACTCCAGCTAACAGCCGTGTTTTCTACAAATGGAGAAAACATTGGACAGTGGAGATGCTTTCCAGAATCAGCATCCAGTACTGATCTAAATGCACCGAAATGAATCCTCACTGAAACCAACGAAACGATCTAAGTTACTAGAGCTAAGGTTGGTGTTCATAATTCAAGAACAAGAAAGAGACTGTGTAAAGTTTGTGCCTATTGGTTAGTTGACCAGACAACTGAGCAATAGACAAAAGACATTGCTGGTCAAAAAAAATATTTATATCTGATGTAAAATTAACAGCATTTAAGAAAGAGAACTAGCTTGATGGATCCATGACTTCAGGACTTTAACATAAAATCCCAAAGAAGGATGTCATGCTATGAGCTTGTAACTGTTAGCTCAAGCACACCTTGATCAGCACAACAATTGTTGAATTTTCTGAAGTACATTTAAACAAGTCCAACCCTGAAAGACAAAAGAAGGAAAATAAATATTCAAAAGTAATTCATGTAGTGCCAGGTTGGTTTGTGCATTTATGTCCCTTGAATTAAGTCACAACTTGAAAGCTGCTTTTCCTACTTACCCATGCTACTTCTGTCTGAAATTAAAGTTTCTCTATGATCTGAAGAATAAATCTAACAAAAAAAGGCAAAAAAAACCAAAAACAAACAAAACATCTGCAACAGGCTAAACATTTTTTTTAACATTCCAGGTGCTCTTGCTTGGCTTTAGGTGTTAAATCTTTATTTCTCTTGTTGGTCCCTCTGGCTGCTCCTTTCTTGCCTGGCCTGTTGTGCAAATGCATTAGTCTTGTAGCTCAGAGTCTGAGGGGAGGTTAAAGTGGTGTGCTTGGATCATGGCGCGGTGAAATATGCATGTGTGTTTGTGTACCCGGATTTGACAGAGGCCAGGCGGATGAAAGTGGGGAAAATAAAAGAAAAAGAGAAGTGGGTGTATGACGATGCGAGGAGTATAAACCATAAACGTGATTTTCTGATGAAGAAATATGCTTCATTTTTAATGTGTTTACCACACTGTCTCTTGACAAAACTAAAAAGAAGAGTCAAGCTTTCATGTCGTCAGCCTCTGATCAAATCTGTGATTGGAATATCTTCTGGCCTTTCAGGCAAATGTTGCCTGCAAAGAGCCCCGAAATAGAGTCAGATCCATTAATTAACCATGTACCTGCTGTGTGTCCCAGCTTTTTCCTCAATATTCCTGCAGGATAGACACAGACGAGGTTATTTACAGCCATATGAATGAGGAAAACAATTTATTGGTGATATTTAGTGAAGCATTTCCTCCAAAGCATTTTTGACTTTTGATTTTCTTTGTTTGACCTCTCCCTACCATGTTTTAATGTTCAACTTCACTCTAGCTATCCCTGTTGATTATCCAGCTGCATTGTTAGGACAAAATTAGTGACAAAATTCTTCTGTGATAATAAAATTATTCTGTGATAATATGTTATAAATTTATATAAATTCAGAGGTTTGAATAAATACACTAAAATTCATAAGTTTTTAAATATTTTAAGAAAATTTGGAGGATGGAACCATGGCTTTTTAAACTTTTAAAATGTTAATTCACGAAGGAAGCGAGTGATTATCATAATCTTTGTTTTTGTTTTTCAAATTCATTTCCTATTACTTCCCTAAGCTTAAGATTCCTCTAGTGTGTGTGTGTGGAAGTCTTTGTTTAAAATTCTTGGCATAGCATGATTTATTTTGAGAACTTGTTTTTTATTCTTTGCTTGTTCCCTGCTGCTTCTGTGTTCTCTTGTCACCTTTTGGGACTGAATCGCGATCATTTCTCCAGTTGGGTTGTCACATTTCCGTCTGATTTTGTTACATTTCTGTTTCCTTGTTTCCCATGTTTCATGTGTCTGCTGTCAGCCATTTCTCCTATTTCCTCAGTTCAACATCATTTATTTGCCTTCTCTTAAAGAAACAATAAAAAGTTGTCTAAGAAGAAAAATTCTGTTCAGTTTTTTTTTTCTTTACAAACTAAACAAGAGCAAAAGTGGCTCCACATTTGATTGCTAGTTTGCATAATATCTAGGAAAAAGCTGTGGCAGGGAAAAGTTTTTAAAATCTCCTCACTCTTCTGGAGCCATTCTTCTGGAGCCTCCTGTGGATAAACAATCATTGGGAGGTCAGAGTGGGCGGGAACAGCAATATCACATTGGATCCATCATGGCTGCCGCAGGCCCCAGCTGCTACCAGCTGTTGTACATTAAGCAAAGTGCAGCAGGCGGATTTGGCTGAGCCAGTTATGGGATAACTCAATAACATTATCGTGTTAGAGGCGGCTTTGAGCTCTTTATTTCATAACGTGCAGTGGCTTTTACTGCCAGGAGTTTTTGCTAACTTCTGCACTGATTATGCTTTTTTTGTGGTAATTTGGGGATTACTACCGGCCTATGCTCATTTGTCAAGTCCTACTGCTCTATTCAGTCTCCTTCATAAGAGAAAACCATGCTTTCAAGTATTTTGTAAAACCAAAATCATTTCTTTGCATCTGAGAAAAGTCTAGAGAAGTATGGAATTGAAGTTTAGCATTTTTCATGTCAAGGTAAACATGAAAAAAAAAAAAAAATTGGATTGGGATAAATGTTTTATTTTACTCCTTAGTCCAATACTTACAAATAAAATCAAAATTTGTCAAAGAATTTGATTTTATGGTCATCTATTTTGAGGTGAGTTACTTTCACTTTTATTTGCCATGTCAGAAATTTAATTTTGTTCAACCTTAACCCATTTCAAGTTTTTTAACTTTTTTTCCCCCCCTGGCATCTAGCCTCTCTTAGTACCTGAAGTTCTTAAAACTGGGATAGGGTTAGGGTTGCTAGATGTGTGGAAATTAAAATCCCAAAATAGTTAGATTTTTCTGTTCAAATGTCTGGAAATGTTTTCAAAAACTGCAAAAAATGTTATTTTTCATTTCGAGAGAGGAAAAGTATCTTTTTAATGTAAACTTTTTATGAACTCTTGTCTTAAAAGCCAGATGTAGGCTTTTAATTTTAAACAGTGGAGGTGATTTATTTTATTTTATTTATTTATTAAGTTTATTTAATAGGGACAGACACATAATAACATAGACAAACTGAATAATACATGGTGCTTATAGTGTGAGCTAATTTGCTGCACTTGTCCCTGGATGGACTTTTATAAACAATATATCTAAGATACTGCTGGTTAAAAAAACAAACAAAAAAACAAACAAACAAAAAACAATAAAATAATTACGTTAAATGATGATTAGTTCTTCACACTTTCTGTATCTCCTTCAGTGTTTTGGAACTTTGGATTATGTTACAGTCTACTTATTAAGTACCAGATTAAAAATGGAGCAAAATGTGAAAAAATAATATCATGGAAGCTTAGGGAGCTACTGGCTAAATCTGCAAAAGAAATTGCAGACTGTTTGGAAGGAAAATATTTGGAAGTGAGAAATGATCCAAGACTTTTACACAATACTACGTGACCATAGGAGCTTGACTCAAGTGACCAGTTATTTGACCATCTATTTTTTTGGCCCTTGGCTCACACAGTTGCCATGAGTAGGCTTTAATGCTTTTCTGGAAGTAGGTTAAGTGCTTCATGCCAGCATGTTGCCACACAGCAATCTGGTGTTAATGGAGCCCACCACAAGTGCCACACAAGAGCTCCTCTGTGAATCGCTGAAGTTCTCCGAAACTCTCTTCGACAACGGAGAGAAAAGGAGTTTTTAAAAGTCAGCAGTTTCTAAAAAAAAAAAAAAAAGAGAGGAAAAAAAGGGTGGTTGTTTCTAAGAAACAGCTACATCTTTCAGTCCCTCGTGGATTTGCTGTGTGTTTAATCTGTGTGCATGTGCAGGGGCAGAGAAAAGAGAGTGTAATATGTAGCAGGGCAGTTTGACAGTAATTGTCTGGGATGGAGGTGGCAGCTGTGGGAGAGCTGCAGGGCAGAAAGGTGATCCCTTCCTCCCCCCAATACCCTTTGCCCCGTCTCAAAGCTTGGCCACAACCATATCACTCTGAGAGACATATTTGAAACAGCATCTTTTTCTCTTTGATTTGGCCTCCATCCATAATAAAACTGACAACTTTTCTCAAAACTCTCTTTAGTGAAGGAACTCAGTTTGAATTGAACAGAAATCAAAATAAACCTTTTTAAATAATATTCCATTGATTGAATGTGTAGCAGCTAAAAGTTGTATTTTTAATAAAGGTTATCATTCCTTGAAAATTTTTGGACCACCTATATAATCCACTGCTTGACCAGAAATATCTAAAAAAAAAAACAAAAAAAAACAAAAAAAAAAAAAATTAACAAGTTAAATATGCATGTTTTTAATCTCATATATCATAGACATAATTTATGGCCTGTCCTTGAAAGGAAGTTGAGGTGGGCTTAGAGAAGAGGCAAAACAGCTGGTTTCTAAGAAACAGCTCCTTTCATATTTAACATCAGCTGACAGAGCCGAAGCTCTGGGTCTGTTTCTACAAATATTTCTGTAATGTCTGTAAAGCTTTACTTGGAGAAAAGGTAAGAGAGCATGACGAGCATTATAATAAAAATATGTGCCAAGTGTTGAGCTAGCTTTTGTATCATTGCTGTTGCTTTGGCAGTTAATTGTTTTTTCCACTAGTGCTTGGGTTTAAGGAAACATAAATCTAACTGCCAAGCCAAAGAGTAACTCCAGTCAGTAATCACAGGTTCTGGTCAGTGTTTGGCCCATAAAGCCTCCATTAATGGTGCAGACTTCTTCTCCTGAAATGGTCTGACTCGGCAGTTTAATTGCTAAAAGGAAACATGGCAATTAAGTTATGTCTGATTTGTCCGAAGGTCCCCATCAAAAAGCAGTTTTGCTCTAACAATTTCTGCACCTCCACTGTTTTGGCGGTACTCGTAAATTATTTCTCTTCAAGAGTATAATTTCACATAACTGACATACAAAAATAAGATGACTGAAATTGTTGGAGAACCACCTCTTCCAGACATTGACAGACTTCATGTGCCCCGTAATGTCTGGTTTTGCTTAAAGCCATCTAAAAATATCCCATCCTGCTTTATTTCTCTTGTCCATTGACTGTTATTTGTCTCAAATTAGAGGTGCAAATACCTTCAATGGGCTTCCAATCTTCTCGTACTTCATCCTGTCCTTCATATCCTTCCTGTAGCTCGATTCTTTTTCTGTCTGCTTTCCTTCCGATCATGTCTATTTGTTCAAGCTGGAGGTTGGGCCTAAGATAACTATCAGGAAATATATATATATATA
>NW_006799947.1:872614-986218 GCF_000485575.1 Poecilia formosa | reverse complement strand
TATATATATATGTATATATTTATATAAATTTGCTACACAGCAGGTTCAAGTGAACACGTCAACATGGGAAGAACAAGACAGAATTAGCTTTCAAAAATGTAGCAACATGTGAGAAAGTCATTAGTGTCTGCTGTTCAGTGTGACAGCTTCGCAGTGATGGACTCAGTCTAGGGTCAGAAAAGCGCATGCAGACCCGCGGGCTATTCTCTGAATGGAAGGGTAGGGGGTTGGCGTACATGATCTGATTTGGGGGTTGTTGTAATCTGGGTCAATCAGAGGCTGAGAGACAACCAGACAGTCCTTCAAATGCATGACCTCATTGCTATTGCACTGTCATTATTTTCTCCCTCGTGTCTCCATACCCCAGGATTTGGGGAGAGTCAGAACCAGGAAGCACATCCGATTCACCCCGCCCCGCACCCCCCCGTCTCCTTAAATAGTAAATATGTTCACATACGCATGTGCTTATTTATCCAGGGAAAAGGAAATGGAGCTGCAACAGTCCTGAACTTAGAGGGCAAAGGTTACAATTACAAATGGCCCAGTCTCACGTTCAAACCGTCCAGCAGACAAACTAATCCCACACAAACACAACTCTAAAGTCTTCAGTCAAGACTAAAAACCTAATATGACACATTAACATAATTTTTTGTGTATCTTTTGAACAATGTTCAGTCTGACTTGTAGCAAAAAATGTTTTCAACTGTGGATTATTTTGACTCCTTACCCCACAGAAAATTTAAAAAGACATATAATGGCACCAGTGAAATTTCTGAATAAACCAATCAGGAAGTTCTTTTATTTTAAAGAAATAGAAGTATCTTTATAATAGCCTCCAAGCGAGAGGATAAGTTATCAGAGGTTAGCTAACTTTTTTTTTTTTTTTTTTGCTTTGCTTTGTTTTGAAATGACCCAAGCTTATTTAATCCAAAACTTAGTTTGAGGAACATCCATATGGGTTTCATTTTAAGCACAGTCAGGTTGTTAGGACCTGACAATACGCCACGGTCCACAGAGATTCTGGATTAATAAAGAGAGCACTCTACTTAATCAGCAAATGTGCACATCTTGTTGTAAAAACTCACTTGATGATAGCATTAAACAAGAACAGATGAACTTGAAGGCTGTTGTTAACTTGTTTTGTTGAAATAGAACCCGTACATCTACGCATGTAAACATTTTGCCATGTCGCTCAGTCACTTGTATGCAGTGCACCATGATAAGTCTGACTTACTCACATTAGATAAAGATATTCGAGTGTCAGTCCTTGAGTATGACCCTGTTAACAAGCCCAGACAAGTCCTAACCAGCTTACGCCAAGTCTTAATTTTATGTTTTGACAACTTAAGTGCAACTCGAATTTAGGCTGCACACTTTGAGCCCAAATGAAGAATCTTTGCAAGGCTTTCGGCAAACCAAACTGGCTTTTGATCAGATTCAATATCAAGCATTGCAAGAGATCATAAAAGTCTGAATGGCTCATTTAAATTAAAATAAAAAAATAAATATATAAAACATGTAGTTTTGAACTTTTTCACACTTTTTTTAAGTGAAGCTGAACTGCTTTCTCCTTCCTCATTGGGCCTATGCACATTTCCACGGGCGAAGCTTTTAATTACCTCATCATTCAAATGGTTTCCTCTACGATCTGCACACAAAAGCTATCAGGGAGAAAAGAAAGAGCGTGACACCTTTGCGCCTGAATATCTGCTTAAATCTCCGTGGCACAAACGATCCGCTCGTTCATCTTTCACTGCCTCTCCGGCTCTCTCCTCATTTCACTTCGTGCTTCATTTCTCCCGAGCCCCTCTCTCCCTCTTGAGCCGTGAACTCCTGCCAGTAACTGTTAAAGGAATCTGATTTGCAATGATTACATTAACATTCTCCAGATGTTCATAGTTGAGTATCTGACACATCTGTCCCATAACTGCCTCGGTTGGAGTGAGGAAGGAAGACACGGGGCTGCGTGGCGCTGGAGCGAGCGCTGTCCTTTGGCGGAGCGGACATGAAGTTGGAGGCTGCTCAAACAAAATGAGACTTGAACTTTAAAGAGAAATATTGCTGAGGTAGACAGGAATGAAAGCAAAGAGAGGAGGCCGTGAGCGATGAGTAAAGCAAATGAACTCGATGAAAAAAGGGCACAATATGCACATAAGGATTGAGCGACGGTCGGAAATGAATTTGAGTTGAGAGGAAATGCTGCCTGGTCCATCTGTCTGGGTTTGTCTTTATGTAATTTAGTGCTTGCCGCACGGCCACGGGAAGTTGTGGGTTTAACGGAGAATACGATCCTGTTAATAGGCCCAGACACCGCCACCTTTATCCAAAGCCCCCTGGGGTTCACTTTTGGCCTCAGTTTGGCCTTTAAGTGAGCTGAGTTTGTCAACACCCACGGGGGAGCCAAGCGCTTCCTCATGAACAGAGCAAACACTTAAACATCACAAGATGCAGAAGACGTTTCATCGGCGTGGCGACCAGAGAGTCCAGTGGCGGTCACTGCTAACATCAACTATCTTTAGATCAGAGTGATCCCTTAAACCCAAGTTGTATTGTTCATTTTTGTTGTTGTTGATGATGATGTCTGTTTTTGTGCTTCACAGTGCTCATAATTGCTTATTTTTTTATTTGTTTTGTTAGTTACCATTCCATCCCGTCAGCATTACCTTTTGTTTCTTGCATGTTTCCTAACCGACTTCTTCAGGAACAACAAACTGACAATCAATTTAAAAAGTCAGTTTCAAATGATTTATTACTGGCAGCAGATGCCTCGCCTTTAGTAGAAAGATTAAATATAACTGCGGTATTGGAAAGTATGCAGTTTCTCAACAGATAAGTTAGGTGCCGTTTTGTCCATCCAAACAATGTGTTTCTTTGTGAAGCCGCACTGGTGTATCTTATGAACTGTATCAGTCTGCCAGACCAGCTGCGACCTGCCAGCCTATTTTAGTTCCAACAGTAATGGGGTAAATTTTGCATCAGTTGTGCAGCCACATCAAAGAAGCAGCTGATCTGCTAAATATCAGCTCAGAAGGTGGGTAGGTGGGCCTTCAACTTCAGTGCTTAAAAGCCAGTGTTTGCATATTTTTGGATGCGTCATTAGCGCATCAGGAGAACTTGACTCCATACTGAGGAGGTGATTCAACCATTTAATTCAGGTGTGTTGGGCCAGTGACTCACCTGGAGCTGAAGATCCCTGATGTAGATTATGTCAGACACACTATATCAGTGTCTTCTGATTTGTTATCTGATCAGCCATAAGCTTTAACTTCATTTCTAAACCTATTCCTTCTGTAAACTGCAGCAATCATGCCGAGATAACTTCAGTGCACAAAGTGAAGGACAAAGATGTGGTCAACAAGGACTTGTTTCAAGTGGAAAGTATCAACTTAAAAAAAATGTATCCTTTTTGTTCAAAAGTAACCCACATGACTCAAAAAAACCCAAAAAAAACAGCTTGTTCCAAAAGCATTTAAAAGATGTTTTAGAAGAAAAACAATACTGCAAGACTTCCTTGTTTTTGTTGAAATAAAGCATATATGGTGGCAACTGTATGTTTAGGGAGTTCTACAAAGTCGTTAAAAGAAATATAAAAAAAAACAAGTATGGGCTTTGTTCATTTTCTTAGCTTTACTTACCCTTTAGGACAGATACAGTTTGATATATGTCATGCCTGTATGCAAATTCATAGCTAATACAAGGACTACCACAAGTCTCTAGACATTTACAGCCTTTAACTAGTTTTCTTCTAGGACACCCCCTCCCCCACCCCACCACTCCCATCCCTGGAAAACATGACAAAATAATTCAGCTGATCAATTTATTTTTACAAATATTGTTTACAAACTAGAACAGCTATGAAACTCATTAGTTAGGTTCTGCCTACACAGGCTTGCAAAATGCAGGCACAAACAGATAGCATTGTTTTCCAAACGATCTGACACTTTTTGCTGTTTCATTTTCTTTCTTATTTTTTTTCCAGAGGGCATGTGCATGCCTGGCCACATTCCTTTTCTTGTTTGTGTCAGAATAAGTATCATGTTTGTGGCTCTTCCTCACACAGACTGGATATTTGTAATCTTGACCGCTCTGGGGTTTTCTGTCATGCTTAGAGAATGCTTGTTGACTAAATGTTATAATTTTACTGCACTTTAAGTGATAGTCTTTCTTCGTATGACTGTTTATTATAAACTGTGCCTGAAACGACACACAAGGCATGAAGCTGTGTATAGAAATCACATTGTGACACCAGTGTTTTATAAGTGTGGATATTGTCAGTATCTAAGCATCCTCCTGCAATATAACACGCAATATTTCTGCTTATTAGTGATATGTTCATGAGGGCAAAATGAGGTCGTATTTCTAAGGACATAAACTGGGCTAATAAAAGTCCACAACTTCTCAAGGATTTAAAAATGTTTAATTTAATTATCTCAATTTTAGCTCTTAAAAATGGCATAAACCTGGAAGAATTGATGGTTTCATCAAGAAATTTAATGATGGTGTTGGAAGGATCCAATTGTGCGAGAAGAGGGTAAAAACACACAACTGGCACACCTGCATTCAGGATTGTTGTTGATGTTGTCCAGCTTCCCGGTTCACATTTTCTCTCCAGTCGAGCCCCATAGAGCAGCCCTTCCTCGTGCTTTTCCCACACTGCCCCACCAGACTAGTGGCAGCAACGACTCACAAACACCAGGTGGAACTGCGAGTCTGCTGAGCTTATCAAACAAACGACCTCAATCATGTTTTGAAATATATATACGGTAGCATTTTTAAAACAGAAGATAACATAGTTACTTGAGTGTGCTACAAAGTGGCAATATCTGCCTGGAAAATATGTAACGCCTCTCCTCTAATTCGTCTCCACAAGAGTCATTATTCTTTAAATGTTTTTTCCACCCTGTTGTTTCCTCCTCGGTTTGGTGTTTTTAACACCTGTTTTCCTGCTTCTACAGGCCTTGGTAATTCAAATGAAATGTTTCTCAACGTGGCAGTGCGTCGCAACCAACATATAAATGTTGCATTAAACATAGTTTACTCATGCCACGTCTTTGTTAAGAATAATTTGAAGCACCGATGAAGTCTGTAAAGAACATTGGAGAGAGCAAACAGAATCACAAAGGTGAAGAACACATCAACATGAAACATGGTGGTGGCAATGTGATGCTGTGGGGCCATGATGTTTAGTTTTATCTAAGAATATTATGTATAGTTTGTCACTGCTCCTGAACAGAAACCTACAGACTACTCCCTGGCATGAATGAAATAAAGAAACCACTTTATTTTATGACAGAGATTAAACTCAATAATCTCACAGCAATTGCAACATCATGTTGTGATAAAAAAAAAAAAAAGAAAAATCTGTTTCAAGATGACCAGGGCACTTGGAATGCTTGTTATTTGGATGAGTACCTAGTCTGCCTATTAAATGTTGATTTCATTCCCTCTTAGGCACTTTTAGTTCCTTTTGCCCCGACCTCCCTATCTGCCCCCTCCCGCACCTCCCGAGGTGCACAGGAAGTGATTGCTCTCCCCTTGGGCGGCAGAGCGTACGCAGGATGCCTGGCCTCCATCCAACAGGAAGAGGAAGTGCCCTGACGTGTTTTCCCTGGGGATGAGTGGGAGTGGCAAATATGTGACAGAAAGAGACAAGGAGACGGGTCACAGTTTGAGGCTGATAAGCCTTCAAAGAATGTACAGCACACGTTAAGGCATATATATATATAAAAAAATAGGATATTGGGTAACAACGTCTAGGCAACGGCTGAGTCACAAACTAGTAAGACTCCATAGACCAAACACTGATAGCAAACCATTTGTTGTCTGTAATAAAAGGGATGAACCACTCAGATGAGTGGAGTTAATAAAGTAAGACTCATGAAAAATTAGTGGTACCGGGTCTGCCTACTCAGAGGAAACAGGAAATCCTTTCATAACCAGCGAGCTTCCACTTGAGAATAACAATTTCACTTTAATATCGATAAGGAGCTAAGAGGCCTGTGTAAATTCTAGATTTCTGATTTACAAATACAGCTCAAAAACTTGAAATATTGTGAAAAATGTTTATTTTTTTGTCAATGGATTCATTACACAGAGTGAAACATGTCAAGACGTTATTTCATGTCATTTTGATGATTATGGTTTACAGACAATGAAAATCCAAAAAAATCGATGTCTAAAGTGTTTCTTATAATAATGTAAAAAGTCAAATAATATATTCATAGAGAGTTGAGTGGAAGGAAAAGGTGAACAAAAAAACAAGGATGCTCACATGATTGAGAGGATCCTGTGGGTAGAGGAGTGTCAGACAAAATCCACTCAAGAATTTGAGGCCGTCTCTGAAGAAGTCTGGAGCCACAACGCACAGACAACTAGTACCGATGAGCTGCTAATGTTGCATTCCTCATGTCAAACCACGTGGACACCAGAAACATCTGATTTGGGTTAACAAGAAAAAGAACTGGACTGTTTCTCCGTGGTCCAAAGTCCTCTTTTCAGGGGAAAGTAAAGTTCGCATTTCATCTGGAAATCAAGTTTCCGGAGTCTGGAGGAAGAGTAGAGAGGTATGAAATCCCAGTTGACTGATGTCAGTGTGAAGTTTCCACAGTCAGTGATGGTTTGAGGTGCCATGTCATCTGCTGGTGTTGGTCCAGAGTGTTTTATGAAGTCCACAGTTAACACAGCCCTCTACTAGGAAGTTTTAGACCACTTCGTGTTTCCTTCTCTTTATATAAATGTTCATTTCACTTTCCAGCCGCCGGGCAGTTGACAGTTGAAGAAAAGTATGAAGAAACCATTCATAATGTTTTATTCAATAAGATAGAAAATAAGACAAGATAACAAAAATGGAGAGTCCAATTTTTATGAACAATTCTTTAGAACTAGCATATCAAGAAATGTAGGTTGTACCCTCATCGATAAAAAGCTAAAAGATATATATATTTTTAAATTGCTGGTTAACTTTTTGCATATTATCACTAATACTGTATATTTAACGTTGGAAGGCCTCCTAACATCACCCCAATCTTTAGCTCTCTCCACATATTAAAGTCACAACTCTGGCTGGGTCAGTCCAAAATGCTAATATTACTTCAAATAAGAAGAAACATGTTGGTAAAATAATAATAAAAAAAAAATGCACAAAACACAAATGAGGCATGGATAACTGATCTTAAATACACATTCCCTCCGACTCCCTATATTGCTATCTGCTGCTGGTGACATACTTATCACTGATGGGTATTTTTTACAGAACGCCAGACAATAATCCTAACGATCCATTTATCATCCCCAAAATACTATTTCTTTCAGCTAAATTCCCCCGGGCAGATGGCTATAAAAATTAATTTAACAATGCCTACTGGAGAGATCAGAGGAGTTGATTTTATGACAGTGGCCCCGCTCCGGCCGTCTCCTGAAGGAATTCCTACGTCACTTAGGACTTTATGGAGAAAGCAGATAGATAATTGAGCTGTCAGTGCTTGAGAAAAGATGAAAACGATAAACCCTGTGTGTCAGCTGCCCACCACTGGTTCAAAAGTAGTTCTACATAAAGATGTTAATCTAATCTTAGCTGTTTGAGAGTCTCGGCTATCTTCTTGTCTGTCAAAACGACTGGCCTACATTCTTTCATGAAGTCCAGTCAAGGGAGGAGGGGGGATAATTAGTCAGATACTTTTTCTACATTCGTCCAAAATTCACGTGGTGGGTGATTCCCTGAATAAAAGGTGAAAGGTAAACTGACTTGCTTGTGTCCACGATCTGACTAAATTTCCAAGAAATGTAGAATTTCGTAACAGAACATTCTGTGGCTTCAAATTGAAACCTGACATGTCTAAACCACCTCTGTCCCTTATCCTGTCACTTCCCTTCAGCCTTTTTCCCCTTTTTTTACATTCCTGTCATTCTTAAGCAGATGGCTCACACGTGTTTGTGAAAATGCTCTGCGTGTTAAAGACCTCCAGGCCATTAACAGTTAGGGAATAAAACAAACCTGTCTCAGAAAATTACAAATGCTTATTTAGGAAGATTTGTAGCCAAGTCTGTGTTCACCCTGGGATTTGCTTTGGGTATTCTTTTAGCCGAGGATGTTTTCCCTCAGCTCTTCCCAGCCCAGCTGTGTGAGCATGGGAAGTCGCACATCTTTTAACAGGAAACTCCACACACACACACACACACACACACACACACACACACACACACACGCACACACACCAACAAGGCAGGAAGCTCTGCCAGGGGTTAAACCCCACGGTTTGTGCAGAAATATCAACCAACTCTAGTTTTCAGTAAATTAGAGGAAAATGATTCTCGTGTGTAATAAGAAGGCTGGGTTTATTTTGGACTGGTTTTAGGAACTGGCAAATACTGGAGAGAGATCTGAAATGTGATTTCAGATGAACCCTCATTGTCCTTAGATGAAAAAGCTGTAAAGTGGAGAGGAATTTCCTGGAAAGATGGAGATCACTCAGTTTTTCAGTCTTTCTCCCTCCTACTCAGACACACACACTCAGAGTTAATGCCTAAGGTGACCCAGAAGATGAAACTAATTTCGGAGTACGCAGAAAGCAGTTCATCATAACATTAAAAGGATTCCTGCCATAAGGGCCTTTTTAAAGTTACTGCACATTCAAGAACTCTTAATCTATTTTATTTGGACGGCCATCAAAAGACATCATAAAAGGGCGCAATAACATAGTGAAGACACATTCGTTCTAAAGCCTATTTCACAAAGCGCTGAGAAGTGAGGTTGCAAAATATTTTCCACAGGAGACCACTTTTCCCTTAAAGGGAGAGGAGATAAGTCAACAGTGAGGAGTGTAACGGAAACGTCAGAGCGACTCATCTGCCCGGACTTGTCGTTCGCATAGCCTGTGGAGTTTCCTGATGACTGATTTATTGTGTACGATGTGTATGACTACTTGGGAGCGTATGTGAGTAACATCTGGCAGATTTCGTGTGTGACAGCAACGTATAAAGGGACGTTTCAGAGAATCTGACGGAAAGCAAACAGGAGGGGTTTGGTGGGTCGTCATTGCAACCTTTGACCTGCAGTCATCCTGGCTGCGTTATCAGAGGGCCGTGCTGCGGCAGCATGCCTCTCATTTATGGACATTCCAATGAGGGTTGGATTTCCTTATCATTGCAATGGTCAGCCGTTTTCCATGCCCTCTTCTTCTGTGGTAAAACCAGATGCCGTGATTATGCATGATAGAGTTAAACCATTTGTGTGGAAAATTGTGTGCATGCTGCTAGCTGTAGATAAAGAACCAATTGAGTTTTCCACACTGTTTTCACCTGAGCGTTGTGTTGCAATATAAGAGGGACAGTATGTGAAAAGACACGACAGATGCTCCACCCACATTGATACTTCTGATTGTGAATAAATAATATCAAACTGACTATAAAGTCTTTCTTCAATAATTTTGTTTTTTGATGGAGTTTTGCAAACACAGACTGCTTTCTGGGGTAAAGTGGTTTGTTTTCTATTTTTCTTGTTCCTGTAGAACTACTAAGGCCAAAAAGAGTTTCATGTCTTCATAAAAGACATAACAGGTTCCAGTGGACATCTTAAAATCACTTGATCTGTTTTAATGTCTCCAAGACATCCAAATCTTGCCCTATTTTTCTCCAATTAAATATTTCCCTGATAAAACAAATAAAACAAATGACTGGACAGTCTTCTGAATGATTCTTTGAAACAAATCAATCCACTAGATCCAGGTATCCTTGCTGATCTAGTGGCAGAGTTTTGAAACATGAGCTCATATACACTTTGACATAACATGTATGTCTTTGGAGGAAAATGGAGGAGGAAAGCAATATAACAGCAATAATAGCTACAAAATTAAGAAGAACAAAATATTATGGGACAAGTCAAAGTCTGGTGAGGAATGAGACCACAAGTGGGTCTGGTTCCTCTAAAGCAAAGTGTAAAAAACAATATCTGTGTATCTGTGGTCCTTTCCTCCATTTCCAGGGTCATCTCACCCTCCTTCCACCTCTCCCAACCTTCTGTGACCACTCCTGCCCGGGATACTCATCCTGTTTCCTATATATCCCTCTTCCCCATTGACAGGAAAAGGCCGGAACGTGGGGACAGAAACGTAGCAGAGGGGGGAGCCGGCAGGAAATGATCTCATTGCAGCACCTGCAACCAGGAAATAGAGCAGTCCCAGCAGAGTGGCAGAGGAAGAGCCCGTGCACATTCACACACGTTCGGTGCACAAGCACACCACTCACAAGCGCTGAACCCACAAACACCCTCTTACTTCCCTTGCAGCTGTTGGCACATGAGTCACAACAAATGAGAGCGAGCACTTTTCACTCTGTTTAACCTTAGCAACACAGGAACCAGAGTAGCAAATGTATGTAGGCTGAAGCTGAGGGAACAAGCAGAGGTGGCTCCTTTCTATCGAACCGTCGTTGCCCTTTTTGCTCCGGCTTTGTGAGCTGAACTTCCTCTTCGTTAAAGCTGCTATTCCTTTTGAGAAACGGAGGAGGAGAAGTTCAGGTGCAACGAGTTCGTGGGTATAATTGAGTTTTTGATGGAGGGGATGTTTTCCCCCAAATGGTGCTGATGGTCTAAAAAGTTTGTAATATCATTACCTCTTTAGGAAATGCATTCCAGGGCCTTATTGATTAGGCAGACGGCAAGATGATTAAAGTTAACTAGGGATGGCGTGCCGTCTCTCAGCAGGATGTGATAAAGGCAGATTGATTCCTCTGTGACTGCGATGTACATTTAGGTTTTTTTTAAGCATTCTTGTTGAAAAGAGCTGACATGCAAAGGAATGTTTATAAACCACTGATATCATTTGTGTTTAAATTGTAAGCTCCTGGTTTGCTAATTTTCAGAGGCTCTCTGTTTTAGATCAAAAATATATACATGTCCAAGATGTTTCTGACTGCTAATTTCAGCCCTTAAAGATATTATGGTACCTTTGTTCTTACATGGCCACATAGTTTCAGGTATAAACCGTTGCTGAAGACTCTTTAAGACATTTCAACTTGTTTATGCTTTTTTTTTGTTTTGTTTTGTTTGATGAGTTGTAAAAAACAAGATAATTTTTTTCACGGAGCAAATGAAGCATTGAAACAATACCATATGTTCAGAGATAGAAGTTGACTAGGACAATGAGAACTAAAGTCAAAGTTTTAAAAGAAGAAACAATATTTCACAGTTTGATGGGACTGAGGTAGCACTTGCGTCTTCTCAGGTAATATTTTAACGTTTTCTCAGGGCAACTCCATTCGAAATTTACTTGTAAAGAACAGAAATTTCCCACTTCCCAGTTCAAAGGAAAATACATCGTAAACATATTTCAAAGCCAATATTCAGTGCTGCAAAATATAATGCTATGATTTTCCTCTGACTTCCCCTTGCAGCACCACATTTAAGGAAGTTCACCCTCCGACAAAGGACTGTGTAGGCTGGTGAAAGCGTCTGCAGTCACATGGTCAAAACCAAATTACCAAAGAGTAATTGCTGTCACGAGGCCATCTGGGTTGTTTTACGCTTAGGGTGAAAAGCTCCAGTGTACACGTTGTGCCCTCTCAGCAGTTAAGCACAATTTAGTTTTCCATTACCTACGACCCTTTCAGATGAAATTACTACACATTTAGGAACTCCTGGAAAATTGTGCATATATTCACTTTGGTTGATCTGTTTTTTCCTGCCAACTCACATAGAACCTTCTCTAAAATTATGAATCGACGAGACATTTTTCTTTACATTTACAGAATCTTTGAATCTGGGTGACACCAAAATTAACTGAGCTGTACACTCGCCTGGACAATGTTCATACTGCTGCATTTCACCTGCAAAGAATGAGAATAAAGTAAGAAATCTTACCAAAACAAAGAACACACAATGGAGGCCATGTAAAAGCATGGCTTCTGGCTTGCTTGTGGATTTTGAGTCAAGGATAGCAGCAAAAAAAAAAAAAAAAAAGCTCGACTCAAATGCAGAGCAATTCACGTATGGACGAAAATCTAGAAATCACAACATATTGTATTTATTGTTGCTTATATTATTGATTTACTTTACATATGCAGCATATCTGTTGCTCAAGTGCAAGAAAAATAGCTCATCCAGTAGAATAGCTGTAATAATGTAAGTATGCTCTGCCTCGACACAGCTCTTCAATTCATCCATTAACCAGTCAATGGCAAAGTGCAGCTTGCAACAGTGCAGAGCGTGCTCTCTGAATTTAAATTGCCCACATTGGCAACACACTACTGTACTGCGCTGCAACGAATCAGGCTGAGAAAGTTAGATGTGGAGCAGGCGGATAGGGCAGCCCACTGACATACATTCTCCAGATGGAAAATTGGAGATTTACTCCTTTCCTCTGCCCCCCACTTTCTCTCTCTCTCTCTCTCTCTCTTACGCTCTCCCTGCCCACCTCCCCCACCATTTAATCAGACTTAGTAGAGCCAGCTCGTTCCTAAATGTGAGCGAACTGTTTTGTATTCCGCTCAGAGTAAAAGCTTCATTTTTCCAACGGTTTAAGTCATTGCAGAAGAAGTACAGGAGAATCAAGCCATGACTGTTTCCCACAGGCTATCTTTTCAATAAATCTTCTTTATTCTTTCGAAGCAGCTCATTTATTTTCACGGTAACACATTCTACCATCAAACGGTGTAAAAAAAAAAAAAAAAAAGAAAAAAAAAGTGAAACAACAAGCCTTTTTCATTGCTGGAATGCTGCTTTTTGGTTTCTCTCTCTTGCTCTCTGCTCTAAATCCTCTCTTCAGTCCTCCTCTATGTTGTTACAGGAAGGACCCTGGTGATTCCTAAGATTCCAGCTTGGAAAACACAGGAATATTTTTCCACTGGGGTTTCTCGTATATCTACCGTATGTATCAGCGTGTCTACATTAAAAAACATAAGAGCGCTTGTTTTAACGCTGTGAGCACAGGCGATTGTTGTGCAGCCAAATAAACACCCAGGAAATATAAGATGGCGTCATCCAGCCTTTTAGTCTGGTCTGATGTCGCACCAAGGATTGAACGGGATCTCAAGAATGATGATGCTGCATCAGGAGTGTAGGCGATTTGCTAATCTAACGCCTTTGAAGGGCTGCTGGCATGCTGGGCCTTTTGCTTTTGCAAAGCCGCAAGTTTGTATGAAGTGGGGCTTTTATTTATTTATTTATTTTTTCCTCACACTTGTTAAAATTTTATACCAACTCTCTCTTTGTGAGCATTAGCCAATGTAAACACGTTAGGACTGAGCATCATCAAAGCATGGCTTGTTAAAAGGGTGTTTAACTTGATACTTTACTGCAGACCACCCTAAAGTGCTGAAAGCCCAGTAAGGTCAGCTGTGGTCTGTCTTTCAGCAGGACTCAGTGTATCATCTTACATTTTGACGTGTGATTCATACTGACATGACCTGCTCTAATGCCGCATAAACTTCTCCTTTTCAGGCTTCAGAAGAAAGCAAACCTATAACTTTTCACTTCTTGGCAGAATCACAAACCTGCCCATGATATGGCCGTCCACCTGAGCAGACAGACCGGACGGGCAGAGCGAGGAAGTCAAGTAAGTCTGCAGAAATTGCATGTTCAGATGGGGAAAAACTCTTGATAGAGAATCACGCTCTTATTTCTCGATGTTTCTTTCCACGTTTTGGAAGCTGAACCACTGTTACCAACTGAGATACTTTGTCAAGTATTCTATGAGGAGCAATTATCTGAACAATGAGCAGGAGAGTCTAATTAGCTGAATGAGCTGCAGCTGTGAAGGGGCATAAACTGAAACACAGTGGCGGGGGCATGGCTAGAGATGACAAACACTGAATATCTACACCATAAAACAAAGCATAAGAACAAGATAAGCAACATAGCAAAACAGCAAAAAACACTATAAAGTCAGGTTCTTATAGAGGGATTTTCCGAAAAAACATGGAAAAGGAGTCAAAGGGACTGAAAACGTCTTTCAAAAATCACTGTCAATTTCACCAAAAGCAAAGAAAGGCTTATCAATTTCAGAAGTAGGCACAAGAAGAGAATGAAGGCTGACAGGTTAAAAAAAAAACCCTTCCACCCGTTTCCTTATGCAAGTTTTATCTTATTAATATTGCACCGCTTTATGCTGTTATCCGCCACACTGTTATTGATTTCCTTTACAACTTCTGCAATGTTGGGCGGTGTCACAAAGGTGATATTAGGATTTCTGACTCGACCTGATATTTATTGATCACTCGCTCCTCCCAACCCCCTGCACCTTTTTCTCTGCTCTGTCACATTTTTTCTCCATCTTTCTCTCTGCCAGCTGTCAGTGTTGGCAGCGGGCCACACAGACTCTCAGTGCACTCGGCCAGTGACAGATGCAGGAGGACTCAAGCAAGAAGGCAAAGAAGCTAAAATTGAAAGAAAATATATAATTCAGCGCAAGAGGCGACAAAAGAAAAAAAGAAAACAATGAGGGGAAACAACAGACTTGCTGCTTCAAAAAGGGAGAGGATGCTGGATTAGACTACAGCTAATAATCACAGCCAGATGGGAAGGGACATGAGGAGATGGAAAAACGAGATGGAGTGGGACACTTTCGGCGTCGGGTATCAGCTCACCTTTATTTTGACATTTCCACTTGCAGCTTTGTGCATGGCCCATAGGTAACAGCTTCCAACAAAGTAATCTGCTGGAGAGTGCTACAACTCATTTCCTTGTAAGATTGCGTCACTGATAGGCCACATCTGTGTGGCATTTAAGTTGTGTTGCCCTTTTTCCCCAGACTTATTAAAATTCCAGAGCCCATTCTTGAACCGCTGACACTGGGAGATTACTTGGACCAAGAGCTGGGCTCTTTCCCTTCCAGCTCCTACACAAATTGCACGAGTAAATTATGGTTTTGATGGAGTGATTTGTCACCCCTATAGTGTGTAGATATCAAGTGTCAGAGCTCCATTACAGATCAACTGCCCTCCGAGGACTGGAGAGCTTCTGGAACTGCACCAAAAGGAGAACAATTAGAAACATGTTGGGTGACAAATTTTGGACTAAACAGACTTTGTTTTCCTACTCGTTTTTCAGCAGCTTAAGCACCTTCTTTCACATATTTTGCAAGTGATGTCGCCTCCTTAAAAAAACAAAAAAAAAAACACAAAACAGAACACAAGTTTGCATGTTTGTCCAGCTTTGCCTTGTATGACATTTCCCTCAAAAAGAGCTTCATGCTTTAGATCCGTATGGCAAGCGACTCGTTGGACGCATTTAATCACAGATGACAAACTCGTGAACTTGGCCAAGGCTCTGCAACAGCCAAACAAAGGCACAACCATACACAAGCAGACAAACTAACGAGCCGGTAACAAAGCCCCCACTAACCCAGACCCCACCCTCCTCTTCACCTCGGTTGTTCTGCCTTCATGGTATTGTTTTTCTCCCCCACTTTCTTTGTCTCTTCTTCTACCCCCATCTGTTGTGTGTGTGTGTGTGTGTGTGTATGGACACGGCCACACGTAGCTAATTCACTTCCTTGGACACCATCTGCTGTGAGACTTTCTACAGTAAACTGAGCCTGGGTGGCTGTCTCAGGGTGGGACGAGGCTGCGTTGTCACCTGTTCAGCACGCCGCCTTCTGCCGACTCAAATCGTTTTTCACTGGACGTTCCACTCGCGCCGACATGGAGAGCGTGACGAAAAGGGTGTTTGTCAAACATTAGCGCTCCGGTTATCTGATTTCTGCGGCCTTAACGACCACATTATGTCTCGGAGTGCTCCAGCAAATTAAGTAATTAGTTTAGTTGAAGAGCAAAATGCTGCTGCATGCACTCCGATTGAAGCGATAGCCTCTGATCCAGTCAGCCTTAAGGTAAATGCAATAAAACTTCAGCATGTCATCTATCTTGAATGTGTAATTAATATTTCTTTTCCTCCCGGACAGTTACACTAAAAATGAGTGGTGAAGTACTCACATTAGAATTAATAGTTATTAACCCATATAAGCAATTGACTTGATCATTACCCAGACGTCTACACAGAGACTCATAATAGAGGATATTGCAAACCTTTTTCACTACTTTCTGACATAAAATCAGAATAAATGTGTCCTGTTGCAGCCTGGTTATTGTAGGATTGTCAGTGTTATATCTATGTCCTAATGCCAGAATGACGAGAAAAGTTTTCTGATAACTTTTATTATTTTTAAATACAAATCCAGTGAAACAACTTGGGGAAGTCCAGGTGATGTAACGACTTTGTCGGCTTCTATCAGCCGACAAAGTCAGGCTTAAAATGCATTCATTTGAGTTAATAACAGTAACACATTGGGTCAAAGTAAAAGGTCAAAAGAAGTCAGGCAGAACATTTGGAAAGAACTTGAACCTCAAGTCTGGTTCATCCTTGGGTGCAATTTCCTGCAGGGGTTCACGTTATAATCAGCAAATCAACTCAAGTGTAAACATCATGAGAATTTTTAGCGGTCATGAAACTCAGAAACAAAACATGTCCCACGTCCCAGAGATTAAGGTGCTTTTGTGAATATCAACAACAAAACAAAAGAAAAATACTTTCTGAAGCTTAAAAGAGTTACTTGTTACTTTTTTTCCCCACAAGAACAAAAACCTATACAAACATCCCCCTCCCCAAAGGATATCGGTATTTAACATGTTTCGTCAGCGCACCCGAGACCTGGAACAATACTTCAATCTTAGAAAGGTTTATGGAGAAATTAAGACTAACCTCACATTATTTCCTGGGTTAATTATGACTCAGCTTTCTAATCTGCTAACATGATTGCCAAAGATTTCAGTAATAATTGTATCAGCCTCTCAAAGGAGTTAATATCAGCAGAAACCCCATTTAAATTACAAATCTCTGGAGATTATTTTTCCGTCAGCTTCAAGAGGCTGTGATTTGCTTTATAAATGTCAGTCGATTCGACTGCCTATTAACAACAATGGGACGCATGCAGAAGACGAGTTACGATGGTGCCAAACATTGTTTCAGAGAAAACCAAGTTTAAGTTTCAGCCTGAAGTCTGTGGACTGGTTTGAAAAGGAATTGGGTTTGAAGGAATGGTTTGTGATCGGTAAAGCAGTACCAACCCTGAAAAACTCAACAGATGTGTGTTCCAGTGCATTGTGGAAAGAAATGGCCTGGCTCTGTGCAGTTTTCACTCCCATTTCCAAGGAAATCCATTTCTTTTTCCCCTCTGTCTCTCTCTCTCTTTCTCTCTCTCTCTGCCTTTTCGACCCCTCAGCTCTCCACCCCTCAGCAGAGATGGATTTCTCCGCAGCTCAGGCTGGCTTCTGCCATCTGTGCCTTGTGCTTTGACCCTTTTCCATGGCTCAGGAAGTGAAGAATCTAAACGCTGTTGAGGTCTCGGGCAAGGACTGCATCGTTGCCTTACTGGCTGACCTATACTGGCCGTTGAGCGGACAGCTGGGTGAGGAAAACGGAGTCATTCCCCTGCGAAAGGATTGGTACAGGACAGGACAGACAATGCAGAGGATTGTAGGCTGTGCTGATTTACTGAGCAGAAAGAAATAAGGGTGACAAATGTATGTATGCACACAGTAGCAGCTGGAGTTTGCAGCTGTTGACACTGCTGCATATAAGAAGCTTGTGTGTCTGCAAATATAACCCAGTGGCAGAGTTCCTTCAGAATAAGACTGTCTGCTGAAAATCTTCCAGCAAATACCTTTTCTCTATCCTTTGTTCATCCCTCTTGTGGTCTTGTAAGTTGCTCTTGTCTAAGCAATTATTATACTTTTTTCTGTTTAAAAGGTCCACCTGAGTGCAATTTATTAGGTGCATCTGTATGTCATAAAGACAAACTGCTGAACCAGAACGGGGATTTAAGCGACTTTGAATGTAGCATAGTTGTTGTAGCATAACAAGACCGGCTGCTCTTATTATTTCAGAAACTGCTGATCTGCTAGTATTTTTAGCCACAAACATCTCTTGAGTTTACCGAGAAACGGTCCAAAACAACTAATCCTGCAGGTTGTGTGAATGAAAATGTTTCTGCTCAGTTTGTGGAATACCACCTCTAAATGTCCAACACATCAACCAGTGGAGCAGATGAACTACAACAGCAGAAGACCACATGGAGCGCCACTCCTGCCAGCTAAGAGCAGGCAACTCAGGCCACATGTTCACCAGAATTTAATAATAAGAGATTGTAAAACATTTCTTTCTGAGTCTCGGTTTCTGCAGCACATTCTGATGATATGGTCAGAAATTGTAATGAGCAACATGAGAGCATAAATCCCTGCTGCCCAGATCTAAGTCCAAACTTAGATCTGGGGTATTTATTTATTTATTTTTTTTAGCTAAAGATGGCAGCATAGTGCTGTAGCTGTGAGTTATTTAGTAAGATACTAATTGCCAACACTCCTCCACCTATCACAAACCTTTAAATGAAAGGTTGCCGTATTGGATTTTGGAGTTAAAAGGTGTTTAGAAACCTCAACGTTTTCATTTATAAGTCCCACTACTAATTCTTTCTGTTAATTTTTTACAACTTATAACTTGTACATCTGAGTAACAAAATGCTGTGACTTTGTATGAAAAGCTTGTGACCTACCATTATCCTGGGACTACGGATTTATACACGAATTTGGAAAATGGGTCTCTCTCTCTCTCTCTCTTGCAGTGATGGCACATGACTGATTTAAACAGTTACGGAGAATAGAGTCACCAGTGTGTCCTTTTTCTGCCCGCTGAGAGAGAGAGTGTAGAAAAGAACACGTGGTTGAGTGAGTTGTAACTCATTCACTGTGCAATCGAACTCGCGCTCATTTAGTCCAATCAGTACTTATAGGGAATCAATCTACAACTGATGCAGCACTCACTAAATCCCATCCGTGTCGGGGATGACAGGACGAACTCATGATGTGGCTCTCCTTACATGATAAATGGAAAGACTCATCTGACAGGCGCTGGCTGGGTCCGGCGTGTCTCTGAGCGTGATGTCTGATTTTCTCCAGAGAGTTGGGGTGAGGGCTGATGAGCTGGGTGTTGATGTGTTTCTGGTGTGGTGAGTTCGGAGTCAGGGGGAAGCTAAAGTAGAGGGATGGTCTCCATCTGTCAGCCTAGCCCACTCTAAAGTGGCCATCAGTCAGGATTGATTAGCCACAAGCCCATTAGCCCCTTGGCTTTTTCTCTCTTTTTTGCACTTTCCCCCCCCTTTTTTACCACCACATTTTTGTTTTTCATCTAAATAAGTATTTCTAAACTAATTGTACCTTTAAATTGTCCTGGCACAGTCCCACATCTACTCGTATTTTACCTGTTGTTTGTTTTATCTTGGCGTACTGTGGAAATCTTCAAGACCTTCAACTCTCTTGTTTTATGCCCCCTCTTCGGCTCTCTGGTACCATCACGTCTACTTTAACTCCACTAGCTCATCCTCTCATCCGTTTTCATACCAACCAATTTAATTTCCAGGCTTGCATCAGCATGAGGGAAAACCCAGAGAGTCACAATCTCCCTGTTGAGATGATTTACTGGCACAAAGAGACAAGCGCCGTGTGCATCCATTTAGGCTGGGGGTCTTGGGAACTAAAGGGATGTGTACTAGTATGTGAGAAACTGGAGGGGTGGATGATATTCATGCTAGCTGTTTTTGGAATTACTGCTTTTGTATAATATTTATTTCAATATACATATATTTTACAATAAGAAAGTGAAGATATAAAAACTGTTCAAGTATGATTCAAGCTTTGCGAGAGCTTTCTTTATCCAGGAAGTTAAGTCAAGTGAAAACAACAATAACTTCTGGTTCACTGGCCTAGTAATAAGAGTATGCATGACTTCAAAAATATTAATGAACCCCAAGCCTCTGTCCAACACAAATGGTGTGCTTTCCCTTAAAGTCTGAGAAGAGTGATCCCTCAATAGTCACCACATTTTCCAGTCTTTTTTCTTGAGCATTGGGACCACCGATCCAATCTGTCACTCAGCAGAGAAGTTGTCCCAGTCCTTTACGAGGCATTAAAATGTCAAAACCACTGGAATGAAATGAGAAAGACAGGATGCTTAGAGAAATGAAGGTGACCTACTCCTCACACAGACTTCCTTCTGGACTGGGCTAATGGCCGTCCTGTGACCACGTGGCCTTGGTGGCACACAAGCTGGGTGACAGCAGAGCCCTGTGATCAACCAGCAGAGTACGGATTGAGTGCTAGCCATGTTGACTGCTTTTCCAGAGTGCTGACAGCAACCATTCTACTTAAGTAGATGCTCTTCACAAACAGGCAAGAAGAAGCAGTAGAGCACCACACATGCTGTCCACTTTCTACCGTCTGCTGTTTGGTGGATGGAGGCAGAGATGTCAGAAGCTGGTATTTTCAGGAAAGACCACAAGGGATCTATACATGTAGATCCAACATCCCTGTATCTCTGCAAACTCCAGAAAGTTCTAACATTATCAACAACATATTTAGTAGAAACCCAGCTAAGATATCACAAAAGTTATACTCTACTGAACTTTTGAACCAGACCTAATTTCTTTATATATACATTTCACCAAGTCAAATGTTATAATCTATGAAAGTGGCTTTGATCATTTTTTGCCAGTACCATACAGTCAATGAAAAAAAAAAAAACAGGACACACTATAAAATATTGTGTCCTTAATAGATTTTCTAATTTAAATTTAAGCAATATATATATCACCAATAAAACCAAGCAAATCAAATTGAAGGAACTGCCTTGTAAAATGTTAACAAAAACAACATAATGTCTTGTGAGGAATAAATCTGTACATCCTCAAATTTATTTTCATTTCAAATCGCTGAACTCAGGAGCCTCTAAAGAATTTTAAACCAGACATCTCTTGTGTGAAAAACAGCCAATATGTGGGTATATTCAAAACAGCTGCCTACGTGGCCAGGTACTGATGCCTACACATTTTCACCACAAGAGGAGAATGCAAGATGCCACAGGAAATCTCTAAAAGTCCTAAATGTCATTACAGGATCTTTAATAGTATATATCTCCAATTAATGTAAAAGTGCACATCTGTAAAATCAGACTGCACATGTTTAACATCTGGTAGTGTGGAAGGGGGAAACCTTAGTTAAAAATCTTGTAAATAAATACATGAATACAAAGTCAAGTGTAATCCTGGTACAATGTTCTTTGGACAGACGAGTCGACAACTGAGTTATGTGGACACCACAACAGAGGACATGTTTAGCATAAACCACATATACTATTCCAGGAAAACAATCTCATACCACAACATCCCACATGGGTTTGGAGATGTTTGGGAATGTTCTCATGTAGCAGGATCTGACCAGCTCACCCTTTTGGAATCCAGCATCTTTAAGAGAAAATTGTAAATAAAAAAAAAGAAAAGAAAAAGAAAAATGTGAAGCAGAACTGGAACCTATGTAACAGTGACCCAAAACATACCAGCATATCCACCAAGTACTGACTAAAAGCTAATGAAATGGAAAGTTCTAAGCGTAGTCAAATCATAGATCTTTATCCTTTTCAGATACTGTGGACTGAAACCAGCTGTGCATGCAAGAAACCCCTCAAATATCTAATATCTGATGTTAAAAGTGGGTAAATCTTCCTTAGATTGGCGGATTGGTACAAGAAGTATCTCACTAAGTTATCTTATCCAAAAAGTGATAACAACAATTATTACAGTCTAAGCTCAGTTGACTAGTTCCTCCGCTGGGAAACACATTTTTCTTTATATTTTTTGTTTAAATGAGTAAACAAAGGTTAACCAAAGCAGTTTTAGTGCAATTGAATCACTTGTTTTTGAGAGTTGGATACAAAATAAGATGAGACACCAACAAAGATTTTTTTTTTTTTTTTTCTGTGACTGTAACTATACACTTTAAAGTTTTGTACACAGACTTTGGGCAGTGACTTACATCATGTAGTGGCAGTCTGACTTTTCTTATGTGGATTAGAGCAGCTGGGCATCTTCTGCCTACTTGTGCAGACTCGGACCCAGTCGAGGCCTCCTTCATTAAGAAGTGGAGGTGGAGACACAGACAGAAAATCAATATATTCACACCACTACTGAGTGTACTCATTTCCTATCTGTGTGGTCCATTTTTAATCACAGACATAAAACCAAGGGCACCCGTGTGGGACAGCCCTTACCTATTTCATTCCTTCTAGCAGTGAGGAGATAAATTAAAACATCAGTGCTGGAGTTTTTGCACCACAGGAAGCAACAAGGAGTCCTGGTATGACTCATGGGGCAAAAAATAAAGATCAAAGTAAATGCTTTTCCCTTGAGCCTTTTGTTTCTGTACTTTTCTTTCACTCTCACCTTGTCCAGCGTTGCAGACTTGTCACAACATCAAATTAATTTAATGATATCATCTTCACTCTCTCATTAACCCCCACTGAATGTGTCATAAACCAGACAGTAAGGACGTAACATCGGAGTTTGCAGGAGGAGCAACAAAATAAGAAGTGAGAAGCACACATAAGAAGGAGGAATGGCTTTCTACTGATATGACTGCATACTAGCTAACCAAAAGCTGATGGTGATTTGGATCAGTGTAAGGTTATATTGTTACAACAGGCCTTTAGTGATTGTAGTGATATGAGAGCCGTTGGCTGCAGCCATAGACGGTCTGTAACTTTAAAGGGGCCCCTTAGGGATAATGTGGCATGTCCTTCATTTAAATGCACCATGAGGCGTGCTTGGCCCTGGGCTTAGCCTCGTGCACACCTTTCCTTTTCTTCACCTTCTTCACCTCCTTTGCTTGTTTTAGGCCAAAATTACAATGAATATACAATGAAAAGAATTTTCAGTACAATCCTACTGACAAGTATCTCCATACATCCAATAAATACTTGGTTGAAGCCCATGCTTCAGATATGTTTCTGTGTAATGAGTCCTCCATGTGAATCTAAGCCCAGTGACTCAAAGGACTTTTTTTTTTTTAAACCACAGTTTTCCCTTTGTTTTAATTAATAAAACAGTGCCAACTTCTTAAACATTGAACTTTTGTGTCTGACTCTGCTTGTGGGGGTGTCAGCAGTAACTGATTCCTGGACCATTAAGCCAACATTACTTGAGCTTAGTTTGAGTTAAATAATTAGTGTCACAAATTATATTTTTAATATAATATTCCAATTAATTTGGATTCACCTGTAAAGTAGGAGGCAGTTACACTAAATGTTACTAAATACTGACATGTAAAGCATGGAACACTGAATAAATAATAGCAATGCATTCTGCCCCAAGGAGCATTTGCAAAGTTTTTTGTTGTTGTTTTTTAAGATGAGTCGTTTATTTTAGTCTGTCAGTAATGCACTCAGTGAGGTTTATGAGAAAGATGATGCCTCTTCCTGCAGTACTATATATAATCAGACAGCAATCAAATGTACTTTGAAAAACTCCAATCTTTTCCTCTTCTTGGCTCCCTCTCTTTTTCATTTCACCTGGGTTGAAAATGGACTTTCGAAGTTCAGGTGGAGAGTCAGACCTTTCATTTTCTCATCAAAGTTATTTCTGACTCAGCTGGAGAGAGAACGCAGAATCATTGCTCTTAAATTTAAAGCATTTCGTAAGTAAAAGTATAATAGTTTAAATTTTAACCACTGATTTAAAGTAAGAACTGAGGCAGATCATGAGATTTCCTTGTGAAAAACAATTAAAAGCAGCCTATATGTTTCCTCCTCTTCCTTTTTAAACCAATGTTGCTGACCACAAACCACAATGGTATATGCTTCAGTCTGCCACAAGAATGTTTGCAAAAGTTTGTCAACCTCTTGGGAAAGCTTCAAGTCACATTGCTGCTCACTGGGGTTGTCACTCACCAAACCCTTGTCAAAACAACCTATCTCCTCAATTACACACAAAATAAACTGGTGTAAAACCAGTGAGAAATACTGAATCTGCTCCAAAATGTAAGGAAGGTCTAATGACGAACAAAGCACAAGCTTATCTTCAGATTCAATTATTGCCTCAAACTGAGATGTTTCTCAGTGACTGGCTGGTTACATTGTGATGTGTCTTCATTCTGGCCCAAAGAAGCATATTCAGGATTGTGCAATTTGTACAACTGGATGAAATCAAAGAAAGGAAAGAGATACCTGACAAAGGACAAATTGATCCCAAAATTAGTTGTAACTTATTGAGAAAAGAAAAAAAAAGATAGCAAAGCAATAGAGAAATATATAATATAACAATAAGTATTCACTCACACATCCCAATAACAGAATTCATTCAATTTAAGTGTTGAATTTAGGTGCTTAGGTCATATCCTTCCTTACAGCTGTATGAAATCCAGCACACAGGCAAGGAAACTGCTTCTACAAACATTGAATGACTCACTCCCAGGAGCTCAGTGAAATCTAGTGTAGTATTGTGTAAAGGTGCTACCTTTACAGTAAGTCGATTCATGAGACTTCCTTACCTTTAAATCTTCAACAGTTACTGGAAAATATTTGGAATGACAGCAACACATCTACACAGTGGCAGGTCACGTGAAATCATAGACCTGTGTCAGTAGACGCTGATTGTGAAGACGTCACCAGACATGCATAAAATAGCTTCACCATAGTGGGTTTCTATAGACAAGCAGCTGCTTCCACGTCTGACATGGCCACCACACCACTGGACTCTAGAGAAGATGCTACTTGTTGTTTAGCCTTCTGAATCATCCCTATTTGTTTTGCAGATTTATTTTGCAACCAAATGGTTGCAAAACAAATTTTGCAACCATTGGAAATTTGTTGCAAAAATTTGTTTTGCAACAAATTTTTGCAACAAACTTGCAGTACTTGCCTGACTCCATTCAGCATGGTAGAAAACTTGGTGCAGAGGGATTTATTGTGTGGAACTCTTTTTTCTGGAGCTGCGGTCAACCCCTTATTTCCTCTAAAATTAACTCTTGATGTTGCTGCATTAAAAAAAAAACATGTTGGACCTTCATGCTCCCAGCTTTGAGGGAACAGTTTTTGAGATGCCCCCCTCCTTACTCCAACTCAAAAGAAGAGTTTTGGGATGAATTACAACAGAAGCTTTCTTGCCCAACATCAGTGTCTGACCTCACAAATGCACTCTAGAATCAAAAAGATGAAAAAAAAGAAAGAAAATGATCATAAACACAATCCTAAACCTTGTTGAAATATTTACCAGAAGGGCTAAAGCTGTTATAACTGCATTAGAAATGCTAATATAACTTTAGCATAGTGACAAAGATGTTGGGAAAATGGAAACAAACATAGCAAGGTCTCTTTTGAAAGTGTAGCATTTTATCCCGTGAATGTAAACATTTTCCATTTGACTTGTTTTAAATTGCTAAATGCTCCCTCTGACTGACCATCTCCCAATCTTCCTCCAAACCCTCTAAAATGTGAAAATATCTTCTGTAGGAAAAGGGAATATTGCTGATGATAATGTCAAAATAACACTTAAAAAAAAAAAACATTTTTCTCTCCCATTTAACCTTTCAAAGTTCAAAACACAAAGGTGCTCCTGAGCCTTACGCAAGCCAAAATCTCTGCAGCTAGTTCTATGTCTGCTGAAAGGCCAGTGGAGCCGGCGTCAAAAATAGTTTCCCATGAAGATGAACAGAAGACGTCCAACCCCATTCAACCTCAAAAGGCATTTTCTTAATGTGGAGAAGTAGAGCATTAGTGCATGTCTACTGAAATGGACCAAATATCACACCCAATCAGTATCCTGATATTGTGAAATTGCACACGTTGACACTCTGCATACTACCGTCAAACCGAGGTCTCGTTCTGGTTGTATTGAATTGAAAAAGCTTAGAGATCAAAGATATCTTATCCACACTGTGAGATAAAAAAAAAAATACTTCTGGAATCACTTCTAGTGAAGTAGGCATCAACAGAAATACCAGTCATCAAAGGGAGCCATTTATTTATCCCCAAGCTCATCTTTCCCCAGGCTCATCAAAAAATATCTTCCATTACATACAAATGTATTATAATATAATTTTGCCTGTTTGATATACAAAAATAAGAGATACATTTTTGAATTAGTAGTAGCTGAATAATTTTTGAAGAAAAGTGCATTGTGACTTGACCCAGTACAGTTCGGAAATGAGAAGGGGAGGTTTGAGATTTAATGCAGCGTAATCCTTCTCAATGGGATTACATTCTAAAAACGATCAAACGTGATTGCGTTGACATGCTGTGGACAGGACTCATTTCTCTGGCTTTCATCCCGCCGTTAAGCATCCCACAAAATCCACCATGTTACACAATTGAAGGAAATCATATGGGATGGTCTTAATAATACTGCATTTCTGTGGCTGCATGTCAGGCCAGAATGGAGACTGTCTTTTGAGGAGAGTAGCTCTGCTGGAGGAGAAAACATAAGCTTGTCATGCAGCTTTTTCTTGCTTCATTAAATCTGCAGACGTGCCCTACTTTCTTTCTTCCTCCTCCTTTGGACGCCGGTGCGAGCGAGCAGATTTGGTGGAGGATGAGAGTGGGGGTGTTTCATTAAATATCCATACACCCTGAGCCTTTTCTGCAGTGCTACTCGAGAGGCAGGAGGCGCGACGCACATTAAATGTCTCCGTGAAATCCTGCCCTTTGGATTGCTTTTCTGTCCTGTTGTGGCTCAGACAGCCAGCTTGCTCCCCTCTATCATCACAAACACACCGATAAGCTTGTCCTTCGAACCTCCCCCATCCTCTTACTTCCCCTGCAGTCCTCCCTGCTTTGACATTGAGCAGCAGAGGATTCCTTCATCCTTGCCACACCCACCTTGCCTCCCCTAACTCATTTTACCTCCCCCCTTTAACACTCATTCCATCCTTTTTTTCCCCTCTTCTCCATCACAGCCAAATGCTTTCAAAACACCGTGTTGCCTTCTCGATATCACAGTGTAGGCTGGTGTGGCACCAGTTCAGCTTAAACTCCACAGACACATAGTAATGTGTTGAGTCTCCCAGCTGCTATTAAATTATTCACAATATAGCTACAAAGACCTTCCAGTCGAATTATGAAACACTTCCGATTGAGCTTCTTCTTTGGGGTTTTCTGTGAAAGAGTTTTACAATTTTGAGAAGAGCTGAAAATCTTGCACACGTCTAAGACCAGACTAACTTGTTGGTTGGTAAGGCCTCAGGTCAGTTCGCCCCATTTTTGATCCCAACATTTCATACCAATATTTGTGCCTACCAACATTTCATACCCCTAAAATAATTTTTCACCTCTGCATTCCTGCCATTTGTGCTCACCCAGTCCTACTATTTGGTTCTGATATATTTACAATGCTTTACTTATAGTTATGCCAGCTGACAGTTTTGTCTGGGCCCAGGACAATTGGTCCCCTACCCACAACACTGTGGACCAAGTAGAAAATTCATATTTACCATTCGACTACTTGATGAATCTTTTCCCTTACTCTTCCCTTCCATTATTCTCCCTCCTATCTGCTCCAGATTTCAGTTTTTAAAAGTTCCTCCTTAGGACAGATTCTAAATTACCTTCCAGCCATTGACAACTAGCAGTGATGTATGCGATTAGTTAAATGAAATATCAAATAGAAAAATATTCTTCTTAAAATATTTTAAAGTCTCTAATTTATTATTCAATATATTAATTAAATTGGTGAAGCTAATTAAAAATTGAATTATACATGTAAATGTCCATCCATCCCTAGGCGATATCTGCTTATCCTTGCAGGGTCACAGGAAACTGGAGCCTATCGAGCCTGAGGAGATGAACACCTTGGACGTGTCGCATATAAATGTTGGATTTTTGTCAGTTTTTTTTTTTTTTTTTTTTTTGTCTGCTTGTGCATATTGTCCATTCTCTGCCTGTACCATTTTAAACTTTACAGGTTTGGTTTAATGAACTCGGACGAAATTTGAAAATGACCCGCACTCAGAAACATCACATTTGTTTTTACTCAATTTACAGAAATAAAAACTGCAATGAAAATGTAATGATGTCAGTTTCCAACATGAACATTTTCTAATAAAACTGAAATGATTAATATTTTCTCTTTTAAGGAGGCTTATTTCTTTTGGTAAACTTGTAAAAGCTACTCTGAATAAAACTCAACAGGATCACGCAATGGGAGCAGACTGCGTTTTTTCCAAAATTCACCCTGATCTGTTTTTCAGATATTAAGCTGGCATATCTTTTGATACAAAGACACGCACTGTATCAGCCCGGGTTTTAATCACTAAAAGCTTCACACCATAGGATGCACAAAGGTTCTCCTTAGGAACTCTAGGCGAATCCTAAGGTTCACCTCAGGAGTCTCTTACTCTGTTTTGTCTGATTTGTAAGAGGCTAATCTTAAACTGAATCAGAAATATATTTGATCCCAGATTTGATTCTCCACAATTTCTTTTGGTACTTTGTATTTCAAAGTTGTTTGGAATCATTTTGTGAAATCGTACCAGGACAAAGTCAAATTAATGACTTAATGACTTCTGCTAATTTGTCCACTCTGAAGATCATGATCAATCCTCCTCTGTGTTCTGCCAGAAGGATATTTACAAGTTTGACTGGATGTACAAGAAGAAAATTGTTTTTATCTGAAGAGTTGGTTCTGCAGACTGCAGAGTTGCAAGCCTATTTCCAGTGGTATTTAGAAAAAATTCATCATTCTGATGACATAACGAGAATTTGAAGTGAGCAATGACTGGAGTGGCTTCTCATAAATGTTTTACAGCACAGCTCTTGCAAGTAGTTAATCATAAAAGTAGAGTTATATTAAGGTTGAGATTGTTTTTTATCATCAAACAGATAAAAAGTTTATTGTGAATGTGCCAAAAAACTCAGGTGTTCCAGACAGTTCATAATTTAATATAACTTGCTTGAGGGATTTGAAAAACTTTAGGTAACTCTTAAAAAAAAATCTGGTTCTGATGAATGTCACATCTTATGAAAGTTTTATGTGAAGTTTTATCTCAGATTACTATCAGTAAGGATAAAGTATAGGTAAGTGGCATGCCAGAAAAACAACGAACCGCCCTGTTCTATTGTACATTTAGCATCCAAGAAGACGGGTTTATTGTTTTAAAGAATCAATTAAAACAGAGACAGAGACACAGCGGTGTTTAACAGAGACCATCAATCATACACCAGCAGGAGTTGGCAGTAAACAGGCTACGTGACAAGACCAGAGAGATGCAGAAACCTCCTCATTTCTGCAAGAATGAAACTGCTGCAGGCAAGAAGAGCACAACTGCAGTCAATGTTGTTTCGCAGCAAGTCACAGCAAAAGCATGTGAAGAATGATACCAATGAATCCTCCAATCAGGAGTGTATTTCTTCAGTCCTCTCAATAATCAACATGAAACACCCATCTTTCTGTTTTCAATGCACCGTATTATTTTTATGTAGCTTAATGGAGCTCGACATTAAAAGCAAGAGAGTAAGATTTACATAACTTTGAAAAGTTATCCATTGTATTCTGCGCCATCTCAGATGAAATTCAGTCACATAAAATGAAAAGGCTTATTCAACTATTTTGGAATCTGTCAGAGTTTCCTCATCCATTATAGCCAAAAATTCCCCTTCAATTTTGTGTTTCAGTTTCATTTAACTTTGGAAATCCGTGTCTTGCCCAGCTTTTATCGTTAAGGAATTGCACTACTGGTGATTCACTGTACGTTTTTGTTTCCACATTCACTGGAGTATCAGTGACTTATCTGTACTTAGGAAATGTGTTGATGTGTTAAGTAATTCATAAGCGCTGAGGTTTGTTTCGAAACCTTCTTGTGACAAACGGGCAGCTCTCAGTCTTTCAGGAAAACTTCCCCAAATGCAGTCACCAGCTTGAATCAAGCTGAATCGGAGCCAATTTGCAACGTAGACAAAAGCACCCAGCTCACGTCGCCCGGTGCCAACCGGTTTCTGTCACCAGGCAAACCAGCCAGCATGAGGCTGTGAACTGCTCTGCGTAGCTTTGGCACGGTGTTTGCTTGGATATGTGTGAGATATGATCGTTCCATTTGATAAGATTTCAAGCTCCTTCTTGTCCAGAGCCAGTCAGAAGGCATATTGATTTGAAAGCTGTGAAACACAATGACTAAGAGGTCCATTAATAAACTTTACCAAACTGCCACATTTTGTGACTTCCAACGAGATATCTTTCATTGTAAAACAAATCCTAAAGATTAACTTTTTCTTTTTTCTTTTTTTGTTTAGGTTTTGTTTTAGACTTCTAGTGGGAAAAAAATGTAGGAAAACGAAAGCAGAAAGAGGAAGTGGTTTTCTTCCACCACTACAGGGATATTTTTGGTTTTGTACAATAGGTGTCAGAAAATCCCCTAACTACCCCAGCATGCCCTGTGACTTTTCTGAATATATTAACAACTACTGATAAAACCTCTAAAAAGTTTATAGAATATTACTTTTTTCTTTATCAGATGAGTGGAAAGTTATAAGGACAGTGAGCAAAGACTGGCTTAACTACACTCCCCAAATCCCAAGCCCTACTTTCTGAGGAGTCACTTCAGCAGCAAAATTGTATTTCGGTTAGAATGATGTATGGTGTACCATTTTCATTCAAAACATGTAGTGTTTAAAGCAAACATTATGAGATTTTTCTGGTATTTATCTTTCGCATCGGTGCCCACTGTTTTGTGTTTAGCTTAGGCACTAAATCTACAGAGGGCTTCACCGTTATTGGAATTCGTCAATGAAGACGTGTAAAAATCTTTACAGAGCGATCTGTTTTTAACCTTCCTTATCCTCCTCCTCAGTGTGTGGTGGCAAGATAAACTTGGGCCTTTCACATGCCACCAAGCACAGTAAAAGCCGGTTAATTACCCATTAATTTAAGTCAAGTGTGAGACAACAGGAAAACATGTGCTGGTTTATCTAAATATGTTTTTGTAAGATGGGTTCCATCTTGGTGTATTTTAAACAGTCTTGATGATGTTTGATTGTTATTTTATGATTGTACCAATGCATATCACAAGTAAATTTATCGTTTAATCATTTATCATTTTATGATTTAATCCAAAACATAGGCATCACTGAAGGTCAAAGGTTTATCCAGATGATACGTGGTGTGCAGTCAAGCTCCTCTTCTCTGTTACTGGTTTTAATTTTGTAGAAATCTCTCTAGGAAGTCCAATTAGACAAAGTTTATTAACCACAGTTTCAAACTCAAGAAATTCATCAGTGTCACAGTAAAGGGAAACTTGGTTCTTCTGTCTGAACTAAAAATGGGGTGTTGGCTGATAAACAACGTTCCTCCAGGTGCTGGGTTGGTGGTTAACTTCATCAAGCAGATGAGACAACATCTGCTGACTTACGTAGTACAGCTAATAAACATGGTGACAGTTCAGACTAATATTGGCTATTTTTACTTAGCACATGAAAGCTCAGTAGCTATATCACTATCACGTCTGATAAAACCAGTACAGTGCCTTGGAAAAACTCTGTCAGTTAGTTTGGGTAAATGTTAATGAAGGTCAATGAGTCCAAAGATACTTCCAGTGCAATAGAAGAAAACATATTTATAAGTTAGAATACTACAGTCAAATTACAGATCCAAATTGAATTTAACATTTATTATTAGACTTAAATATATGAAATTACTATGTTCTGGGTTATTTACAAAGAGCAATGGGCAAAAAAATGTAAAACCTTTATCTTAAAACCCTTTTCCTCCATAATCCTTAGTTATGGTGTGAGTCAATTTGCTGGTCTCCAGGTAGGCTCCCTCTGCCGTTTTTCCACCTTTCAGTCCATGAACCAAGGGACCGGAGCAGCTGTGACTGAGGTAATTTAGATAATTAAAAAGAAAGGTCAAATCAAGTCATACAGACACAGTGTAAACTAAAATTTAGAATATAGTGCAGTGTGATAAGTTCTAAACCAAAATCACCCATTTGTTAAACTGTAAATTAAAAATTATGTGTTGTGTTTCAAGAGTGATTCTTTATTCTACAAGCGTGATGTTTGATGAATATCATCGCTTTAGTGTGACTGCAACTGTACCCATCAGAGTATGCAAGTAGGATGTTGCTTTAAACTCATCCCAGTGTCTCTCTCTTCTCTGTTACTGGTTAAGCTCCACGCGCTGATGTCACCTTTTGGCACGACTTTGTGATCTTTAGACCCGATCAGCAATTTTGCCATGGCTGACCAATCGGCTTGGAGGGTTTTGACCCCCATTTGATTGTGTCATGCAGCAGGGAATGCAAACAAGTGGACCCTTGGTGTGTGTGTGTGAGCTGTCCTGCACCATTGTTTTAGAGCTCCACTGTTGTCTGGGCAGCAGAAACAGGCTGCCAGCTGGGACTCTGTTGATTTTCACTGGACAAACTGTAGGCTTAGTGCACTCACTGGTGGCTAAAAGAGAACCCGCCCTGATGCTGTTTGTTGTAGTTACCACCCACTACGACCTTTTTGGTTTCACACATGTCCCTTCTTTATAATGTTCACGATGCAACAATTTCCAAGGAAAGAGCTATCATCTGATCTCAGCATATGCACTGGAACTAAAATGAACTTTATTCTTCTTTGAGTCACGGCTGAGTGTGCTACTTCCTGTCTTGGGGTTTTCTTGCACAGATATGAGTCCCTTGCTCAGCAGAGATGCAAACAGCATGTGATGACACACTTTTGAAGCGGTTCAAAATAATAATAATAAAAAAATAAAAGGTGTCACACCTGAAGTGTCTTTAAGATTCATGCTGCTGATATGGCTTTAACCTAAAACCTGGACCTGCTAGGGCACAACACTTCTCAGGTTACACTGTTTATCTAACAGCTGCTTTTACACTCAATGCCCTGTGTGGCTCTGACTAAACAAACCTGAAGTGGGGACTGGCTTACTGATGCAACCAAATGACAGTGGGAGGGCTCAGGGAAAGCCCTATATAGATAAAAAAAACAACAAAAAAAACATGTCATTTGTGGTAAGAACAAATCTACACACAGTTACCACCACACTTTGGCTCTCTTACTTGCCCTGGGTTACTTGAGGTAAGTTTAAATAATAAAAGAGAAATACTTTCTGACAAAGCTTGTGGTTTCTCCTCATTTCCTTTAAAGACTTATCTCTCTGACAAATTGCTCTTGATGAGGATCATACATTACAGAAGATTCATCGCTGTATTAAACTGACAGTAAGGATTTGCAGATGTTTTAGAATTGGTATGTGGCGAGTTGAGGTTGAGAACTAAATCTTTGAGTCTGAACACTGATCATTTTTAAGCCATTATCTGTTTTGTTGTCCCAGATTGATGTTATTGTCTGCCTTCTTTTTAACTTTGACGAACATTAATCTGAACCTTTCAAACTATTGTCTTAGATGAAAGAAGCATGTTTAATACATTGCTTTGCAAGCACCGAATTCAAACCCCATTGAACTTGGGGGTTTGGCTGTAACTTGAACTTATCAAGTTACAGCCACAAACTGCAACCTAGTAGGATTTTATATGATAGACCAGTCATGTTAGGAATGATTGTTGAAGGGGATGAAAAAAGGATAAGTTTTTCAGAATTTGATGCAATTTTTTTTTGTTTTTCTAAAGGGTGGCAGACATTTGTATAAAACTCACTTTAATTTGACACCCTAAATAAAACACTGCTTTAAACTGTCATATAGCAGAGTCCAACTGTGTGTAATTTAATCTCTTCATAAATCCAGTGGTTCAGCCAAGAACTCGGAGCACTCTTAGAGAACACTAAGCAAATATCAAAATACAGACCTGGAAACACCAAGGAGCAACCAGGTCAAGGAGAAAGCAATGGAGATGCTGTAGGCTTAGGGTTAGGTTATAAAACAACATTTGAACTTTGGACATCTCACAGAGCACTGTTTTACCCATTATTTTATAATGAAAAAGTATGGCACAACTGTAAACCATCCAGGCCATCCACCTACAATGAGAGGCCTGGCAAGAAGCGCATTAATTAGAGAAGCCAAAGGACATGCTGTGTATCTGGAGGAGCCAAAGAGAGCCATAGTTCACTGTTGAGAAGACAGTTGTCATATTTTCCAGACAATAAGTCTCAATTCTTTTCATAGTTTGGCCTGTGACTTGTAGTCAAGTGCGGCTTATAAATGGTTTTGTTTTTTTTTTGTTTTGTTTTTTATTTTCCATTTTGTGATGCATTTTTTGACTGAGGCGATAAACGTTAATTCATGATGGACTGATGGACATGAGCCAAGAATTAAACATTACCTTCTGCAGCCATGAGAAAAGCCAATCGAGGGAGGAAAGCAAGATGGCCAGAGCTGGATGAACAAGTCCACAACTGGGTGGTTAGAAAATGCTGCCAAAGAAGACAGCAGTTGCTTCTCCGCAGCTTGGCAGTTGCCAAGAAGATGAATATAAAAAATGACTTTGCAGGTAGGCCTTCTTGTTAATGCTTTATGTAATGCAGCTGCTCCTCTATCACCCTGAATTTACACTACCTGAGTTTCTGCCCTGCTCTGCTGCGCACTTTGCCAGCATAGCAGAGTCATGCTTGACTGCCCTGATTTAGAACGTGGATATCAGTGTATCTGAAACTGTCAGCAAACTGGCAGCACTGTTGTTTTGCAAGAAGATCCTGGCTTTGAATCCCAGCCTGGGGTCTTCATTGAACAGTGAGAAAACATGACTTTTGGGGTTGCTGATCCCCAGAAATTGGTATGAGAATGTGTGTGTTTGTCCAGTGTTTTTCTGATGGACTGACAAAGTGTCGCTGTACCTCACTTCTTGCCCAGTGGCATCTAGAGATAGACACTAGAACTCTGCAGGGACAGGTGGGTATAGGCAATGGATGGACGATATTAGCCTGAAGGTGGTCTTTGGTGATGTGTATCTCAATACTGTTTATTTGTACCTGAAGAAGAGCTTCACATCCTTCAGTCAGATACTGTGGCTTGTCATCTCTGACCTCCTCCAGCTGGACAACACCTTCTTTTAAGAGAGGAAAAAAAAAATCCCATTTTGCTTCATTATCAGTTTTACCTCAGTGAATCCCTGGCTGTCTCATAACAAGGAATGCATCCACTGTCTCAGATTTTTGAACTTGCATTATAATTTAAGATGCATAACCTGAAAATGGATGCCTTTACAAAGGGTAAACCTGATGCTTTGTTAATCCATTATCTCTAACATCTTATTAGTTACCGGCTGGCTAGAAATGAAGGATTTTTTTTTTTTTTATCAGATTGAACACAATGACACAAAGTGACCTTGCAATTATCTCTCCATGACTAATTACATAAAGCAGGCATGTCTACATTGGCACCGTTTAAGCCTGATTTAATGGGCATGTAAACCTCGCTACAAGGTTGGGTGAATAGCTCCTCAGTAGCTTCTCCCACAGCATTCAGCACAGCCTTACAGACGACACAGTCAAGTGGAGAAGAAAATGCATGCCGGGGCAGGCGTCACCTAGCAACTCAAATATTAAAAAGGCTAACTGGGTTTTATTTTCACTTATAAAGACAGAGGCTTCCTGTCTCTCCCTCCTGCCAACTATAGAAAATGTATGCAGAGGGTTTTCCCCTTACTCTTCTGTGTGTTGAAATGCTTTGATTCATTAGGATGAGCAAAGTGGCAGTAAAGAGATCTACTTTTAAAGCCTCTCTTTAAAAGCTGCAGGGTCTTTTTGTCACTTTTATGGACTTCCTACCCTACAGCCTTCAGTACAACTGAGGAAAAGACATAGACAAGTGGCACATTTTAGACACCATTCATGGCATCAGATAATGAAGGCTTTTCTGGTTTGACAGTAATATGCAAAAGAACATCAGAGATTTATGTCTCTCACTGATGTGCATGTTTTATAATAGTATATTATATTGGCATATCTAAAGCCAGGTAAGGTGCCAACATAGCCACTGTGTTGCTAAATTTGTTTGAATTCTGAAGGTACTGTAGTTGACATGATGTGTAGTGAAGAAAAGATATCCAGTTTTGAAATCCAAAAATCCTAGGTTTATAGGGAGATGGGCACACAATTGGCTAATGGAAACAAAGATCTTGATCACAAAATCTGAAATTACACTTGACATGTCATTGGGTAAACTTTGCTAGAACTGAGATGGACTTCCTTCTGATTTTGGAAGCACATTAATTCTTTGTTACAGACATCAGACAAGATGTCTGAAGCACCACTCAGAGATAAACCTTAAGTTTATACACTTACCGCCACACACACACACAAAAAATGTTAGCAAGATTTTTGATGCTCATAATACAAAACAACCTTGAACAGCGACTCCAATTGAAATTAGGTTGTTCTAATGTTATGCTCAAACTGCCTGATTGGGTTATTTAAAGTATTTTTCCACACACAAACCTGCCCTGTGTGTCCCAGCTTTTAGATTAAACTCTTGTTGTAAACTCTATGTGAAGTTATTGGAGTGTGAGAAAAGGAAAGGATTGTTCTCGCATTTCACAAACTGTGTTGTAATTAAATCTGCATGGGTTTCAATCACTATCTACTCACACGTTGTTACCTCCTTTCCTCTTCCCGTGTGTAATAAAAAATTCTCAAAGAAACACCACAGAGGAGAAGAAAGTAGGTTTCTGTAAGATCTAATCCTGGGAAGCAGGAAAAAAAAAAAAAAAAAAAAGGTTAGCTGGGGTTATTTTTTCTCTCTCTCTCTTTGTCCCGATCCATCAGCCCTGTTTCTTGATGAAAATGTCCCGCTGGATGAAGGCATTAGACGCCTTCCCTAATCCTGTGTAATTTCCCACAATCCCCTTTGCCTGCATCCTGCCAAGGAGGTGGTCGGCGCCCTGCCGAGCATCTCGCTGCTGGTTTTGGTGTTCCCACACTCCTGCTCGATCAGTATTTCCTCCGCTGGAGGAGAGGAAACAAGACACTCAGTCTATCCTTCCCTCCTCCCTTTCATCTCTTTTTTTCATCAAAGCCAAAGCAGCAGGAGAAACAAGCGGGCCAACCGATCGCTGCATCCTCAGATTGTGACCTTTGGCAAGAGCCAGCCAGGTTAAAGGCCGTGGAGGAGACAGACAGGTTTTAGTCATTAGCAGAATTAAAACCGCGGTCCGCTGCTGGTTGACCCAAATCACATCCCTGTGTGAGTGACATTGTGGCATTGTTGCCCTCCACCACTAATAGTGTGTTTATCTGCAAGTCCTTGTACATTTGCCACAGTGGTAATCCTGTTCAATCTCTCTCCTGTGTAAAATGTTTTATGATTATTTCTTTTTTTCTATTGCTGGGCGCATCGCCGGGGTCAGCCGGGTCAAGAGATAAATGACATGTTGTCTGCTCTCTCATCCAAATGTCTATTTCAGAATCAAGTGATAAATCTATTACACATGCTTTAGTGTTCTCAAAAAGTCATGTAAGCTGGTGATGAAAGAAGCTTTGTATAAAACGCATGATTCCATAAAAAGTACGCTGGCTGCTTATCAGTGGCCTATTCAGAGGTTTGCACCCATGACCTTAAAATAAATTTGTTCTTAGAAACGGCTACTAGCCAGGATGTTGAACTTGGAAGCACAGTTACTTTTGAAATACACTCATTATGTCTACACAGCAAAATAAAGTAGGCGCTTGTCACCAAATTAGTTGTTTTTTTTTAAGTCTTTCTATGCTACCAAATATGACGATAATTAAGCCAATCAGGTATATTCTACATGCACTTGTCTGTTTTCTTTAAGTTAAATATTTGGGAATATATTTACCATTTTTTGAGTGTTGCAAGAACAGATGAGATTTTTATTTGAGTAAAATTTCAAAAAAATATATAAAATAAATAATGATTTCATTTCATTATGAAGGCCTGAATTTATTGCTCAATAAAATTTAAAATAAAATGACAAACATAATCAAACCTCATATCAAATATCTGATGAAATCTTTCATAAAATGTTTCATAATGACTTGCTCATTAATTGATTTGTTATGATAAAAAAAACATACAGTTGTTGTTTCCCACTGACGTTAGATTTGCTACAGCGACTCAGCTGCACATCAGTCATCTTTCGACAGCAGTTTTTTTTTTTTCTCACTGACTGATTTTGATTTGTAAGGTGAGGAGCAAAATACATTCATTATGCTCTGCAGCACTGTTTTCACTGCATGGTGCATTTCTGAATGACTAAATGCTGTTTTTTTGTGAAAATATGAAGTTGCACTACTTAATGCAACTGCTCTGGTAAATTTGACTTTTTTAAAAGTAGGTCATTTTTACTTTTAGAGCAATATTGTGGAGTATCGGTGTGGAGTTCCAATTTCATACTGTGATAGATAGCCAAATAGAGAACCAAATAAGCCTGTGATGATTAAAAAAAAAAAAAAACCATAATTATTGTAGCTTTTTCTGTTATTATTGTATAAGATGCCACAAAATTTGTGATTAAATTAAGTTGCTATTCTCTGGGAGCATTTAGTCTTTTTTATTGCCTTCTGATGTATATAAATTTAAACAAGAACTGTTCCACCGAAACAAGAGTAATGGCAGGGACGTCTGTTGTTTACTATTCAAAGCCCAGAAATAGTATTGCTCCCAAAGGGCATTGCTATTATACTACAGCCAATGGTTTCCCATCATGCGTTTGCATTGACTGTAAGCATTACGCTCTTAATGTTGTGTGTTAGTAAGGTATCCTCACATGGCCTCAGAGTTATTATAAGGGCAGGCATGATGCTTGGTGGGTATTGGTGCATGCCACATTGCATTTGTTAAATTTAGAAGAACTGAGCAGAAAAGTGTGAAAGCAGGCTCTGTGTGTGCATGCATGTTTGGATTCCAGTTCTATTTCCATCTGTTCTTTGCTTAGCATCAGAGAGGAAAGTCGTCCCCACAGTAAACACTAAAAACATGCACTGGTATCATGCAATTCAACATATATCTTACATGTCTCTATTACTACTTAATTTATGCATGTGTTTTTATGTTGGTGGCAGACAGTGACACCTCTGTGGCCTCTAAGCTGTTTCTCTGCTGTAAACACAGCAGTCAGTGTTCAGCTTCACCCACAAAAAGGAAACACACATGCAGCCTGGTTTTCCATCAGACCGCTGTCCTGAGAATGTTCAGCTTCCCTGCAAACTGTTTTCTAAAGGGCATCAAAAAATAACTTCAGCTGAATGTAAACAGAATCAGAAACTGGTTTGGATGTCATTATGGGAAGCAATACGCTGAATGTAGAATACACGTATCCATCTGTACTTCTACATAATGTCACAAGGCTTTCATTACTTCTTTTATAACTTCTGTAAGACTTTCAACACTTGATTGAGTGTAAATAAATTGCAGAAAATAACAGAGACAACATTACGGGCTATTGTTGACATACTGATCTCTAGTCCCCCTGTTTCCCATGAATATGAAGGCTTAGCTGCCAGAGAAACAAAATAAACACGGTGGTTATTGAATGGAATTGTGGTAATTTGTTTTCCTTGTGATGTTAAGAGCATGAAAAGACGGAAGTTAGTTTTTACTTAAGAAGGCTACAGTAATTGACCTGGGTTTTCCAGCAAATTAATAAAGGAAAATAAATCCTAGTATTACGAGTATTACACTATAGTCTAAAAAACAATGAGACTTTGATGTTGTTGCGAAACCTCCTAATGGATATCAAAAATAGCTCGTAATGTGGCTTTATTTCAACTCCTCCTGCTGTGTCTTATCTTTAGAAGAAGCTGAAAACGAGTTGAATGTTAAAGTTTTTCTCAGTTATAGGTTTGAACTAGGCCTGTTGGTATAAAATCAGTGACAGTCCATGCATTGTACACATAGAAAGAAATCAACATTAATTAGATCTTTGATTAAACTTTTGAAGTGAAAACATTTCACAGAAGAAGAGACAAGCAAGATTTTTGCACATTATTTTTCCTACCACACTCAAGATTTTGACAATAAATGCAAAGGGCCAAATAGGGCATTACTGGTGCATCGAAATTATCTTTGATGAGATGTGAAAAACAAATTACATCTCTGTGTTGGAGATTATGTTGCAGAGAAAAAGGATGCTGGTCTCTGCTCTTTATCGCTGGCATTAGTCACTGCAGAGAACGGAGTCAACTATGGACACGCTAAATGGTTGACATAAGTGGAAATTCACTAAAATGATACTGACGCATGCAAAAAAAAAATTATTGTGTGGATTTACTTTACTATCACTTCCCTCTTCTCTTGACACACTTTTCTATTTTTAGAGCAGAAGGAAAATTTTAAGATCAGCAAAACCCAAATGTGGTCCTGTTCTTTTATTTTACATTGGGAGCAATATTTGAGCAGTGCTCCAACAGTTTGCTTTGATGGTTTGAAAGCATATATTGTCTGAGGCAAGTGAATTAGTTAGATATAAAAAATAAAAAACACATGAAGTCATCCCTCAATTTTTTATATTTTACTTTTAGAAAGTCAGACGTTTTCTTAATCCTTAAAAACAATTTAGATCTATGGTTCTCCAGGAAGTGTTTCGAAGGTTTACTTTAAGTTTGTTCCACAAAGGTTTGTTTTTTTACTCTATTTTGAGTCCATCACATGACAGTTTTTCATATTCATATTTATTTTTTGCCAATTAAAAATCAGGCAAATGATTCATGGGTACGATTAAAGTCTTACCTGTGAATCATTAAGGAAAAGGACTCCTAAACTCGACAAATGTAAGCATGTATATGCAAATGACCACTGTCAAACTAATGCTATACACTTTTTACTGTAATTTACTGTAGGAAGACAGTTTGTATATTGTTTGTATCTTGCTTGTAGCTTCTTTAGAAATTATTTCAAGGTCATTCAGTGGATAGAAAGTGTCTGTCAATGTCAGTTATCAAGTATTGTCATATATTCTTAATGTGATTTGTCCAGGTTAACGCGTCAATATGGTTTAATTTCAACTATTCCATTGGCTGTCAGGTTAGACGGATGAATATGTATTGTGAAACTTGCAGTTTTGTCATACTTTTTCTCGTTCTGTGTGATGGGACTAACCAGCTCTCTGTGACATGTTTAAAGCCTCAGATTTTGTTTATTGACCTAACTCTGCTTTAAACGTTTCCATAACTTTCTCCCAGAGCCATCTTCTCTGTTCCTTGGTCTTAATGATGTTATTTGTTTTCTAATGTTCTTTAGCAACCCTCTGAAATCTTCATATAAAAGCCGAGTTTATACTGACATCAAATAACAAACAGGACCCTTGACTTTTTTATTAAGGAGTATTAGAGTAAAAGTACACCACACCACATCATACATGAGAATCACGCTTTTCAGATTTTAATTTGGGAATCTTTAAATGCTTCTTTCAACTTCACAATTATGTTCTGCTTCACAATTATGTGGAATCCCAAGAAAATACTCCAGACTTTGTGGCTCTGACAAGACAAAATGTGCAAAAAGTTTGAGCGGCGTAAATACGACGAAAGATACTTGAACGTTTCTGCTTCAGTAGATTGCACAGCTTCAATTAGGCTTTCCAGAGCTCTGCCATTTGCTGGTACGGCCATAAAAGTTCAAAAGTTCAGAAATACATACCGGCTTCTTTAGAGGCAAAATAGAAAGACATTAGATACGGTTAAAATGTTAAGTATGTCAATACCCTCGAGGTATGTATTGCTGCTAAGGAGAACAATCAGGTTGTTTTGTGGGAATTTATTCCTCTAAGATGTGGAGATTGCTGAGAGTATTTGGAGCAAGATTTAATCACATAACCTTACTGCATGACCGTAAATCACCAAAAACCATCCAGGCGTCCAATGGGGTTGTGATGGCACACAACCCCATGCTGTGATATGTTTTATTTGTGGCACTAAAAGAAGACAGAGACGCATGAGAAATCTCATTTTAGAGTGGGATAAGCACACTAATGCCTTTTGATCTCAGACATCCCTATTCTTTTCTGCTGTGGAATGCAAGATGGTGGAGGCTGAAGCTGAGGCCACCATGAGGCTGTCTCTGTGGTCTGCCGCAGTGGGAATGACAGACAAACATTATGAAACATGAGCTGTCTGCATCAACATGTCTACCGGGGTCGGCTCCCGGCTTCTGATCTAAATGGACAAACACCGCCGCACTGACGGGATTTCGACACGATCGGCTCTCTGCATTATGAAAATGCATATTTTATTGCCTATCTTCGGCTCTGTGGTGGTAATTTGATTTGATCCAAATCCATATCTGAAAGACCACTCAACCAAAGACACATTTTGACTCTCAAAAGCAAATCCCAGCATCCTGTCATCAGTTTGTTTTCCTCCCCTCTGCCCTTTAATTTCAATCATTCATCCTCCATCTTTCTCCTTCTCATCCCTTCATCCTTCACAAAGCCCCTCCCAGACAAGGTTCTTTCTTTAGCACCCTTTGGAGACTAGTTGAATTAAATTGGTGGCTCTTCTCCCTAAGCTTTTAGATGCTATTTTCTGTCTTTTGGATGTATGGCATGCGGCAGACCCTTGCTGTCTGCTCTCTGATCCTCTCCCTGCGCTGTCAGTCAAGCTGGCAGGAGTTGGAGGAGGGGACTTCAGATAGTGCCTGGCAGCATCATCCATTATCCTTGCTACCGGCTTCTGGGATTAAAGCACGATCAATGGACTCTGCACACACTGGCGGCCACACACACACACACACACCCCCACACACGCACACACACACACACACACACACACACACACACAGAAGCGCTAAAACACTTCGCAGACCATCTAATTATCTCTGCAATACAACCTAATAAAAAACATATGCATCAGACAACTCACACACACACACACAACTGGATCATAGATTAAAATGCTGGCTGAAGAGGAGATCAAGTTTAAAGAGAAGCAAGAAAAAACAATCGTATGGCAGATAGACAATGAGCAACTGCAAACCTTAACCATAGATATCACACAATGCACATTTTATTTAATCATAAAGCGAAATGGGTATTTTGCAACATTTAAATGATTTTTTTCAAATGGATCTTTCTGCTCCTGTTGGAAAAACACCTCCAGGCACAGCTTAGCTAAAATAGTTTCCAATTTGCTGTTGCAGAATGTGTCCCAATGCGGAGGCCAAGCTGTCTGAGAACAATGTAAAAAACATATTTCAAGGCAGAAATTTGGTGGCCTCAGAGAGGAGTTTGATTTATGAAACCACTAGAAAAATGAGGGGGAAAAAAGATGAATTAGCAATAATCTTTAAGGGAGTTATCAAAACATTGTGAACAGAGAGGAAACCAAAACTCTGACTAAGGGTATGCCCCACACATACTTTAACTTATGAAGAGTCATTCCAGAAACTGTAGATTGATTTAAAGAAAATAACTTTTGAAAAAGAATCGGATGGAGATAAGTTTTATTTTTGGTCATGTGAAGCAGTCCACTGTTAGATATCCTTATTTTTACAACATGATGCTTTAAAGAAAATAGTGAAGACCGCCATCACCTGTCAACTAGTAAAACAATTGCTTATCAGACTAAAAGCAGACTGATGGATGAAGATAATTCATTCCTCATTTCAGTAATTTACCCATTGTTTGCTTAATCTCCTTCTCTTGTTTATTCTTTAAAGTTCTGCTTTCCACCTGCTTAGAATCCATCAGCACGTGATTAAAAAACGTAAACTTCTCTTTCTGTATCATTAACTTCCCCTAAGTCACTGTGACTCTTGAGTTCCAAAGCTGTCTGCTTATACACAAACAGATTTTTTTTTAGATGGTTAATCAGAAGACTGCTCCCAAAGGATTAAAAAAAAAATCATTGTCTGGCTTCACTTAATCAAGTCCTTGCCCCCAGACCGGGAAGCCTTCATGGAAACTTGTGATCTTTTTATTGCCATCATTGCCATTTATTTATTACATCTTCTTATTTTCCATTCATTTATCACATCTTATTCCATCACTTACTAGTCCAAGAACTTCAGCCCTCCTCTACGCTGAGGCCTAATCCTAATTAGAAACTGCTGTAAGGGAGATCAGAGAATAAGAAAAAGAGGAGGGGGTAGAGAAGTGAAGGGACAGAAAGAAAAACAGACACAGAGAGATTCCAGACCAATATAAGTGAAGTGAGAGTGTTCCATAAAAACCAAAAAAAAAAAAAAAAATCAAGCCCCATCCTGACTGTTTTCAACTGGCTCAGTCTTTAGGAGGAGTTCATCTGTGACCTGAACTATATTCTTTTGTGTAGACATAACAGAGTATGAGTGTGAGCGCAGATATGGAAGGACAAGGTCAAAAGTCAACCAGAGACTTAAAGGTCAGAGAGGAAGCCTTCATTCGTGACTCGATGGGGGCTGGAACCAACGGCACAGACTGCAACGTAAACAGAGATTAGACAGGCAAGAAGAGACCCCCAACATATCAGCTGCAGACGAAGGGGAAGCAGCCACACAGAGCATCATGTGCAAAGAATCCTGGAATGTCAGTCCCGGCTTTGATTTCGACTGCCAGTCGTCTTTCATCCGCATCTAAACTTTGACTCTTAATGAAGAGATTTGCTGATAATCTTGTTTTACAGATAACATAGGTTTGACGCTATGTCTTTGAAATAACTCGAAATCAATAGTTTTTTAGCTGATAAATTGCCTTCATTTTTAATTTAACCATTTTTCATTTGCAAATTGGACAAACAGTTGAATTTGCATTTGTTATATGTATGAGACAGCATTTCCTGCAAACCTTTCACAATGCAATGATCTTATATATATTATAGACTGACAAATGAAATGTTATTTTCCTGCATTTATCCACATGTTAAATTTTTTTTATTATTTTTGGGCCCTGTGAGAACTTGATATGTGTTTTGAGAGTAGTACATTAACTTTATTGAATAAACAATCACAGTCTGTAAAAAAAAACAGATTAAATTGAAAGGTAGATTACTTAAAAATTCCTCTCCCCCCCCACAAAAAAAAAAAAATAAAATAAATAAATAGCCATGGCATGGGGCCTGGAACCAACGCGACAGACTGCAACGTGAACAGAGATTAGACAGGCAATTCTGGTGAGCTTGTCCTCAGAATTTAAAACATGAATTTACAACATGAAAGCCCAACATTTTTGTGTCTCAGAAATGAAGTAGATACTTTGAATTGACTCAGTTATCTTGTCTAAAAGCAGTAATAGATTTGGATAGACTGCATACAAAGTAGCATTAAAATAGTTTTGCAGCCGCTTTTCTGAGAAACCTTTAACTCAGTCATTAAATGGCCAAAACATTTCTCATTTTAAATCCTAAATCTGTTTTCTTTCTGTGTTTTTACATCTTGTCAAACAGGCAAACTGTGTGTTTTAAATCTTCTTTGTGAAACATTCCTAACAACAGTCTCCAATTTCTTTAAAGTGAATTGATATAGAAAATGTTCTGCTAAATATAACCTATAATAAAGAAACAACTCCACACACATCATTTTAGGTAGGTCCAGTTTTTGGTACAGAATTGGACTCCATCATGATAGTGAAGTTGTTAGCCATTTTTTTTTTCTGCAGCTTCCATGTCTCCCTGTGCCTTCAGGTACTTTGCCTTTTTGCCACAGTACAAAAACATCCATGCTAGGGTAACTTGTCCTTTAAATATATCTCTTATAGAATGTGTGCATGTGTGGTTCTCTGTCTGGTGTGTAACACTGCTCCTCTGTGACAGACTGACAACTCTGCCTCTTGTCTACTGACTGCTGGAGAAAGACACCAGTGACTCTGCCAGCTCTAAGTAGAAGACATAGAGAGATTGGTTATCTACAGCAATGCAGAAAAAAAATCAAATACTGTAAATTTAATTGATGGAATAAATCATTCCATCATGAAAACTACCCCAAAGCAAAAATAATGCATGATGTAACTTCTTCAGACAGCTTTATGGTGAGAAAAATGTATGTGTGAAAGGAAACCTGTTTGGCCTCTTCAGGGGCTTTGAATAATCAAAATTATTTGCACCAGAATCTGTTTAAAACCTGTGGTCATTAGTCATGTATTTCACAAATCTGGCTTTTGTGAAAGCATAGCAAGAAGAAAGTAATTGTTTAAAGAGTGTGATGAGAGGTCCTATTGCAGTTTGCCACAAGTCACATAAGGGAAACAGCAAGCAAGTAAGAAAGAGTTGAGACCAAATTAAACTGTTCTGCCTACATGCAAAACACCACAATTCAGAAAACTAACACTGCACATCCCTTTGAACGCACCATCCCCATTATATTACAAGGACAAGGTCCTGCATGCATGATGCTGGGGTGGCAGAGAAGTTGGTCAAAGTTGTTGGGATAATAGATGGATGGAACTGAATTCAGGATAATTCTGAAAGAAAACATGTTAGCAGCAGCAAAATGCTCAAGGCTGGAGCAAGGCAATGATGTAGATGAAAATGTTACGGAGACCTGAACTGATTATTGAAAATTGATTTTAATATCGACACTTTCCATCTGAATCAGTTTTTTGTTGTTTTTTTTTTGCAAAGAATGGGTGACATGGGTTGTCAAGTAACATGCATTAAAATAGTGTATCATTTCCCTTCCACTTCACACTTATGTACTATTATTATGCATTTTTCTTTCACATAAAATTTCAGTATTCACTGAATACACAGACATTTGTTTTTGTACTGTTGTCCTCTTTTGTGGCTTCTGAGCTAACATCAGACAAGCGTCACACATAGTACTATCACAAATCTTCAGCTCAACGTGCTTTATAGCTTTGGTTTGAGGCGTTGTAACCATGTGTGTCTACATGTGAGGGGTCTCCTCAGTCTTCTGTTTCATACTACCTCTGAACATTTATGAAGCCAAACCTCAGCCAAACTGTAGATCTAATCACGACCGGCTTTTAAGGGAAAATCAACATTTCAGTTCCTTGTTTTTCAAATCAAGCCATTTTTTTCTGTATATAAGCTTAATGTCAGGTTAACAGCCAGCAACCTTCATTCACACTCCCTTTAATGGAAGAGACTTTGCAAACAGACAAACACACACTGCGGCAGATTCAACGGGTGGCTTCGGCCTGTGTTAGCCACCATCTGTTTTGAATTGTGATAAGTTGAGACAGGGTTGTGGTCAGGAGGGGGAGTATGCCTGGGTCTCATCTGGATCTAATAGGTGATAAGAGGAAACTGAGCCATCCTGAGAAGAGCCAGAGGGCGAAATGCCAGAAATATTTTAATGAAGGGTGGAGCGGGTGAATTAGGTGGTCGCTTTCGTAAAGCTGACCTAAAGTACCTTGAAAAAGCAGACGTATCAACTGGGGTTTGAAACATGGTCAAAATACAACTACAAACTTTTGTGTATCACTTGAATTTCCTACCAGCGTGAAGTTGTGTACAGCTGACAAGAAGTGGAAGGAAAATGACACATGCCTCTGAAAACATTTGAGAAAAACAAAAATCTGAAAGCTTTCTGTATCTAAATATTTGTATTCAGTCCTCCTGAGTCAAAACTCTGTGAACAAAAACAAAATACTACAATTTTAGCTGCAAGTATGGGCTTGATACAAATGCATTCTTTTGTGATTTCTAGTTTTGCTAGATTTTGATAACCATGTATTTTTAATCCCACAATCGTTTTCACTTTCTCACTGAAACTTGTGATTTTAATGTGACAAAATGTGAAGAAGCTCAACCGTTAGAAAGGCTTTTGCAAAGCAAGACAGGCTTAATAAGGAGAAGAACATAATGTTTGTCCAGCAGCCACAGGTCGTCAAGTGTACTTTCCTGGAAAGAAGCTTCTGTTTGTGGTTGGATTATTGGTTTCTGCTCCCCTCATTAACAAGGAGCTTACTGCAGGAAAAACAATATCGCTGCTGCAATAAAGTTAATATGCACCCAAATTAATTTGCTTTATGATTACGTCCTTGAATAGATTCACTGTTCACTGTGCAGCCAGAAAACATAAAAATCTTCCTCGACCTTTCAGCAGCATGTTATCCAAAGGTCTGTATCGCTTTTCTGTTTCAACGTTTCACCGAGGGAAGCGAGGACCGACCCAGCGATGAGCTTCGTCAGTGTGGTGTACCATTCAATGGCCGAAAAGTTAATCTCCATCAGCCAGCATTACTATGCTGCCTCTGCTGAGTCTATAGAGTAATGGTCCATAGATACACCCCATTGGCAGTCATTACCAGAGGCGGCTCACCCAGCGGTGTTGAGTGATATCTCACTGTGTGGCTGGCTGGGTGCCACTGGGACAGACAGGATCCTGTCTAAGTTTGCCAGAATGCCTGTCTCATCGCATCACACGCGTCATGCCTCCGACATTCAATCACACTTTGTAAAAACTACAGACTGGGAGTTATTTGACGATATCATAAATCTAGCACAGCGGAGAAGCCAGGTAGATGGACGGACAGTGCATTAAGTCAAGCTCCACTCTATCAGCTGGTGATGGGTCAGGGGGCAGAAAGCCTCACTTCTGCTGGCACAGGGGAGGAAAACATTCCTGACGGGTCAAAGGGCAACAGTCTCACTTCCTGCCATTCCGGAAGATGGTATTGGGGGAGTGTGAAAGCGGGAAATGGAGAATGAGAGAGACCCTGGTGTGATGCATGGCTCGGTTGTGGCCATATTCTACATTTTCTTCCTTTTACATCTGGTCTACATTTAAGCAGTGAGATATTAGATGATATGTCTCCTCTTCATGTCAAAATTAATCCTTTTACCATCTATGATGTTTCACCTACCGGATTTTTGACTCTATGGGTTCGTGGGATGTAAAATTGTTTCATGATTCTCACCTGACTGGTGTTGTGCACATGCTGTTGTGTAAGAAACCCGACTTGGATTCAGCAAAACAAAAACAATTAGAGGCCAATATTGAAACTAACATTTGTGGCAGAACTTTTTTTTTTGCTGGTGTCCTATTTAAAGGAAAATGTTATTGTTTTTTTTTAAATGAGAGCGTAAAATGTAACACAAGTATTCAAACCGCGGGCCCCACACTGTTGAGTCGTCCATACTCCCATCAGGCTCCCTCTTTCTGGCTGCCGTTTCTCATAGGGCCTCCCAGTACCATCCAGTCTCTGCTGAGCCGCTGCGGATGGAGGTGATTTACTGGTGGCCCCTGTGTTTATTTTCCCTTTCCCTGCTGTTGGTTCTGCTAAGCGCCCTGCTTAGCTACTTTAATGTTCAATGTGTGTGTACGTATGTGCGATTGTATGGACGTTTCGTGGCTCTCCCACCCATATGTGAAGCCGCTGGTCTATGCTCCCTGTTTGCCTTAGATTTAAGCACTGATGTTTCTGAAATAGTCAAAGTGGGAGGAAATCAAGTTTTATAAGAACAGCCTGTTGTAATAGAGGTTCAACAGAGCGTGACAAATTAGATTTGGCTGACAAAGATGGCTCACGCACTCCACAGTAGACTTTTGGCTGCCTTTGTCTATCTGCCGTAGAGTTCCAGTGGTCTATTAGAGTCACTAATGTAATGATTTGACACTTAGTGGCCTGAAAAGGTTTCCTGAACAGGTGGTGAGGCCTTTGCTGGACTGAACATACACCACACTTTTTCAGTCAGACTCCCCACACACACACACACAGAGGAATGAAACACGGAGGAAAGAACAAAGCCTCCACTGTCATTTCATACTATTCATCTAATAAGCGTGAAAGGGAGGGGCTATGAGGTCACGCTTCTCTCTGCCCATTACTCGCTCAGTTAAGCCTGGTGCTATGTGGCGTGGTCCAGCACGGTGGTAGATACACTTGTCATTTAGACAGCCCAATTAGAAGCAGCCGCCCAGCTTCTGACCCGCTGACACCACCTGAGAGAGGCAGCGATCGCATCCACCTGTTCCCTGCGCATACATCCTCAAGAGCTAACAGCTCCAATGAGGATCTTCTACCTCTTTCTCTGCTTCCTTTTATGTTTATTTTTCTGTGGTGCCTTGCAAAGATCCTTCTAAAGTTTCAAGTTAATACTTTAATGTAAATTTCACTGGAATGTGATAGATCAACACAAAGCAGAGGAATTGAATTAGAAGAAAATTGGATATTTTTCTTTTTTTAATGGCAAACAAACAAACAAACAAAAAACCCAACAAAAATAAAATTCAGTGCAAGGAATTGAAAATAGTTATATGAAACTTTCAACCCTGGACTCTACAAATCTGGCCTTTATATAAGAGAAAGTCATGTTTGCATTTTGCAAGCCAATTGGAAGGCAACAGGAGTAGATCTAATCTGACAAGCTCAAATGTAAAAGTTTCGGGGTTCATAGAAAACACAGTCCAAAAGAGGCCACCCTAAGAATACCATCTCCACTGTAAAATCTGGTGTTGACCGAATCGTGCTGAGGGAAGGCTTTTCTTCAGCAGGGATATGGAAATTGGTCAAACTTGACAGAAGAATGAATAGAAATGAATAGTCCAGGAGAACTGCCTTAAGTCTGAAAGAGACTCAGGTGGAAGATAACCTTTCAGAAGGACAACAACCTAAACATTCAGCTAGAGCTAAATTATCTAGAGCTACAATGATAAGATAATGTTTATGTATTGGAATGACTCAAAATTATACCCTACATCCAGTTAGAAATATTGAATCTAAAGAGAGGTAACAGTTTTTCATAAGCATTATTAAGCTGCATCATTTGTTACGTAAATGTCGCACACCACAACAGGTCAGGTGAAAAACACAAGGGCAACTTCTTTAGAAATCCAGAAGAACCATTGATTAAGACAACATTAGATATATAGCAAACCTTAACACCTTGGTTCAAAAAGAGCAAAAACAAATATGCATGTTTATACTAGTTTATTATTCTTTATAGAATGAATTAAGACCACAAAGCATTCACGCTGTCACTCAGAAGACTGAAGGCAGCACAACTTTGACTTTCCCTCCATTGTTCTTCTGGAGCCAACAAGATTGTGTGCCTTAATTTTGAACTTAGTCCGGTTCGTTTGGCGCTGAGCTTTGTGGTGCTCCTTGCAGGATAATTTTTAGCAAATGTCAGCGCTGCAGTATGTTTGTGCTGAATGACTGACAGCTTCCAAAGAGCCTTGTTATAAGAGTCTTTGTTGGGTTGATGAAAGTTCACTTGCAGACAAAAATAAACGTCTGTAGAAATCCCAGGTCTTTGTGAGAAAAGGATGAATCATTTCGGAACTTGTTTATCTTTAATGTGAAAGATGTCTGGTAATATTTAACTGGAAAACAAACAAACAGGTTAAAGAAAAAAAAGTAAAACATAAAAAAAGGTGACAATTATCTAGTTCTATATGTGTGCACAAATTTCCCTTGTCCTTGCCTAAATTTTCTTGGCATCTACTCATATATGAAGTCACAATTTTAAAAAGTGAGAGCTCATGTTCTGGTGAGACCTTTCTCACCTTTAGGTGACATAAATAAATGTGTCTCAATCTATATATGAGCAAGCTTTGATACCCTGATGACTGATGGTACTGCATATGGGATAAGGGAGTCACAAAGGGACAAACTAAATGCTGCTCTTTGAGCACTGATTGTTGATGCATGAGTCACTTCTAAAGGGGCACTTTGAGATGATGGCAAACATGACAAACTTTCGCCTGCTCAGTGAAGCGCACTCGAGACATAGCCTGCGATGCATGTGGGGGGTTAGCGCTGCACTGTTTTGGGTGAGACACAGGAAGTATGCATACAGCCTGCTGACTGAGGCCTGGAGTCAACCTTGTGTAAACTCTACAACATGCACATCCATTTTTACAAGTTAAACATACTTTCCAGGGCTGACAGGAATGCAAACATAAATATGCAGATTGTATCGTTGTTTACAATTTGTAACACCCCACTGCACAACTTCATCTTCTGGATTGGTCCTGTATCTTCACTCTTTGCTCTTCCGATCCGCTTTTTAATTTGCACTTACCTGTCCATTTAAAGATACTGCACTACTTGATGAAATGTATCATGTATTAATATCTGATCACTTCTCAAACTAATCAACCTTAACAAGTGGGTTCTTGAAATAAACCAGTTTCAGGCAAAGTTTTTTCCACTTTGCTCCATTTCTGTTGGACTGCTGAGCCTGTTTGAATTGCAGTCTCAGTTTCCTGTTCTTAGTTGTTGTGGATAATACCATCCACCATCCACTGTGGTGTGATCTTCCACTTGCAAAGCATCAACATGTTGTGATTTCAGAGATTTAGGGTGAATTCTCTCGTATCTGACATCAACACTGACCGAATATAATATCTTTTTCAGACCATTAGCCTCAGAAATTGTTGCTTGAGAAAATCCCAAATGTGCAGTCTCTGAATCTGGCAAAAGTTCAAACTCCTTTAAATCCAATTTTCTCACATTCTGATTTGATAATTGGCTTCACCACATCTAAATGTCTACATGCGTCAACTTACCACCACATGATTAGCTGATTTTCATTTGGGTTAACAACGCAATTAAGATGTTTACCAAATAAAGTTGCTGATGAGTGTATACTGCAGTACTGTATAGCTATTTCATGCAACATTAAGACATTTAAGTGGCTTCTCATGAATTTTAACTTTACTGTTTGAAGATCAGAGATAGAGTAGATTTATTCTGTCTGCTGGTTTTGCACCACTGAACAATGTAATGTTGAAAGTTTTAATACAATGCTAAAGATTCACAGTAAAAGTGTACTGAGCTTTTGTTTGTTTTTCCATCATGTTCTACATTATTGTGGAGGAATTTTGAAGGTAATATCTGTAACATGTTTTTGTTTTAATATATTTTATTTATGCATTTTAGGCAGATGTTCGGACATTACATGCATTTATTATTAATTTAACAGGCTGCAATGTTTGTGTCCCTCAACTTTTAGATGTCTTTTAGCTCCAATGTTAGTTTGTTTCCAGGTGCATGCTAGTATGGCAGCTTCCCCATTTAATTTAAGTGTGTAGGATAAAGGACCCTTACAAAAGTTGCAGGATTTTGGCCCTTGAGGACTGCAGTTTGTGACCACTGCCCAGATCCATCGTTACCACCCAACCAACCAAAATGTCAGATGCCCCACATCCAAAAAATTATTTAAACTTCCAGGAGTATACACATTACTAACTCCACAAGACAACCAACAGGGCTGGCATCCCCTCAGTGCAGCAAAGAACTGAGCGGAAAACCATGGAGTCTGTCAGGCCAGCAACCTCAGCCAGCCCCTCCATGAGACAACACATACTGCCACGACATCCGGGCACCGACACCTGAGCCGACTTACCACTCCAGGAAGAGCACAGCTTACCAACCACCCCAACGAAAACTACAAGGTGTACTTCACCGCCCCAACCGCCCGCCCAGAGGATGCCAACGCAAAGCCACGACCCCAATTACTGCCACACACTGCTGATGGCCAGGCACACATCACCAGCCGACCACCCACCAGAACCCGGTGGCCACCCTGGCCCAAGAGCCAGTCAATGTAAGCAGGAGCCGGGATCCAAAAATCTGAACAATCCTGGGAGAACTGAAACACAAGTCCCACCCTCAACTGCCACCAAAGGCCCAAAGCCCGTCCACTGCACAGACCTACCAGATGGCCCAGTCCTCCTCCCAGCCCCCCAATCCAAAATGGCAAACAGGGGTGTGGAGTGACCTCACAGGTTTTGGTTTTCTTAATATTTAACTGTCTGGTTTTACTGATGTGTGGAAGTTGCCTAATAATGACTTGTTAGTGACCAGCAGTCGGGAAATCGGTCGACCTCACGCAAATATGACCACAATTATTTCCCTTCAGTGCAATTAAATTCTGTGGCAAGGAAACTTTTGACCTATTTTTGTTTTGTTTTACAGCAACCCCAGCACTCTTCTTTAGCCCGATATTTGGGTCATGAGAGGGCTGGGTTTTCCAGGCAGAGGCTGACAGATTACTGTCCACTTGCTCCCTTGCCCCCGATATGTAATTGAAAAAATACAAATGGATTAGCTGGAGGGAGTTCAATGCAAGCTGGCCTGCTGGGCTTGGATGGTGGATTTTGGCCACCAGATTCGGACCCTTTAATACGGCAGAGGGAGGGAGAGGGGCTGGTGGAACGGATTTAGGCTCCTGATCAGCTGGAATATGGAAGAGATATTAAAATTACAATGTGTTCAGGGAGAAACATGCAAACACTGAGGCAGATTAGTCTCCATATTTACAGGTAGTTATTTGGTGGTAGGTTACAGGTAGGTTATGGAAATTGATAAATGTTCAATTGAATGTGTAGAAACTTATAAATAGCCTCCTCTTCTCCAAATCTGCATTTGCTATCAACATATTTTAGTTGCATTGTGTTGTAGACTATGTTACTTTAAAAATTAGATTGCAAATGTGTCAGTTAGAAAAATTGTGTGTGTTATATTAAATTTATACATTTTTCAGTGTGATAAATTCAAGAACAGACACAAAAAGCATCCACACCCTTTGAACGTTTTATTCACTGTATCGTGTTAACAACCATAAGCTTCAGTGTAATTCATCATGATTATGTAATACTCACACCCAACACTGTATGTAACTGGAAGGAAAGTGAAAATGTGAAAAGTGCAACGTACCTTTGTATTGAATCCCCTTGAAACACTTCCTACTACTTTTATATTAATTAGACTAGACTCTTGGGGTTTGACAATGTGTATTTCTAAGTCTTGCCACAGATTAAGAAATGCATAAAGGTGTAAATTTTAACTTGGTCTTTCTAACAAATGAATATTCTGCATCTTTGGAATTGTCCTGTCGGAAGGTAAACCTCTGTCCCTGTGTCAAGCCTTCTGCAGGCTTTAACATTTTCTTCTCACAATTAGCCTGTGTTAGCATTTGCTATCTTCCCATCAAATCTATGAAACATCCCTTTTCTGCTGAAAAAAGCATCCCCACACCATCGTTTTTCATGGTTGTTTTAGGGTGACATGCAATTTTTTTTCTTATTACAACCATATATCAATTTGTGTTTGTCGCATGAAATCCCATTAAAGCATAAAACCTGTGATAGTAAAGTGCCGCAACGTGTAAAAGTTCAAGGGTTGTGAATAGTTTTGCAAAGCACTGTTAAAAACGAGAATCCCTCTGTGAGACAAACCTGCTGGGAACCAGTCCAGCTCGTCCTCTCCGAGGCTGTGGACACATTCACAAGGTCAGCCACTGCTAATGTGCTGCTCAGCTCGCCTCAGTTGGTTTTGAGGTGGTTGTAAAAGCACTGACAAGATGACCTTCTCATTGATGAATGATGGTCAAGAGGGCCATTACTTTGAGCTACTGGCTCAAAGGTGTGTAGGTGTTACTGTGCAGTTTACACAGGTCCAGCCAGGTGTGCTTTCAGATCTGTTCAATTTAATGGCAAATATCTTAAAAAAATAACCAAGAAATTGTGTGTTGAAATGAAGAGAGTTGTGCTCGTAGGATAAAGAGAAGAAAAGCAATGAAGAGATAAGAGATGGGGTGAACGAATACAAATGAGAAAAAGGGGGAAAGATAACTGTGATATAGAAAAAACGATGAGGGGAGGAGATTTGGACAGCAGAGCTAGCTCAGAGGACAAAGGAGAGGTTTAGAAAGAAAGAGTCTCAGAGAATCGCGAGCGCATCCGTGACCTAGATTCTCTGGCTCTCCCTGGATCCGTCTCCCTCATGAATGTTTGATTACTCCTCCAACAATAGCAGTATTTACACCAAGCGCTTTTTAATTTACAATTCGTCTGTGCTGGAGGTGGGGGGAAGAAAAGGGAGGGGGAGATCCAATTCATTTGACGTGGCGGGATGAACTGATTTGAGAACTCTCACCTCAGCGACAATTTCAGTCTTTTAAGACCAGACGGTGGTATAATTGGTGCACACTGAAGATGTCTGACGTACAAAAACACTCTCATACCCCTGAATGAGGTTGTCTCACGCACAAAATTTCACTCTAGCTTGTATTCCCCCATCTTTATTTAGAAATTAAAAGAGAAAAACCAGACACAGCCAATCCGAATCCTAAATTAATGTGGGTTGGATACGTGTGCATCGTAATTCCATCACACACACACACACACACACACACCCAAAAGAAAAAAACAAATAAGAAAAAAACACGTCAAGCCAGCACATCATCTGTCACCATGGCCACTGACAAACGTCTGTTGATGTTGCCATGGTTACCACTCTGGGAAATTAAGCCAGGCGCTTTGCGTACCACCGCCATGAACGAGGTGAAGAAAGAGAGAGAGAGAAAGAGAGAGAGAGAAGGAGAAAGAGAGAGAAGAGCCACAGACACCATCAGGCAGCAAAATGGCGGCAATATTAAACACTCTGGGCTGAGCCAACATTCATCAGAGCAGACAACAAAGGATGCTGGCAACCACATATGACTTGTCTCTTTCTGTGCACCGTCCATGTGTTCTAAGGCTTTCTCTTTTATTTTTAGTACACATACACAGACTTTGTTTACATTTGTGTGTGTGAACACACACACAGGGGCACAGAGGCAGCAGCAGTTAATCCCATTCCAGTAACCAGAGAGAACTGGTTCAGGGTCTGTAATCTCCAAAAAGCCTGGTTTTTGGAAGCTGCATGGCAGCCGGTTCCAAGTAGAACAATCTAGGCAGGCGGCTCATCGGTCCAGGACAAAAAAAGAGGGACAAGCATTTTAGACAAAGTTACTACGAATTTCAAACGGTGGCAAAAATAGAAACAGTGCAGATGTTTTAGTGTTATTATTTACTGACTGGACAATGTTAGCTATTCACCTTGTTATGGCAACAGAAAAGGTACGGATGCCACGGCAGACAATAACCCTGCAGACCAAATCTGACTGCAGACCATCAGTATTAATTTTCATCATATTGTAAAGGAAAGTAAATACTGCATGATGTGTCTTTGATAATCTTTATAGCCTCTTCTTCTTTCTATGCTGGCACTTTTGTATTAAAAGGAAGAAGCTGATGAATAACCGAGAATATCTGCCTTTTGTATAACAGAAAAATCCCCCCGTTATCTCCAGACAATTAATACATGCTGCGTCTGACCTCAGCTTCATACTATAGCTAATTGTGATTGTTTTTACATTGAAACTATTCTGAAATTATTCCTAAATTAAGCCTATTTTTCTGACTTCTATTTCTCCCCCACCACCCAGCAGTATGGCCTTCCCCCTCTCCCTGCCAGAGGCCTAGTCCCCCACATCACCATAGTGTGACTTGCTCTGCAGACCGGATCATTCTGTCTACCCCCTGCACCACAGTTGCCACAGAAACCCCATGGATGCATGTGTGTGAGCGTGTGCGGTATTGCTGGGGGATTGGTTGCCGGGGGCTAGATGCTTTCCAATCAAACCTGTTACTGGGGTGCGGGTCGCCCACCACCCTCCTCCCCTCAGCCTCTTCCTCCTCTTCTCCTCATATTCCTCCTGCCCCCCTTTGGGAAAAGCACAGAAAGAGAGAGTGGAAGATGGAGGGTGCCGCCTGTTGGGGCAGAGAGTGTAATCATGTGCAGGTGACGTTTGTAAAGCGTGGTGCAGACTGAAAATATTATTTTTCACGCTGTTTATTGTTGATATATAAACAATTACTGTGAAAGTGTATCTTTGTGCTTCTGATATGGGTTTATCCAGCTATCGCTGTATTCATGGCCCCTAAATCCTTCAGCAATCTGCACCTGTATGCTAACCAGGATCCAGCAGCTTCTTTTTGTATCCTTTTTGTCATTCACATTATCCTTATTGCTTTGAGATTCTATCTTGAGACAGAAGCTCAAGATAGACTTTGTCTGAACACACAAATTGTTATCTATGCCATTCTACTGCAGATTTGGCTGTATGTTCACCGATATCGCTTTGTCAAGTCTTTTGAAGTCTCTCTCAGGTTTCCTTTCTGCTCCTTATTTATTCCTACCCATCACCTTTGACAGGCAATGTTGTTTCTGCAGCAACAGTTTTTTTGTCCTAAAATAGCGTCAAGATGAGTTTGAGGTTACTCATCTCTGGGCTGGATAAACTTGACAAGCGAAAGATCCAGCAAACAACTGGACTTTTCTGAACCACTGACAAATTCGGAATCCTCAAATCAAACTCAAATCCTCAAGATAGCAGCAAATGTCTGTTTTGTTTTACCAGCAGAAGCATATAGTTCATGTAAAAGAATCTGAAAAACCCACTCTAACAATGCCAAAGTAGAAAATTGCTTTAAAGAAATAAATACTGGAGTATCGATTCTTTGCACTATTGATTCAGGCAAGAGCCTGATCTTATTAAGAGAGAATAACCCAGACCCAGTAGTTTCCAAGTTTGCTGAGGCTTTAAGATGTTTGATAGAGCTGCTTAACCCTTAGCATTCTGAATGCCATTCTGTAACCTTCAAAATTTGCTAAATTAGCCTTAGAAAGAGGATGAAGACCTTTGTCTTCTGAAGTAGGAGAACCATTGCTACAAGTGAGGTAGTTGAAGCACCTGATCCGAGGCGCTTCTATTCAGATATTTGCAGAGCACATCCCATGAAGAGGAGAATGTGAAATAGACCTAAAATGTGTTGGAAGGATTTTATGGTCTTCTGAACAGTCCAAGCTCGTGAAAGCCTCAGCAAGTGAAAGTCTGTGATCAAGTCAGATTAATAGAGGACATTTTGGACTAAATGACTTGAATGACATTAGTCCAGTATTGTCCCCAGGGGGCCAATAAAAAGGATTGTATCTACCGATGTCTCCCTCTTTTCTTACTGTGTCGCTTGTTCTGTTTATCTGATTCTCTTTTGCTTACATTGCCAGGAGTTCTGCCATCATCAGTCTGTGTTGCTTTTGGTCTCAGTTTCTTCCTTTGTCTTTCTTTTCTTTTATCCCTCCCTAACCACCCGCACTCCGAATCACTACTCACTGCTACCGTTTTTAGATACCATATCTTGTCTTAATCTACTCCTGAATTAGAGCAGAGTCAGTATCCCAGAGAGATGGTTTAGAGAGGCAAACAAAATATGAAGGGAAACGGAAGGAGATGCCATTTGCAACAAAAGATATCTTAATGAGATGATTTATGTCGTGCAGAGATAAAAAAAAGGGACTCTACTGATCTTAAATGAAAAGTATAAGAAGTCATTTAACGGCATAATAGAAAAAGAAATATGGACAGTGACACATGCAATGATGGAATACATTTCAAATTTGTATTCATGTGCAAACCTGCCAATCTCCTGAGGAAAGCAGCTATTACCAAATTGATGGATGCAGCAGACACGACAGATGACGAGCGCCATCCATACTCCACCCTCACAGCTCCTCTCCTGGTGAGATGACGCAGGAGATAATTGCATTGTTTCTCAACATGTCGTCTGTTCGCTCCGTCACAATCAGACACCTGGCACCGTCGCCCGCTCCCCTGACATTCAGGCTGGCTCTGTTGCCAGGACGGTCACATTGAGACGATGTTCCAATGCCTCAAATGTTTCTGCGCTTGAAAAGAGATATATGCATTCGGCACATAAAAAGCTTTTTTTTTTCAACCTGTCTGGTATTAAATTAGCCACAGCTTTCCCTATTAACCAGTTAGGAAAACTAAAATTAATTATATTTGCTGAACACCAGAGTAATGAGGGGGGATAATTTTTTTTTTTGCTTCCTCCAATTATAGAAGTTTACATACAGTAAGATTATTATGCCTTTAAGCAGTTCTAGAGGGCAAGGATTATGCCATGGATTTGTAAATTTCACTTGAATTAATTGTATTTAAAATTAACACCTTAAACAAATGTCTTCCTTGTGCCACATCATGGAAATATCAAAATACTTTCTCCAAAGACTTAAGCATTAAACTGTAGACGTTAAGGCGCCATTATGTTAGTGAATTTCTCTCCAAACTGAGGGAGAGCCTGTCACACCTCTAGCCATGCAGAGCTTCAAATCTCTATGATTTTATGATGTGAATATTATGACAACTTCAAATGTTGATACAAAGAGGATGCCTGGACTGATAAATGTCAACCAGAGGTGTTAGAATGAAATGGATGATCAATAAATGCATGTAAAGTATCATTCCTTCAGTTAGGCTGATATGCTTTAGCTGCAGGCCTTGTAATTTGATTTGATTCGAGCTCAAAGATGGGTCCTCCAGAGGCAAACTGTGAGCCTGTTGTGCCAGACAGCTCTAAATGCCAGACCAAGACGTCAAGGAACACCAAATTAATTATAAGAACTGGATGATTAAATTGCCCATCCTCTGTCACTCTAAACCCAGCAAAAGGTTTTCTTGCAATTTACCAGATTCAGACCGCAAATACTTTGTACAGTGCAGCCCACACATATGATGATGCATTTTAAACCACATGTGTCTTCAAAATCTGCTTCTAAAGTGCAGGAATTTAGTTAGTCGGATCAATAGCTCTCCAGTTTTTTGTTGGTATTTCGACGTTTTTGAGGGGTTTCACTGCGTTTCCATCCAGCACTGTGTCCTATGGGTGATTCAAAGTAAGGTGTATTTTCAGAAAGTCGAAAAATATATGTTCTAGCTACTAGCTATTTTGGAAATCACCTTACAATTTTGATGTAAAACCACAATTTTCTATCTGTCTAATTCTATTACCCTTTGTAATTTTCACAGAAATTGGAATAGTTTTATTTATAAGTTGTTTTTCCAATCTAAAACCTTCTTTTAAAAATGGTCAGGTACTCAATAAAATAAATAAGCAAAATATATGCAATCAAGGATCAAAGAAAAGTTTAAAAATGAACTTAGGAAAACCACTGGTCAACAACTTTTTGGAAAACAAGAAATCCAACAAGATTATAAAAAAGTCTGTCTTATCAGGAGGAACATGCCAAGTAAATTGGGATGATTCAAGACTTGTACAGTATATCTTGTAAACCCCAATAGTTTTTTTTTTTCTACTTGTAAATCAGTTCCAGTTTAGCTGTTAAATTCAAAAAGAAAGTTTGCTAACTTTTGTTGTTGTAGTAAGATTTTTCAAGTTGCAGCATGAAACTGAAAGGGTCAGCTTGTTTCACAATGTTTTGGTTGAAGGACCTGAAAGCCACGAGGTGAAAAAGTGTTAGTTCACCCTGGAGGTGACGTGACCTACGTCTTTAAAGCATCTATGTCTTCAGGCAGCGTATACACTAAGAGTGAACCTGAAGGTGTCTGAAAACAAAAAACGAAAGCTGCATAAGAGGAGCAGACAAACTCCTAGAAAACAGATTCATTAGTCTCCCCTAAATGCCTGAAAGGGACAAATATCACTAAAAGGCTTCTGCCTTTCTACTTGTTTGGCAGCAAAACCACAAATGAATCATTGGTTTTACTAAATACAATGATATTAAAAATCTAGGACACGCTGTGTCAGCCTGTGTGTGTTTTCTAACAATTGTAAATAATGACTTTACTACTGAACATCCTCGCTCATATTTTTGAAGGCGGTATGCCCTGTTTAAACCTCAGTTTTGAAGTGAGAATGACCACCATGGTGAGATCAAAAAGCTGTCTGAGCTCTTCAGAAAGAAGACCGTAGCAACTTGATGTTTTGAAAAGAGATTTAAAGAGATATCTGAAGGTGTTTGGAAAATACCGGAAGATTTCCAGCACTGTAACCCAGTGCTCCAGAGAAGAAATTAAAAAGTAGAAAGAATGTTGACACCATCCTGGTATGGACTTTAAACAGCTACCCATCGACTCCCTCCATTATTGTTGCGTGCAAATATCAGAGCAGGCAGACAGCAGAAATGTCAGTACAGCTCTTTGGGATTTACTTTCCATACTATAATAAAACTTCTACTGCTCCAAGTACAGAAAGTGTGAGCTATAGAAAATTCTGATGCATTTCTTGCTGTATTTACAACACTAAATAAGGAAGTGTATAATAATTTGTTATTATACACCTTCATTAATGTACTTACCTTTCTAAGACAATTCCCTTATATGCCCATTCATCTAAAGTCACTAAGTTGCATCATACCTACATGTATATCAACTTTATGCTATATTAAGATAATCGCTGAAAACATTTGCTTTTTAAGAAATCGTTAATAAATTTAGGTTTTAAGTGTACTCTTACTCTTGAAGCGATGAAATCACTTTATTAAAATACTCACAATGATGCATGTTAATGTTAATGTTCAGCTAACATGTGGTTGTAATGGTGTCATTTTAACACCATTACAAAATGGTGTTCTTCAAAACTTCTGTTTTGAAGTTGTTGTTTTTTTACATTATACAACAAACCATTGGTTTAGTCCTCATGATATAGCTCATTGTAAATGTGCAAGGATTGTTTCTTTTTACTGTGCTTTCTCTTCTTTTAAGTTGTATTGTCATTTTCTTCCCACCACACAAATCTAATGTTCTCCACCACACACACACACTCTCCCCTCTCCCGTCATCTCGAGCTCAACAGGCCGGGGTGCCAAGCTCTTTTCACTGAGTGCCCATTTGTAGATTACTCACTAAGAAATCATGTGGCACAATTGAATTACCCCGGTTTATAGAGACTGCTGAGGCATCTCAGGAATGTACTTTTTAACCATCCAATTGTAGCTAAAATATCCATGAACCTTGTAAACAAAGAGACCTTTTTCTGTTGCCCCAGCCCTGGGGCATTTCTGTACAAAGATGGCATTTGGTTCAGATGAAAAGTTTTGCACAAAAGAAGACAGGAAACCCACAAAATAAGCAATGAGTTGTTTTTTTTTTTTTCTATAACACATTTAATTTTTGTAGACCTGTATGTATATATGTGTGTATGTATGTTGAATGTAACCCATACATTAACATTAACACTGGAAATAAACTGAAAATAAATAATCTGGAAATAATAATCAGTCCTTACACTGAAAGTTGGGAGATATGAGGCTGGTATTCAATCTTTTATCTTTCAAATTGTCTTTTAAAGAAAATTAACATGTCCAAATCACAGTAATCGAGAATCTATCCTTATTTTGTGAGTTTTATCTGTTCTAATGGAGGCACTTCAAACTGTCCTTTGCTGCAGGACTTTCTGTTACCTTTAACGTCGTATGTTGTGTTTAAGATTTAACTGCACTGATGACTTGGAAGGCAGATGCCATTAGGCAGGTGTTGAGCAAATGTGTTGTGGTTTAAATAACTACAGGAGACAAAGTCTGCGCTACAGATGAGTTGTGTCAGCTGCTTTGGGAATGTTGTCTTTTGCAAGAAGCAATGTTTACTTTTTGGTGGCCTTTTAAAATGTGCAAAGTCCACCAAAGAACTATAGACTCCCAAATGGAATACCAGCATCATCTTAACACACCAGTATGGGAATGGTTATACTGTTAAACCCTTTTGACTCTATTGAATATCTGGATTTTGCTTCAAAAGTAAAAAAAGACATGGAGCTATAGAAAAATAATGTTCCTATCCTTGGAATGAATTTAACTCTCTAGCATACATGATTTGATTTCTAACGAAGCTGGGCTTCATAAACAACTACGCCGTAATGGGTCATAATAGGGTTTCCACCAACTTTTAGACTGTTGATTCTGTGGTCTGCAATGACTTTTTCCTCTTCATGTCGACTAACCATAATCTTGTGACAAAACTGATTTTTCCAAGAATAAAAAAGATGAGGAAGTGGATGGGGAATGCCAGGTAGTTTTAATTCTACAAACAATGCGTAACTAATTTACCAAAGGGGTACTGTAAACCCAGCAAAGGTTCCCAGAATAACATGCAACATGTTGGTCCATGTAACTGATTTTCAACATGATCTGCACCACCTTGCGCATTCGAAAGTCTAACCTGTCGTCTTCACACTCTTATTAAAACGCTGACAACATCTGGAAACATACTACAAGCTGCAGTCTGAGAATCTGACAGAGACCATCCCTGTTGTTGTATTTATGTCGTCCCTCCAATTCAGAGAGCCACTGCCCAGACTCACCAGAGCAGCCTGCTGCGCATAGAGGGAGCAGGTGGCTGTGCTGAATTTAACTGCACCCTAAATCAAAGGTTTATTTGTTTATTTAAGGATCCCTATTGGTCTCTATGTCACTATTCATCCTGGGGTTCACACCAAACATTGCAATTCAATCGTCCTGTTACATACCTGACAAAAAATGGTGATTTATTTATTATAAGTTTAATTTATAATGCTCCAACACGCAAAATTGTGCTCACCGTTATTAATTTGACGTCTAGGTGCAGCTGTTTAAGGTGAACATACACACCATTGTCAGTACCAGCTGGTGCTCAGGGTAAAAAAAAGAAGTCAGAAGATTCCCGCTCTGCTCTGCTGCTGCCAAAGAAGTTTGGGATAATGTTATGGTTTTGGTTCTTTCTATACTGCATAACAGATTTCTGTGCAGGTTGTTAGTCTCTGCAGTGAGAATAGCTAATAAGTCCTATAAGATGCTGTGAGGACTTCTCTCATGTGTTTCTAAGACGTCACAGTGAATAGTCGACATTGACTTGGCTTTCATCATACAGCCGTGTTATTACGTTGACCACAATTGTGCATATTGAAACATCATAACATGTAGGTAATTCACACCATGCATAACTGCAACTCAAATACTGTGCAAATGGCCCAGGAATAACATCAAATGCAATACGAATGCTTCACTATACTCCAGATACTAAATGCTTGAAACTGAAACTTCACTTTTTGTCTAATTAATTTGGCTAAGAATTCGCTAGCCACTTGAGGTGCCATATGAAGCAGTGTTAGTACTATAAATAAAGACTATTATCCTCAAAGCAGTCAATCATAGCATTTTCTCAGATTGTTATTCATAAAAAAAGAATACTCCTACTTCACAGTTACACTCTACAATGTTTTGGTCTGTGATATAAAATCCCCAAAACACACATTTGAGCTTGTGGTTGTTATGTGAAAAAGTCCAAAGGCATTAACACTTTAGCAAGGCTTTGTCTTTCCGTAAGAGCCGTTATGTTGTCATGACTCCAATGAATTATCCTGATGAATCATGGATGATTTGTGCAATGAAATGTTGACTGAATCCATGTAGTCTGTATGAAAGTGACAAACCCACCATTATATGAATGTTCACACCTCCACAAATCAACAAATCTAAAAAAGGAGAGCTCACAAAAGAGAAGTGTGCATGTTTTCAACATGTGAGTGTTGTTCCCCAGACTTTTTATTACTTAGCCATTTAGACCTTCGCAGAATGACAAATTTATATTCATAGTACTGCCATTGAAATAAATACCAAGTCTTTAAAAGGTTAATGAAATAGCCCATCCACTCTCCCACTACCGTCTCCAGTGCTCGACCTACTGCAGGCTGCCTTGGCAACACAAATTCAGTTGATTTATGCTTCAGATAATTAGGAGCAAAGATGACAGAGCCCAGAGGTGTGAACACAAACACTCACACTCATTAATATATGCAGTCATAAACACACACTGCTACAAAAACTCATTACCTAGTGGTTTTCATTCTTAGATTTAATGTCCCCTTCAAATCTGGCAAGCCCAATGATCGTCCTTCATTGTCATTCAGACTGGCAATTTGGCTGCCTTTCACTGCAGATACACTTTCTCACGTTACACGCACACATTTGCCACTCCTGACATGAGAGTTCCTGCGCCCCCATTACTGTGCAGAAAGAAGCAGTCCCTTTGTGGGGATGAGGCGGAGCGAGGAGGTTTTTCTACTTCATCACTCAGTTTTCTGACGCTAGCTAATCCTGATTGGAGGCTCCTTATTACCTCAGGGTCCGACTGAGAGTGTGAAACTAATCCAGCCAAATGGGTTTCATCAAGTAAAATGGGAAGGTAATGTTACCTCTGGCACTCAGGGCCTCCAACTGTCTCCTTCACTAATTCTTTCTTTCCCTTTTCATCTCCTTCTTGCCCTGTTTTGGGGGAGTTTCAGGTTCCTGCTGGACATGGGTGGGGCCTCTCAAAGTGTTTTGAGCAACAATCCTTTTCTACTTATGGTATGGTACACCCATGAAAACGCTACAACTAATGGGTACAGGGCAAAGGAGAGCTGAAAAGTATAATCCTTCGAGCTGTCAACCGGTAACCTCCTTCTGTACTCCCCAAAGGGGCTTTCTAGAGGGAATAACCCATAGAGTGAGTTTCAGCACTCAAATCTGCAGACATATAAACACACTCACAGTTGACATCACCAGATGGATGACGGGGGCCCCGAGACGTTGGGGGCCAGTTTTTCTTAAATGAAAACATATACACACTCTTACCTGAGGCACCTTCAATACCCCATACACACAGTGCTGCAGCACATAAAAGCTGGAAATCTGCAGCTTTTATGTGCAACTGATGCATGAAATTTTCCTTGAAATTGGGTTTTTCATCCTTTCACTCTTTCTTTCTTCTACATCCTGCAGCAAAACCTGCCATTGACATTTTGTTAAACAATAAAATTTTAATGTATTTTCTGTGAAAGACAATCCAAAAATTACACATCACTTGAAACAGAAGGGGAAAGAAACCTGGTTTCCAAGGCCTAGTGCAGATAAAAATCATAATAGTTTGGTGTGCATTGGTGTTCAACCCCCCTGAGTACATTGTATATACATACATTGTAGATCCACCTTTCACTACAGATACACCTGTTATTTCTTTGGGGATTTGTCTCTGCCACGTTTGCACAACTGGAGATTAAAATGTTTATTCTTCTTTGCAAAGTAGCTCAATCTCTACTGGATGGAGAGCAACGGTAAAAATGTGCTTTTAAGATTCCATCGACTGTTGTATTTTAGATCTGAACTTTGACTGGGCCATTCTGGATACTTTGATTTGAAAATGATGCCATCAGGGTTTGGGCTATCCTTTCAACAAATTCCCACCAATTAGTTGTGGATCTCTGCAGCTCCTCCAGAGTTACCATGAGCCACGTGGCTGATTCTGTGATTAATGCTCTCTTTGTCTGGCCTGTCAGTCAAGGTGAATGTTTTGGTGTTGTTGTAGCTGTGCCACACCCTTTCCATATTCAGATGATGGATGGAACAATGCTCTGTAAGATGCTGTAAGATATTGTATTATAACTTCACATGTGTGACATCTACACAACTTTCTCCAACACCTCTCCAGTGGTGTTAATACTAACTTTTTTATGCTGAAATTAAATAATATAGAAACGATTTATTGATAAACTGACTTTGGGGGTTATTCCAAATACAAGGTACATATTTCAGGTTTGTATTAGTAGTAAAATATTTTGAAAACCATTTTCCTTCCACTTATGCACCAACTGAAACTGGTCTATCTCTTGCAAGCTCAATGAAACACAAACATTTGTGGTTATAAAAGGTTTACATTTTATGGAGTGGAAATAGTGGGGCAAAACAATGTAGCTCATCTTTAGAAAATGGCTGGGAGTATTTCACTGAGCTCAAGAATCACCTAAAGAGGAACAGGGACATTATGTTTGGTCATTAAGATGAACAATTCGGATTCACTGTACTTTAAAGGGTAAAAATTGGTTTGTCAATGTACCATCTCTTTGGCTTCCAGGAATAGAGACCAAAAGCAAACCTGAGAAATTTTTAATCCTATTCATCAATCTGTCACCGTCTAAAGATCCACCCTCTTAAACTGCCACCGCCAACATCGACATGCTGTGTTTGAGTCCACAGGCAGAATTGCTGTGCAAAACATCAAAGCACCTCTCGCACAGTTCATGTTTTACACTACAACCGCAACACTCAAAGCCAAATTAGTCTTCTCAGCAAAAACCTCAGCCTCATTGCTCCTCAACTGTTGTACATTGCTGAAGACTTGATGCTCAACAGCGAAAAAATAGTGTGAGGGCCTCAGTTCCAAAGCCGAACATCACAATAAACTTCCACACCCCAAACTCTGGTTTCTTGCCAAACCTCAGATATTTCCCTTTTGTCGACAAGACACTTTTCATTCCAGCGCTTCCTCCCCCCTTTACTGCGCCCCTCTCCCCTGTTCTCTCTCCTCACTCTGAAAGTATCCATCCCCATGTGTGCAGCTCTGCATGCATATTGAACTTGGATTAGGAGTTATCACAGATGTTTTGTTGGATGTCCAAGCCGTGGCTGAGGCTGCTCTTTAACGCATTCTCGTCGCATATGGAAGTGTTTACATCGGGGCGAAACATAAACTGTTTTAGGGGTCGGAGCCTCTCGAGGCCACAAGATTGAATGTGGGATGGTGCAGGGGGAAAAAAAAAATCCATTATATTTTTGAGGCTCACACAAAAATCATTGAATTATGGTAAAGGCAAACTTCCCCTCTGACCGCATCTTTAACTCACATATGTTTTATATTAGAGCCCCCCTCAACTAATTCCTGTCCTCCTCTTTTTCCATTTGGAATAGCGGGCCCCTGGAATGCATTCTTGCATGACCAACACGATGACAAAACTGAGAAATCAAAGTTTTATTTCACCCTGTAGCATGTCTTTTTTGGTCACGTCCCTTCATACTTTTGCTTGCCTGAGTAATAAAAAAAAAGGGATGCTCGTCTCTTAGCCTGCTCTTTGTCATTGAATCAAAGCCTTCGTTTGGTTTTTGGAACAACTCTGAACTCATCTTTGATATGTGGATTCCGTCAAACATGAATGAGAATTTCAAGCTGGCTTACGAGCCCATGCTTTCCATTAGACATCAGCTGGACCCGCAACAGCCAGCTGGCCACATGTTTCTCCTTGGACTGCCTTGCCTCATCTCTGTTTCTCAATACTAGTACAGTGCTGGATGGATTGGAACAACTGGGCTGGCTCTCCCCAATGACAGGTAAAGATAGGCACTAGCCCAATGCAACCCTGCAAGGACAGGCGGGTGTAATCAATGGATAGATGAAAATTAGAGCATAATTGCAGAGTAGAAGATAAGAGACACAAAGATTTTCCCAAATAAAAGTATGAATGGTGTGCACTTATATTCAACCTCTTTAACTCTGATACCACTAAAAAGATTAAATAAATAAATCCCCTACCACCAATCGCCTTCATTAGCATCCCAGGTGTACTTAGAGAAGCTAGGGGACCTGCTGCACATCTAGAGGAGCTACAAACAGCCAAAGCTCAGCTGGAAGAATATTTTGTGAGAAAAATCAGTAGTTGTGCTCATTACAAATATGGACTTAATGGAGGAGTGGCCGTAAAGTCTTGCCTGCAGTTTTCTGCAAGCCACAAGACCGTCAAAGTAAACATGTGTAGAAAGACGCCCAGGTCGGGCATGCAAAACAGAAAATGCAGTAAAAAACTAACACAAATCATGTTAAAGATATAATCTATTCTATGAAACAGAGAAAGCTTTTGTTCACCAGACAATGATGGTCAGAGTCAATGAGACAGCCTGGTTAAGGCTGCATAAGACTTCAGGCTAGGATTGAGGTTCACTCTCCGGCAAGATAACAAAACTAAACATGCATCCAGAGCTACATTAGAATTATTTAGACTAAAGCATTTTCATTTGTTAGAAAGTTAGCAAACCTAACAATTGCAGCAGCAGCAGCAGCAGCGAATGATTCTTGCTTCTGAGCATATAGACCTTTTTTAGACCTTCAAAAAGTCTAAAGAAAAATTGAAGAGGACCTTTTTAAGGACTACATGAAAGCCTCTAACAAAAAAAAGAAAAAAAAAATTGAGATAGTTTAAACTTTTGCTCTGTACTGTAGATTTGTCCAAGATAACTTTGCTCAAGAAAGTTTACAGTAAGACAGCAATGGCTTGTCAAAGACTACAGCCAAGTTGTCCAATACTGTTAATATATTCTCTAAAGACAGTCCACACCCCAGCCCTTCCTTGGCCTGTAGCTGTAGAGTGGGTGGGTTGGCCCATGGTGAGCATAGAAGCTGTCTTAAATGGCTTTTTTAGCTGTGAGTAATGACGGCACATGTCCCCTTGCAACAGAACAGCACTACACTCAAGTCCTCCATCGTCCAGCCTTTATTACAACTCGCTCAGCTCCTTGTTTCTGAACACTGAGAGCAAATGTTATGTCAGGACCAAGTGTCCATCAACACAGCACACAAGGAATCTTTCACGGTTTGGGAGTAAAATCCCTGTTCTTGCTTAAAGGGTTTAATAGAGGGGAACAAGAAGGTCACATAACACACAAATAATGCAGAAACTCTATTCAAAAGGTAACCATAAAGCATCATAGAACACCTTTAGACAAAAATTTGGACATACTTCAGGAAAATTTGCAATCTTCTGCTTAATTCTGTCTGCCAGAGGAGAAGAAAAATCCATCTGGACGTTTTGCTAAGCTCCCCCCTGAGATCGAGCTCTGATGCTGACTACAAGCTGCAAATCACCTCCTAAGCATGAAATGATGAACTAATGTGGGAGGCATTTGATGTTTTCAAAACCAAAAACAGCTGTAAATGAGATATTCAGAGTCTGTCTTGTTATTGCAATTAAACGAGTCAAGTTAAAGCTGTTTGGGCCTGACTGAAAGGTTGATTTTAAAAGTTTCTGTAAAGTTAACGCTGGTCTTCCACAGTGCCGTTTCTGTTTGTCTGTTTGGTTTTGTTTTGTATTTTTAAGAGTTGGTGAAGACAACCACAGCCTAATAGCTATCAGCAAGAACTAATTCCTAAATAAGATTAAACCTGATTTGGAAGGAAAAAAAACAAAAAAACACTCCCAGGGTTAACCCATCATGTGATGAGCTATAGAGCCATGACTATAACGGCTGCGGTTGAGAAGATATCTACCATTTCAAACTAAATTGTGTTTTTTCTTTGACTCCAAAAAAAAAAAAAAATGTCTTCTCTTTGGAAGCTGGTTAGCACTTTTATATATTCACTTGGAAAACAAACACAAAGGGGAATCTTTTAAAAATCTGAGCTGTTCAACATTCTGCAATTTCTTAAAATAGACCTTGATTAGTGTCAAAGAATATTGTGTTTTAGTCAGAGAGAAAACCTTATTTTGAATAAGTTGAGTTTAGTACCTTCCACACCACAGGAAATTCACAGAAAACAAAACAAGTGGTAATTTGTTCCTGCTGTTAAATGTGCAACTCCAATTCAACTGGAGCAGGGGGGAAAGGCACAGTTTCTATAGTAACAAATTTTGGATTAAGTTGTTTTTGCTCACTCTGTGCTTTTGTCAATTACCTTTCTGTTTCTCCTGCAGTTTGACCAACCAACTAGTTAATCATACAAATAAGACAAATCTGAATTGCATTGATTAAAGCTGAAAAAGAACAAGATTAGAATTTCTTCTGGAAGATTTTTCAGATAACAAATAATCGATCAGACAACTGAAGAAAAGTCCAGACATGTATTTGCAAAAAGCAATCTTTCAGGTGCACAAACGTGAACAGGACAAACATTGCACAACTAAATCTAGACACAGCCATTCCTGCCCTATATTTCATATTTAATCTGGAGGATTTCTTGGCCCAGTGCACTGTGTAATCTTGTCCAGGGGCAGATGGCACTCGCACAGTGTCAATCAGATCTCCTGGATTGGGACAGAGGCAGAGGCTTTTTTTAAAGGGGGGAGAAGCTGCCAGTCTCAGTGCCAGAATCAGCAGCTTTGGTGGATCAGGCAGTATCAGGAGCCTGAATACAGACAGTCCAGTCACTTTTTCCCCCCCATGACAAAGCTGAGGTCTATGCACGACTTTCAGTGCAGTGGTTGGCATAGAACACAGTAGGAGACTAGGATTAGGATTAGTTTGCCTTGTTATTTCTTTCTTGTTGTAGAAAAAAACAACTTGCATTTAGCCTGCGTTCAACGAATTAGCATTTTAAAATATGGGTTATCTAACCCATAACCCATAGGTGTTCACAGACGTATCGTTCATTGTACTAAGTTATTCTTAATATAACAAGATTTAAAGCTGTGCTTATTTCAAGGATGACTGTTTTTCAATCTTTGTGACAGTAGATTCACAGACTTAATATACTGTCACTGTAAGGCTAAAAAATATACATTAAATATAAAGAAATACTTTATTCCAAGATGTGATACTGCAAGGGTCATTTAAGGCTTTGGTTTGTTTTCAAACTTTTTCCGGAGAGTGTGTTTTTGTTTGCTGTTCCAGCTTAACATTAATTATGAATTTCCCCTTAAACTAAAAGAAACATAAACAGAAAAGTGTTGTTATGTTCAAATTAGTGGAGTTGGAAGTTAAATAAAAACTGTTGTTCGTTGGGTAAAAAACAGAAAAACGTGAAGGAACTTCACTTATTTGAAGTATACTCAAGAAAATCTTAGCAAAATAGCTTTTACAGAAACCACACTTTTCTTGCATTGTCCATGGTAGATTATGGTCTTTTGAATTTTTAGCCCAACACACTCATCAGCATATTGTTTCTTGCCTTAGCAAATTGTCTGGCAGTGACTGGTTCACTCTTACTGAATCTCAACTCCCTCCTGCAGGCAGCATGTGACTCTGGGAAATTAAAGTTGTCACTAGAGGGTTGAACAAACAATCAGACATGAACTGCCACTAATGTGAGAGATGCATCATGTTAAGCAGCCAGTAAATAATAATAACCTAAAAGTTTGGCAAAGACATTTTGACATGACCTGGAGAAAAGCAGTTAAAGTAAGGTAAAAGGTCAAATCTGATGTGCTCATGTTCACCTCACAGAAAAGGTTTGATCTTTTCTTTGTGTGTTTTCATAATGATAAAGAACCAAGTGGCATCACTGTAAAACAATCTGGGCTTTAATTACAGACCTCAGTTTGGATGAGTTAGAGGGAGCCTGTCTGGTCAGACCGGGTAGTGAAAATGTGAACCCATAAAGGGGGAAGATGAATAGGGCCTTAGGTGTCCCACAGCAGTAATAGGAAGACTGGATAAAAGAATAAATGAGGCAGTAATGAAAAGACAGGATGGAGAACAATCTGGTAAAAGAGGAATATTTAGAGGGAACGAAAGAAAGAAATTAATGCCGAACTGAAAACAGTTCAAGATGAGCTCTGTTCACACGTCTGTCAGGCTCGCTTGGAGGATTTTTAAACATTTGATGAGACAAAGCTAGAACTTGATGCAGATAAATGAAAAATTTAAGAAATACAATGGCTGCCTATAAAAAGTTAGTAGTAGATCTGTATTTCATGTATTTATTGTTGTTTTTCAAAATAAATTTGCTGATTTCTATATTCTTTTTTATCAAAAAAAATAAATAAGATGCTGAACCTCTCACACTCAGCCTTTTGACACTAAGAAATATAAATGCCATCACCATGTTACAGTCCGTACAGCAGAACCGCAACCTGCTTTCCCATATGATGGAGCAGAAAGAGACATGCACTTGAGGAAGACAAAGAGCCAGGGGTGTAAGGAATGGCCAGGGGTTTGTTCAGCTAAACATTTGCTTTGGCTGGCCCGGAACAGAAGGGGCGGCGCTCTGCCGGTCCCTTGACGTGCATCAAGAGGAGCCCCTCTGTCTTCACCATAAATCTGAATGGGAGTGGGAGTTATCATGCTTTTCCCCCAGCCGTCCCCTCCTGGGCTAAACCCTGCATTCTTCCCAGACAAACAAAGTAGCCAGTTCCCACTGCTCTGCGTTGGGAAAGGCGATGGGTTTGTCATGGAAAAATCCTGAGGCATCTCAAGAGCACTTCAGAAGTTTTCTTTTTTTTTGTTTGTTTTTTTTATTTCCCCCACAACTCTTAAAGATGCATCCGCACTTTATGGCTCAAAACTATGGATTTACACTTGATTTCAGCTCCTGTGTGACATTAAAATTGCTTAAAGGAGAATTCAAGACATAGAGTATTTACAAAGTAATCCCCAGACATGTGGACAGTCTGAACTGAATTTGAATTTGGGGACCTGTTCCATAGAAAACCCTGGTAACACATTCCATAGCTTTCCTCCTCCCTCAGTGGGGCTCTTTTGTGCGTTCTGAAAGGCAGAAGGGTTCCAGGGTTTCTCCCTTCAGGGTGTCGAGAATAATGCTCGCTCTGGTGACAATGACCTCACCCTGACTCCCTGTGATTGTGCATGCATTTATTTATTTATTTTTTTTCTTTTAGGGTCGCAACTCGATTTGCATCTTTGACAGTATGCGGACAGAGGGACGAAAGAAGAGGCAGGAAGAGTTTGGTCGAGGATGGATTAATAAAGGGGGCGGAGGGTGGAGGGAGCGAGTGGAGCTGTAAGGATCCTCAGGGGAGAAGTATTTCTCTCAACAGTCTGATTGGCCTCCCTCCTTTTTACCGTCTGTCCTCTGTGAAATGGTCTGTACTTGACATCGGAGGGAGTCGGTGCTAATGTAAAACACACATACACACAGCCGGCAGCAGCGAGCATTGGGCTACGACAGGAAATTCCTTTACATCCTTTCTGCTGACTAAGACCTCAGAGTGGGAACAGAGTAAGGAAGAATGTAACGTATATGGTGTTTGGTTATTTGGGGTCTGCGTAGGGCAGCATGTGCGCAAGCCATTACCAAGGCAGGCAACAAGCATGAAAGGCAAGCATTAAGATTAACAACGTAAGAAGATGCCACAAGAGAAAGCTCTTTTTGGACGCAACCATTAAGATTCTTACAGGTGCGTCTCAATAAATCAAAAATACGACTGGAAAGTTAAATTTTTTCGGATTTCAATCCAACAAGAGAAAGCAATGTTTTCATTTACTGGAAACATAAAATTAATTTAAAAAACATAAATATTCCAAGGCTGTAATGTCAATCTGGCGAAAAATAGGTGCTGTACTTTCTACAGATGAAATGTTTGTTCTGTCCATTGTCTCCTATTTGTTAAAATATGACTGCGTGCACAGTCATTCAAAAATAATAATAATAATAATTATAATGAAAAGGAAACTCAGCTCAGCTTAATTGGACCTGTGATTCTTAAACCGGGTCGAAAATATCAAGAAAACTAAACTCCAATTTTAAAGAAGGTTTAGTGAAAAAAAAAAATAAAGATACTGTGATGGACAAACAACACTTTAAAGGATTTTTAGTTTGGTATACACCATTCCTGACTTGACAAGACCAAAAGTTCTACATTTTAGGATGAAGCTGGACTAATTAGTCCAGATGCCACGTAGGTATTGAAATAGCAAAATCACAAACTCCAAATGTTGTTTTCATTGGTGAAACCTGGAGACAATATGCCCTGACAACTCCTCAAGTAGGTTTTAAGCTAATAATACTTTGTACACAAATGTATCAGAATTTTAATAAAACTGTTGGGGAAAAAATGTCTGCAGATGTATGAACAAACATATGGAAGTGATTACATTCGCAAACAATGCTGCCAAATAAGTTGATGGGTTTATCAGTCAATTTATTTAATTAAATTTGGTAATATCATTGAAAGCTACTTTACATTGCTAATTCAATTTAAAAACTGAAACTTTTTATTTTCTGCACTTTTCCTTCGACTGCTTAGACATAGCAGTCAGTAAACATTCAACATTCAACGATCGTCTGCTGAACAGCTGACAAGTCAGCAGTCTCGTCTCTATAACTGTGTAGGCAATAACGTAACACCTCTGCACCAAAGCTCTTTTTATATGGTTGCATGTAATGTTTGAATGTTTTTAATAACTATATTATTATCTGTAAGACATATTCATAATCATCAAATTTAACATAATATAGATCAGAGTATGTGTAATTAACCTATGTAATATAGCTTTTTGAATTTAATTACTGAAAGCAATTAACATTTCAATAATTTCTTTTATTAGTCACTGTGTTTTGGGGGTGGAAACTCTACCCTCCACATGTATTCTGCAGAAAAAAAAAAAAAAGAAAAAAAAACCCAGACAGACACATTCAGACAGAAGCCATTTTTACCAGCAGCATCCATGTTGCAGAGGCAGCCAGCTGCACAGGTGTCCCTCCACTGTGACCTACATTTTACCCATCTGATGCCTCCAGATACACATCCTCACAACACATCCCTAAATCCTTCCCTTGACACAGCAAGTCAAGGTAATCCATTAAGCGATTCCTTGTAGAAATGTGGAAACTGTAACACCAAATTATGAGAGAGGAATATTGTGGCTAATAAGATGCGAGATGGATGCTGCTGAAAGAAAAGGAGTGGCAAGTTCTGCCGGAGGGTCACTGGATGGAGCAACAGCGCCGTCTGGTGGTTGGTTTTGTCATTGTGAAGTTGATCAACTGTTGCTGGGCAGTGTTAAGACGTTACATAGACCTGATGAATATGTTTCCATCTGTTCCGAAGGTCTTAGATGTTATTTTCCTTTGAATATTATAATACAAGGCAAATTTTTACCTTTACATCATCAATAAATACAAGAATGCCAACTATGAGAAGTTACTTCTTGTAGTTTTACTACACTTTTAATTTTTACTTTTACGTCAGTAGTTTTATCAAGAAATATTACTCTTTTTTGAGAAAAAATTCTGGATGGTCTGAAAGGTCTAATGTTTGTTTTTTGTTTTTTTAATTCGGTGCTTAATCACCCTTTTTACAAAATACCTTTTCACTCTTGTGTAATTTTTTTCGGATGGTTACTTTTTTTTTTACTTGGACAAAAAAAAAAAAGTTAAAGTTGTGCTACTCTCATTGGGTACTTCACCCATCTGTGACGTTCAGAGAGCCAAGGAAGCCAAGGAAGTGGATTTGGTGCGAATGGTGTAAATGCTTTAAGCATAGCTGCATGCAGCTACAATTCTTATTATTGCACAGTTTTCAAGAAAGCTGGATCCCACCAGATTAGTTCCAGTTCATAATCTGAAACATTTAGTCTGATTAAATCCAAACTGGATTATTCTGCACTGAACAAACATTCTCCGATATGCAGGTGGAGGTTTTCTTAAATTTTTGAAAATACGAAAAAGCAATTTCCGCTGATGGTTTTAGGACAATACAAAAGATATGTATTGAGATGAATAAAAAGAATAATACAAAAAATATATATATTGTGCACTGTTTACAGATTTTTTTAGAGCAGTTTGAATTTAGGAAACCCATTTTGTGAAAACAAGAAAAGAAGACTCTTCCTTCTTACTCCCACAGGAGGGGCTTGTATTCATGCATGAACCTCCAACATCTAACCAGAAATATGCAGTAATTCATGACAAGAATTATAGTAGGCATTATTTTTTTAATCATTATAATCATTTGAGAGATCAAGTGAAATACTTGAAAAATAATCCTGACAGCTCTGAAGACAGATGTGTGCAGAACAGCTGAAACTGAAGGAAACGCACAGCTGAAAATTACAGACATGCAACAAAGGCTGGAATAACAGCCTGAAAACAACAACAAAGTAAAACATACAACTCAACGATAACCATCTGTACAATGTTTTGCATATTGTCATTGCACAGACATGCAATCAAAAGCAGATAATTACAATAATTAAGCATTTATTCCAATATAAATATTACACCTCTTGGCTTAGTTTTCTCAGATACGGTACAGGTGAAAAGAAACAAAACAAAAACAAAACAAAAAAAAAGCGTGGAGCGTGCTCCTTGGTCTGCTTGGCACACCATCTGCTGAGCTTTCCCAACCAACAGAGAAACTTAATACGTTCTTTCTCAAACAAGTAAATAGAAAGAGATGCTACCCTTAAAGTCAAGGATCAGATGTCATACCAGTTTGAATTCCCCATCATCAAATGTGACCAGTGGTTAACTAGTTCTCTCTCATCAAACAAGACATTCATAACCCATGTGGCGTGTTTGAAGGTGACACAAACTAATATACAGTCAGCAAAAGGCTTAAATATCGAATTGAAGGATGTGAGGGAGCAAACGGGGACAGGAAACATTTGGAGCAAGTCGTCACACCGCTGCGTGTGTCTGCAAGGCCTTAGGATCAAAGTCAAGAGGAATCCAAAACGAAAAGAAGGCCAGAATATTTGTTCCATTTTCCTGGATTCGCTTGCATATTAAAGATGGAAAACTAGGAAAGACAGAAACACGAGATGGACCTCCACTCAATGATCGCTTTCATCTTACAAAGGTGACAAGCAGCATTACAGTTTATTGGCCATCTTGCGGCTCAAGTTTAAGACTCGCAACATGAGATGTTTTTAATGGCATAAAGAGGGAAAAAAAAGAAAGCAACTTCTCTGCCGCTGCAAAACTTAACTGACTTTGAATGCTGGTTAGCTTCAAGGTCAGAAAAATTGCAACCCGCTGTACAGTAGTGTCATAAGCTTTCTACACGAGAGGACGCTCAGAAACCTCTCTATAGACGTTTACCTGCTCTAATCTGACAGCTGACGAAGCAGTCCAGCTCTTATTGCCCTTGGGGTTTCTCTTTTTCCAACAGGTTTACCGCATGGTCCAAACCAGCTAGAAAAACCCCAACTGACAATCATGACACGGTGACACGGTGGAAAGAGTTAAAACACAAGAAGCACGGTTCTAGACTGCTTTGACAGTGAGTCGTGTTCTGCTTGTGAGGCTCTCAGTCCCAGTTCTCCCAGTCTTCGTCCAGCTGGTAAGAGGAGAAGGAAGGAGAGAATTAGCAAAACATCCCCGACCTCCTGAATATTTACCCGACATAATACAGTTACGACTCGTTACCCTTTACGTGAACCACAAGGTTGGCGGTTTAGAGAGCGTAAATTTAAACACAAACAAGAATAAATGTATTTTTTTCTCCCTGCCCGTTTAGATCTTCACAACTAATACATTTTAACTACGCTTAATCCAGCTGGTGCGTCTTTTAAAATGATAAACACATTCTTAGGACCTCCTTATTTTAATCATTTCATTTTTCTGTTACTTGTGTATTTTGTCCTCCTATAACTGCTTTACGGCATTAAATTGTTTTTTTTTGTATTGATTTCATAGATTACGAGTTTAGTACAGGGTAGCAAGGTGCATTCGAGTCCCAGCCTGGGGTCTTTCTTCATGGAGTTTTAATATTCTCCATGAGCATGCGTGGGTTCTCTCCAGGTACTCCTTCCAGACTTACCTCTCCAGTATCCTCTATTTTAGACAGAGCCAGCTGGACTTCTTCTTCTGTCATGTCAAGGTCAAAGTCCTTCTCCCAGTCCTCACTCACGTCTGTGCTAGAGCCTGGAGGACAAAAGTCCAACAATGAGAAGCTTCTAAATCTATTAAGTTCTCAGTACGGGGCGCAGCGGTAACACGGCGTTGTACCTTTTTTGCCGTTGTTGGAGGGCGTTGACTTTCCGCTGTCGGAGTTGAGCTCAAACACTCTCAGGTCTTGCGGCCCCTCCTCTTTCGCCACCTCTGCTTGTTTAAAAGCAGGACTTCGCACTGACGTCGCCGCGGACGGCTCCGCCTGAGCCTCTGGAGGCGAGTCGCTCCTTCTGGTCTTCTGCTCTTCGGGTTTGTTGTCGACGACGTCCTCCAGCGTTGCTTCGTTCAGTTTCTTGGTGAGCTCTGTGGCGGCGGGCGGAGGCTGCACCTCCACCTGCGTGGGCAGGCTGATGCTGTCGCTGCTGACCGAGAGGGTGGTGTTGGGCTCTTCGCTCGGAGAGAGGACAGGGCTCATCAGGGTGCTCTCAGCGGGAGCCACAGAGCAGGCGGATGAGTTGGTGTCTGACGGGGACGCGACGGGGAGATGAGGTGGTGAAGCAGCTCCAATAAAATCACCTGAAACGTGATCAGAAACACCAGAGAACACAGTGAGTGAAACGCCTTACATGAAAGCTGACAGATTGTTTGCTGCCTACATACCTTCCTCCTCCTCATCCCATCCAAGGGTCTCTATGTCAGCACTTTGCTCTGCTTTTTGCTTCAGGACCATTCTCCTCGCCTCCTCCTGAACACGGCACAGAAAAAATAATGTTTTATTGCTCTAAATAGTAGAAGATTTTGATGTTGGTGATATTTTACAGTTCTGTTAAAAGTTTTGCCGCAGCCCTCATTTCTTTATTCATTTCTAAATCTAAGAGTTCCTCAAGCTCCGTCAAACTCTGTTTGCCCACAAGGCTTTAGTGGCAAAGACTTGGAATATTTTGTGACTCGTATGCTAAGCCATTTTCAAAATCTTAGGTCACGTTTTATTCTAGGTGTGCAGGTGCTTCCACACGGGACTGCAGCAGCTTTGAGGAAAAACATCCTATTTAACTGACTTTTACACATTTTGTCCTGATCAAAGGGATGGAAACATCATATGTCAGCAGCTATGTTCAGATTCACCCAAAGTGGATAAACCAAAAAAATAAACAAGGGTAAAAGGGTCTGGTGATGCTTAGCACATATTATGCATCTATTCTGTCACTACATGCATTCAAAATATGACTGGGTGTAATTTTTTGTAGTCATTTTAGTCTGATACTTGTGCTACGTTTTTTTCTGAGGTTTTTTTTTTGGCCACTTTCATCGAGTGATTATGTTTGATTATGTTTGCACTTGGCTGCAAGGCAAATTTTTATACAGGGACAGTAACAGAATGATGCTTTGCTACTGATTCTGCATGTTAATGCCGTTAACAATTATTATAGTGAAATCTGATGCCAGAAAAGAGGTTCCTAAATAAGAAAAATGATCTGATAGACAAATCAGAATAGCAGCAATAAATCTTCTGGTAGCATGAAGACTCAAAATTAGACATTTTCAGCATCAGTGACGTGTTGGATCAATCTAAATGTTACAGGTCAATCATTACAGTAAAACCTATAATAATTGATATACATAATTAATGACATTTTGGCTCTTTTGAGAATCACTCTTTCAGAGAAATAAACATTCAGCCTTTAAGATAAGTTATTGTAAAAATGTCTAAAGATCCAATTTAAAGCTGGTCTTCAGCATCAAAGCCTTTTTATGCTTGAATTCCTGAAAGTCCTGGGCAATTCCAGGATTCTCCAGCAGATGTCACTCAACACATTCTACACATTTTACAAAATTATCCCACATCACTATGAAAAACAAAACAAACAAAAAAACATCAATCCTCAAGCAGATTAAGCCATCAAAAAAAACACACATTCACTGGTTCTGTTTATGGGCACTTGACATTTACCTTACCACCGTATTGTATCAGTTATAGTATAAATTGTACATATAGTTCCTCAGTAAGCTATGACAAATATCTGACTTGCAGATTTACATCTTAGAAGCCACCTGCAGTTATTTCATTTGCTGTATTTCTTCAATATTTTCAAATAAACATGGCAGTGTACCTGATCCAGCTGGAAGACCTTGTAGAAATATCTCTGCCAGAATTCTGAATGGGACACAGCAGCTGGAACCTGGAGTAAAGAGAAACTCCCTTTATTGCATATCTTAGATTAAAAAAAAAAGACGAGCAGGAAGTTAAAAAACGAGAACTAAAAGGAGATACCATTTTGGTGTAGAGAGCTCGTATAGATGGACTGTTGACCAAAAGTTCTGATATTTCGCCTTTCTTCTCGTCCAGACTGAAACTGGACAGCCAGCAATCAAACTGCTCAGGAGGGCCTGAGGAAATGTTTGACAATATTATTGTAACTTTTAAATATAAAATATCTATGTCGATAAAATCAGGTGCAAATGTAAAATAAAAAAATAAAATAAATGATTTTGTTCTCTTCAAAGAATATTTGGAGAAAAAAAACAAAACAAAGCATATTAGATCACAATAACAGCTAAAATCATAAAGACAATGTTTCAGACCCCATAAAAACTGCTTCACTAATCATCTCACCATCAGGCTCATTGCAGTACGTAGCGGGATCCGCCTGCAAACTGTAGAGACGCGCCTGCGGGGAAAGACACAAAACTTTCTAAATAAATTATTGAACAATGGCTGTTTTGTTCACACACACAAATCATGTGTTTGCTTTTAACTGTTGGTCCATTCACAAACAAATTAAAACCAGAGATACACTCAAACAAGCATACTGCTGAACGCTTCTGGGGGAATTTCCCAGAAAACCTGCACAGAAGCAGGTTATGTTCAGAAAAGTCTTTAAAAAGCCAGCTGTCAGGTTAGCGGCTGATCCCAGAGGAATACCTGCTCTGGCAGCAAGACTTCACATTTTTCTTTTTTTCTTTTTTTTTATTGCCTTGTGTTTTATTGACCCATATTCTTGAGAGTACTATCAAATCATACTGCCAGGAGAGCGAAGAGAAAAGTTCAAGTAAAACTGAAAAACAATACGAGCCTCTTAGGCATTATTTATTTACTGTAACGGCACACTAACTCCTAAAACAAGTTTTTACAAGATGCCTGCTGAAATTGAAAACCATAATGTTTTGTGTCCCTGTGCAGAGAGAGGGGGGAAGAGGAAAAACCATGATGAAATAATACTTCTTCAGAGATACACCCAGAAAACAAAAACATCAAGCTAAAAAAAAAAAACAAGGTATTACACATCACACGTCTTGTATCAACATTGGTCAAGTGTTATGGTCACAGATGTAGCTGAAATCCTGTCCAACTCATCGGATCTTGCACCATCGATTTTTATCAGTTCTAACAAGTGATCTCTGATTTAACACACATCTTTACCTGGAATTACAGTGTCAGGTGGGTCTTTACTTTGAACATCAATTTTCAAGTCTTTCCACAAATTCTCAACTGGACGTAGGCGTTCATTTTGACTGGGTTTTTGTCTTCGCTTTGCACATTTACTTTGGAGATTTAGTATTGATTTAAAAATGTCTGAAAGTGGTGCTGAACTAAGTCCCTGGACAGGTTTGTATAGCTTTGAGTGGTGGCATGAATATCTTAGAACGCGAGTGTCCAGCTCCAGTCCTCCAGAACTAAAACATGCTGACTTTGGACGCCACTGTCTTAGAAAGAATTAAAAATCACACTTTGCAGTTTTGTTTGCTTCTTTGTTGTTACAAGTATTCAATACTGACCTTAGAACTGTCGTAAACCTCGGTGGTTCCTGCTGACGTTGCCACCAATGTGATCACATCATAATCAATGGTTTTATCAGAAGGTGGAGCAAGAGTGTCTGTTATCACCCCCAAGAAACTAGTCAGGCTCTTCTTCACCTTCTCTGTTGTCTCAGAAGACCCTTCCACCTGGAAAGAAACATAGATGATGCAGTGGAACGTCAGTCCATCTCCACCTGAACACTTGTTGTTTTTTTTTTGTTTTGTTTTTTATGGCAAAAATGACAGAGACTTACAGCAAGCTTATTTTTGACAGCATTGGCTGTAGCCACAATCGAGCGGGCTGTGTCACGCTGAACCACAGTGGAGAACTCTGTCAGGTCTCGCTGTAGGAATTCTAAGGCCTCAGATGACTGCAGGGCAGAGAGTCAGATAAACAGAATAAAAAGTCAGATAATTGCTTTGTCATAGTTAATTACAGTAATAGCTTAGGTCAGAAAACAAAGTTGAGAAAACTACAATAACAAAAAGACTTACATCTTTTCAGCTCAAGTCTTTTGAGCTCAAACTGGAAGTCAGTAACTAAACTAAAAGTCAATATCAAAACATATTCAAAAGTAAAAAAAAAAACAAATGGTAACGTGCCCAAAAAAAGTTCAAGAGAATTTGAGAATTTCCATTTCACTGCGTCATAACTTTATACCAACTCAGCATTCAGCCACAGAGTTTGTGGGGTGAAGCAGACATGTTCTAAGTGTGGTGAGCATTTTTATATTCAGTGCATTTTTATATGCAATGCATTTTTATATTCAATGCATTTTTATATTCATTGACTATATGAGATCTTGACAAAAATTCCAAACAGCATTTGTAAAAAGGTAAGTAGTCCACAGTTTTACACCCAATGGAATATTGAATTTTAGGCATAGATTTTCACCACTGTCACTTAAAACCCTTTAGTTTAACAGTTTCAATTAATCTGATGACAAATAAATGCATCCATCCTCAAATGTGCCTCTGTTGGCTTTTGTGACGCATATTTGCATGAATTTCAACATTTTACTAAACTGTTGCAATTAATTTGACACAGGAGGCTAATTTCAAATATCAAAGTTTACAAGAGAAGAAAAACATAAGTTGGAGTAGAGAGAAGCCAATTGGAGTTAGAGATGATGGCTTGCTTTAAAAGAAATGGACATTATGGTACTTGCTTTCTATTGTTAGAAAATTAATATAAAAAAATCTAGGTCAAGGGTAATTAAAGTCATATGAGGTTTTAGAGCTGCAGGTTTAACACCTCAGGTCTAGATGCACACTGTTTTCAAATGTCTTTAACTTAATTATAAAATGAGAATTAATGCCTCTCATTACATTAAAACACTGATAGAGCATTTAGAAAAACACTTTGCTGAACGAATATTCGTTATCTTGTCAAAACAAGGAGAGCAAATGAAAGGATATTATGTATCCCAGAGTCACTCCCTTTAATTAGTAACTTAAACAAGTGACCTTGGCGTCAGTATCAAACTACGTTTGCCAAGTTCTAAAAAAAAGTTTGTAGTGCAAATAGTTTCTAAAAAAAAAAAGCAAAAAAAAAATAAAAAAATAGAAAAAGATATCCACAAAGCTGAGTAACACGTTTGCTCAGACAGAGACAGAAGAGAAAGAATAACTGCATGAAATAACCTGCAGTTTCATACTGCAAACAACTAGACAAGCCGAGGCCGATGCATCAGATAAACACAAAACATTAATTTATTTTAACTGTGTTAATATAGCGAAATGATTACCTTGTCTTTCACGGCCTGGTAGCTCTGCTGAAACCAACCTCCCCACCAGCCTTCTCTGTAGAAGACACATTTTCAAAAATACCAGATATTTGTTTAAAAAATAAATAGTGTGTTCGTGTTACCACAGTTTAAATGCGGCTATTCTCAGTGTTTCTGTTTGTCAAACACTGCCGAGCAAGATAACGTCTGTGCTAACGTCAGCTGTTAGACAAATATACGATTAAACGTCAAGGAAGGCGATTTATTGCAACTTCGACGGCTGAATATTAGTAATTGGTGTAGAAACTACGAACGCGTGCAGTCTGGTGGTTTTGATTTGGAGATTTAAACAGTTTTAGTACTAAGCTAACCAGGCTAAGCTAAAGCTATAGCTGCTATGTTTTGGTAAACAAATCCACTTCCTGAACTCATTTCTAAAGCTGCAGATCGCCATGGTAACAACACATTGCCGACATTAACACTTATGAGACGCGCAATTCAACAATAATCAGTTCAGTTTAATATTACACCGCTATTACATAAAATAAGACAAAAAACAACAAGTATTTTGCGACTTCTCTCTCACCCTTCAGCCATCTTCAGACGATGACATCATCAGATTATAGTGAACTCCGACCCCCACCAGATATCAAAACTTTTCCACGTCATACAGTCTGACGTGGACTTTCCCAGATACGCTCTTATTTTTCACTATTTCCGAAAAATCGTTGTATCAAAGGGATACGCATCTTAGAGTTAAAAAATAAAAAATAATTTTTTGCTGCGCCAACTACGGTGGCTCCAAAGAACCAAACAATTAGGCAACCAAAAGCAGACGTTACGTCGTGACGTATTTGATGTTGAAAGCATAGACATGAATATTTATAAATGTGTATGGTTGAAATACACATTTATGGTCAAAAATACTCAATTGAAGGCTATTTCAAAGAGCTATCTCTGTTAAATTAAAAAAAAGCACTTTAAACATTTAATTTCAGATCATCTGAACATTAGTTTTGATTATTTCGCTTTTCCGTTAGTGAAAATGTAATGTGGACACATAATTAATTCCAGCTGTTTTGTAAAAAAGCCAATTAAAGAGAAATAAAATAAGGAATCAAAAATAGAATGAAACAAAGAGAGGAATAGATAAAGGAACAAAGAAAGAAGGAAATTTAGACAAAATCTTTGGCTCCATCCTTCACACTTTTTAAACAATGTAGACAGTAATTTTGGTCTGGTTGATGGATGGTTTATTTTTAACTTCTTCTTCCTATTGTTTCTTTTTGTTTGTTGTGTCTTCTATTTACTCTAAATCCCGTATTCCAAAATAAATGAAAAGCTGAGCACCTTTACTATATGCTTGGGTTAGTCACTGTTGAAGTTATCAGTTTATCAAAAAAATATCTGTTTTAATTTTAAAATATAAAGTATTCAGGAGTAGAACTCTCCCAGAATATGAAATCAAACAATAAGATAATTACAAGGATAGGGAAATTTATATTGGCCACCTGTTTGATAACATTTTTGTAACCACTTATTACTCAGTTTTCTGGTTGTATTTTCATAAATTTTGTTTTATATCATTAAACAAGTTATAAATATTTTTTCAACATATTAAAAAATGGAATGATTATTCAGAATTTGCTTTGTAGTGCTTCAGCAAATCAGAAAAAGCTTTAAAAGTTATAGGTTCAACTTTTCTTTTTTCATTTTTTTAAATGTCTAGCTTACAACCCACATGTTTACAACTGATAAACATATAATAAGTTGAAAATTACTAGCTTAAAAGATTATTTGAAAAATAAACTGATAAAAAGAGATTACACATTTCCTGCTATGTTAAAAATTATAGTTATATATTTTACATAAATTAACCTAGATGTTTTCAACCATTATTAAGTAAGAACAGATTTTCAGTGTATTTAAAAATAAGAACATTCAGCAAGGGATTCAAATAGTTTAACACATTTATTTTTAATTAAATCCAATGTAAACTTTAAAAACTAAGTGTATCAGGACCAAAGCTTTTCTCAGTCATTATGTAAACTAATCAGCGTTTAACAATTCGAACGTGAATCCTGTCATCAGTCTCCTCCTCTCTGTACATCCGTGAGCAAATGTGTTCACCGTATTCGATGTGTGCATTGACCCCAAGCAGCTGTGCTTTTCCCCTCATCAGTATTCTGTGTGGGGAAAAAAGGGTGGTAGGGGGTGTTTTTACTGAGCAAAAAAAATGAATAAGAACAGGCTACAAGCCTCTGGAAGTGTGTCCTGCCCTAATTGAAGTTCGCCTTTCTCCAGACGCTGCACATTGTGTGCGTATGTCCTCCAATATGTCTGCCCACGTCCAGCCCTGACTCCCCTTAATTGGGCCTTTCAGTTCCCTAATTAACTCTGTCAGCGCAGGTCGGCCTGAGCCAAGTCGGGATAAGCAGCACTCTATTGATCAGAATCTAAAGCAGTTAACTTATCCATCTGTCCACATGGGCGTGGACATTAAATAAAAAAAATTTAAAAAACGGGGGATGTGTAATGCTATATCATAGCAATCTTGGCTTGGTAAAGGAGGTTCTCTGAGGCACTTCATTCATGTATTGCAGAATGAATCAAAGCAAATACATTAAAATAAGTTATTTACTTTGTGTTGTTACTTGCAACACAAAGTCAGCATCTCACAGAAAATTTGTGTGCAGAGCTGAAAAAGATGGTTGAGAAAAGCAGGAGGAGAAAAGATGGTTGAGAAAAAATTTGAACCATTGGAGGAATGGTCCAAATTGTCATGTAAATGGTAATTTCACCAAATAATAAGGATATAAATAAACCCCCCTGAATTTGAAAGTTCAAAACGGAATTTCTCTAAAAATAATATTATTATGGTTTTTAGAATCATAAGACGAAACCGTAAATAATAATTCATATGAAAACATAGTAAAGTTTCTGAACTTGCATAAAATTGTGGATATTGTTAAGATGCTTCATTTTGAGTGTTTTACCAAAATGAATTAAATGATTTTGATTACATTATGAAACCTAGTTGAAAGTGTTCTGAAGGACTTTTGCCATAATTATGTTCTGTTAGAAAAATATTATATTTGTTTCCTTTTTTAAACAGTAGATTTGACAGTTTGATATATTATTTTTAAATAGATTTTTTGAAAGCTAGTTTTACAGTAGTCATAATGCTATTAGAACCTTTATGTACAATCTGCTAATTAATAAATTCAGATGCAACAATGAGCTTTAAATAGTTTTGGATGTTTTTTTGTTATATATATAAATGTAGGAATAAGTTTACGTGGTGAACATTGTTACATGCTAACTGTGTCACTTAAATCAGAACTTCCTCTGCTGGTCGGCGTATGCTGAGGACAGCAGTGATGACTGCAGAGGCTGCTCATAATGGTACACAGAGGACATGCCCATATTGTATGATTTAAGAAGCATATCCATTACACACCACAGTCCTCACAACCACCCACCCACCCAGCCACACACGCACGTAGACTTTCCAGACCACTGATGCCATATTGTGGGTTAACACCATCTGGTGCCAATCAGAAAACACCAGCTTTGCACAAGTCAGTGTCTCTAATTATCTACCTCCAGCAAAGGCAAGCCGATCCCCACTAATCTCCTCAATGTGTTCAGCTTCCCATTCCCACCTGTGCCCCAGTAAAGAGGGGGAGGTCTGTGGCTCTCTGTGTCATGGGACCGGGGACCAGGTGACGGCGCAGTGCCGGTCCCCACGACAGAAGCCGCAGCGCTTGGTTTGGCTGGCAGCTGCTTCCCCCTACTGAGACATCCCACAGCTGACAAACCCCCGGCGCTGACAGGAGCTCTTTACAGTGTCAATAGCCTCATATATTTGAGCTAACCGCCTTTGTGGCGAGCGAGGGTGTCAGGCCTTTTGGCCCGACAGCGCTTGTTACCATGATGAAATGTAGATTGAATGGAGGGGGTCTATGTCCCAGGCACGAGAGCTTTGACTCCCCCTGTCTTTGTGTCCGCATGGCCATTGTTCAAACCCTCTTCAGCTCTGTGATAAGGAGGAGGTGGGTGAGAATGACTTACATCTCTTCATTCTCCGTGATCTCCAGCTCATCTGTCAGCCGTGGGAGGATAAGCATGTATTTTACACGCTTGATTTGTTGCTAAGTGAAGGCCAGCCATTGCTGACTTGTTTAACTAAATCATGTTCATTGCTCTCCATAGGTCTTGTTTGCATAAACAGCCAGGTTTGTGGTTTATTTGAGCCATTTTTTATTTCATATGGTCTGAATTTTGACTTTTATGACGGTCACAGCAAACGCTGACTGCAGAGTTTGATGGTGTGGGGAAATGTTCATGAAACTGCATCATGAGTTTAGCTTTAATTGAATACTTTTGTATGCCTTATAACCATAATCATACGAGACAGTGACAAATGGCTGGCCTGCAGCTGAGGACATCGTTGTGTCCCTCGCCTGCATCTGACAAAAGTGACGCGCCTTTATGGCGCCTGTGTCGTCCTTTCATCTCCAACACCCTGTTGAGGTGAAGATTGATGGCGCCACATTCAGCTTCTGTGCTGTCGTATTGTCTCACCCTTCTGTCCCTCCTTAGCTCTTAGTGTGCCCTAAGCTGGTTAGCAACAAATATCCCCCCTTTGACCAATTTCTACTAACAAAATCTGTGTAAAATCTATGTTGCATAATAATTAAACTCACATATCTATCATTTCTGGTCTCACATTTTTACTTGGAAGTAAAGACGTTTTGTGCGGTTTTCATTGTTCAGCAACAATTTGGATAAAGTACTATTAATAAGAACAATGAGAAAAACAAGTTAGTTTCAAATTTATTTATTTTTTAATTTAGGAAAATAGAAATCCTGAACATATCTGTTCCAATTTTTACAAGCTTTCCTTACCACAAACATTGGATAAGTTGCAGATTTTGTTACACAAGTAAAAGGCCCAATGTTGCTCTATCACAAAGTACAACATATTTTTTTTGACAAAATAGCAGCAGTTTGTATGTACAATATGAACAAGTTTGGCATTCAGTCATTTTGTTGCGAGTCCTCCTTCATTTGTTCATAGACAAGCTGTGCAACGTGGAGGTGGCGGTCGGCAGAGGCTGGCAGAGTGTGCACGGGCATGGCATGCCAGGAAAATGTCTGTAGGAGCCGCCAAGGTGGAGCGGGTCCTTGAGAAGGCCCTGCACTGGAGCATGGAAGCCCAGGAAGCTAGCTGATGGAGGGGAATGAGGCGCTGGAGCTGAAGATGGAGGAGAGGAGTGATGCTGCAGAGCTGTAGGTGTGCTGCCCACCAGAGAGTGAAGGGACTGGGCCAGAGGATGCAGAGGGAGGTGAACAGATGTGGCTGCATGGCTGATAGTTGAGTGGGCAGTGGAGCGGCTCTGGGCGGCAGCACCACCCCCGTAGACGTCCCCGACCAGTTTTTTCATCTCCTCTAAAGAGCTGGACAGCATGAGGATGTAATTGCGAGCTAGAAGCAAGGTGGATATTTTGGACAGTTTGCGAACAGAAGGTCCGTGAGCGTAGGGCATCACCTCCCTCAGTCCGTCCATGGCCTGGTTCAGGTCATGCATCCTCTTCCTCTCCCGGCTGTTGACTTTGAGCCTCAAGTCTTGCATCTCCTCCTTGCTGAGCTCAGACCTGCTCTTGGTCTTCCCGCCTCCGTGTTCTGTCCTGCCTTGGTCAGGCTCACTGCCATTTCTATTCTCCTGGCAGTATTTCTGAAAAATAGTGTTGGAGAAGAAGTTGCCGGCAGAGTCATCCACCACCAGGTCTGGAGATGAGGATCGGCTGCACGTGGAGCTGGCATCTGAATCCATTTCAGTTTTTGTTTTTTGTTTTTTAAAAATTGTCCAAAATCCTTAATTTTTAAAGAGTCACGGGGAGATTTTGCTGCACAGCCTGTTCCACAGGAGTGAAAGTGTTTGAAATCTGTCACGCCGCGGGCCTGCTGGTGTGTATTTATATTGGGGACACAACAAAGGAACAATAAGCTGCATAATGAGACACTTAGGGCCACAGCCAATTGCAGAAGGGACACACTTTCACCCCCCTGTTACACCTCCTTCATGCTGCCCCACTTCACCTTCCCACACCCCCTTTAACTCCCCTAATCTAATGAGTCCACTACACATTAACCAAAGCAGAGATATATTCACATATCATTCTCAGCTATTCTGGAATCATCCATGGCTATATAAAAATGCAAACAGTTTATGTGACAAATCAAGATTAATAAAAAAATATATATATATGTGTTTTTCTTGAGTTTTGCAGTTTGACTGAAAAGAAAGTGAAAGTGCTGACCTCAGAGTTCAACAGGCCACCATTTTTATTGCTGTCTGCCATTTCACCAGATAGATGATGCCTCCAAGGCCTTATTTACATATGGTTTCTATGAGACACTTTGGAGAAAGGTATGAGGCACCATATGAGGCGGCTTAAACATGTAAAGAGCAGCGTTAATGGAAGACTGGGCACAATTCAACTAAGAATTAAGACAAAGAAGGTCAAATAAATTTGACTCGGTTTTCCAAACAGTCTGTGAAATCACATCACTGTTTCTGGAAGGGGGTCCTTCATGGAGAGGTAGTTAAAAAGATACTAAAGAGGCCACAGCACTGTCTTCAGATAATTATACGGTATGGTTTCTTCTACTTCAGTAAAATCTTACCTTTTTATCTTTAAAAGTTAAAGATAAGCCTTAAAAACTTCTTACAGAATATACAAGTTCATGCATAGCTTATATCTCCAGATGTTTTCGAACAAACAACTTTATACAACAGGCTGTTGATCTTCCTGCAGCATCAAACATGTCCTCTTTGAAAACATGCAACGAAAAGCTAAAAACAGCATTTTCCAGAGCAGCAAGAGAGACTGCATTGCAAAGATTCCCGCGGAGCAGCAATTGCAAAGCTTTCATATTCTTTAAAAAATAACAATAAACTAATTAACATATCTAACATGTGGAAAGGTTTTGTCCTGTCCCTTTTCAAAACACTTTCATAACATATTTGAAGGGATTTTTAAATGCAAAAGGATATAATAAGAAAATATAAGTAATATGAGCACTAACAAAGGTTTCATGCGATTGTTGTGAAAATGTGCACACCAGGCATATTTCTGTTGATATAAAAAATTGATTGGTGATTGGTAACAGCCAAGTAACATTTTTCATTATCAACATGTACCAAGGTTTCAAAATAACTTTTATTTCGAAACCTAAACTCTTCTATTCAGCTTTAAAGTCATTTTAATGAGAAAAGAGAGGAAATTGGGAAATTGGGAATAGTGGAGTATTCCCAATTTTCTCTGGTTATATCTTGGCTTTTGATAATAAACACGCCAACATTTAGCCAATGATTAAAATAAAATGATGTTTTCTTAGTACATAGTGGCACTAGTGTTGGCTGGCATGCTAAGCTACTAGTAGTTTTGCTAACCTAACTGTAGTTTAATGGCTAAGATGGATATGATGCCTAAGGCTGAATACTGATTCTTCTCGATAGAAAATTCCTGTTGCTGTAATGCATATAGATAAGTATTTTTTTTTTCACTCTCTTGTATTTATTAAAACAGTAGTGGTTAATGGAAGTGGAAACATTTTACCTTTTGCTATTTTGCCTTTTCACCCCCCATGTTTTAATGTATAGATTAAAGAACTTACCAGAAATGTTTTGCATGGCTGCAAACAATCTCTCCTCATTTTACTCGAAAATCTCAAGCTTTTAATAGTCTCATTAACTAATATTAAAAAAAACAAAAAAACTGCTCATCTAACTATCATCTCATCTGGTAAAAGTGCTCTCATGTTCTGACAATATTGCATTAACTTTTCAGTAGACATGTAAAGAAAACATTGTTGTATTTCATGTAGTCTATATAATTGGTCCTCAGATTTGTCCGTTGTTAAATACCAGATGGGTCTCGCAGTGGTTTACATGTTGCTTAATGTGCAACTTCAAAGCAAAAAATCCTCCCAAACTGATTCTACTCACGGACTTAAAAGAGCGTCTCAACCAGGAATCAAAAGGGTTCTGAAGACCCCCCACCACCGCTCCATCAGGGCACTTCAGATTAGCCAATATTCAGGGATATTATAATTGGTGGAACCTGGAGAGCTAACATAAGCCATTTATTTGGAGCATATGGATTTTCCCATCGTTAGGCTCGGAGCCAAAATGGCTGCTGGATTCTCATCTGTTAATTGGGTCAGATACTAATTAACAATGTGAGACAAAATATTCTAGTCTTTTAATAGAAAAAGAAAATGAATGTCTTCAGCCAAAAAGGAATTTGAAAAATCGTGCTGAAAATCTTGACGTGAATATCTGGAGATGATTCATACTGTCAGAGACCAAGAACAGGAAGACATGTGGACTCTTGCTGATCAGTGGAGTGCATCAATAGTTCTTCTATTACTTCATTTTTTATATTCATGGGCCAAATAAGTCCCATTGTGTGTCGTTTTTATTCTTATTCATGTGTTTGCATAGGCAACGGGCCACACAGAGAGACAGAAGGATCTCCAAGCTTTGCATTTTGCAAATGAAAGCGTAACCACCTTCCATGTTTCCATATAATCCTTCAGTTTTTAACCCTCCATCAGAGTGTTTAACTTTCTTCTCTAGATGTCACCTTTCAGGACCCTTCATCCAGGACTTAGATGTGAGACATCCTCCTTTTCTCCCCCCGGCTTTACGGTCCCTCTTTCTGATGCCTCATGGGATGCACTCCAATGAAAGTGCTCAGGTGACCATAAAATGAGGGCATTATCACAGGCATATGCTTGTCGTGACAGAGGATCAGCCCAGATTAGGGCCTCTTATAGCTCAATAAAGCGCTGAGCTGAAGAGCAAACCTGTGCTGTTCAGCATAAGGCCTCTTTTGCTCTCTGCTGGTCATTGTTTAACCAGATCAGGGGCTCGATCTTCTCTACACCCACCAGGCTTTAATCTGGGCATGTGGCCGAAAGAGGATCCTGGGGTTATTTACAGTTTTCTCACTATGGATCACACACTGTTGTCCTTGCAACAGCTCAGATAAAACTCTTTGCAAAAGTGTACATATAAATTTTCCACAGATTGTCACGTTACAACCAGCAACATCGTTGTGTTATATTGGAATTCAACGTGTTTTTGAGAAACACAAAGTGGCACATCAAACCTGCTTTATTTTTACACCTACATAAAATCCAGTCCAAGCAATTCCCTTCAGTGAATTCATGTAGTTTATTTGTAATTTAATCTCACTAAAAAACACAGATGTAATGAGAAGGCACTAGACGTTCATCAGAGGACATTAGCAAACAATCACCACCACACAGACAGTTCAGCGCGCAAGTTTTATAGACATTTAAAGAAATGTTAGGTTATAAAATAATATCCTTAACAAAAATTGTGTGGAGCAGCTGCAAACCCATTAAGACACTCAGGCAGATTGTTCACAGGAAGCATGAATCAGAGAACCAAGAAACTCAAGATAACTTTGGAAGAGCTGCAGAAATCCAAAAATCAGTGGGATTGTCTACTCATAGAGCCACTGCTGGTTCAGTTTTGCTCCTGAGATGTGTGCTATTTTACCGCTCAATCAATTGGAGTAAATTAAAGTAACAACTTTATTCTGTGGTGAGGATTTTCTTATTCTTTTCGGTGAATGTCTTCCTTATTATGTTTTTAGTTCCTGTGCCCTTTCTGGGCATTGCCCCTCAGCGGAGCCATTTCTTCTCTGGAGTTGAAATCAGTGCCTCACTTTGATCACTGAAACAAATAGTTGAAAACATAATGTCACTTAAGCAGCAGACTGTGAATTATTTCAGAGAAGATGTGTGATCCCTAGTTTATATTTTACTATCACTCTTTTACATTATGAGTGAGCAGTGAAGTGATCTTTGACCCCATCTGGAAATGCTTTGCTCTGAATTTAGCTTCCTCCTGTTATTTTGGAGGTTAGCTTTATTTTTAAGTAATACACATTTTGCATAATTTTGCATCTCTCTTGCCTACATTTGGGTCCTTCACAATCACACTTTGTGACAAAAAGTATTAGTCATATTAGTCATGTCCTTAAATATTTTTTGAAGAATGCCAATAGGAAAGTTAGTGTGAAAAGTAGGCCATGACTGATATTGTCACAAGCCATGTAGACAGTAATGCGTGTGAAGAAGACGCTCTGATCAGATGAGACCACATGAACTCCATCCATCTTTTTCAAAGAAGGATGAACAAACATTTCAGGTTTGAGATGTGCAAGTGTGGAAAATGTGCTGCTGAAGACAAAAATTTCCAGCTGTAACAGCAACAAGAAAGATGATTCCACAAAATGTCGACAGGGAAAAAGGAATGAGAATCAGGTCACTTCACAACCACAAACTTCAAAGCCTGCTATTGGGATTTTTTGCGAGCAAACATATTGGACTTGTGAAGTGAGGAATATGAAAATCTTCAAGGGATACGGAAACTTTTACAAGGCACTGCACGTGAATTTCTGCTGCTTTTATCTGTAGATTTAGCAAGAGAAAAGGATATAAAACTGTTTCGCCAAACACATAACAGGCTAACAAGTGTTTCTGAGAACAGGGAGTGCTGCCTTTTGTTCATGCAAACTGCTCTGATTTATTCATTTACACTGCCTGAAACAATTGCATTATCTTACCCACGACAAAAAGAGACAAAGGCAGTATGAAAATCCCCTAGGATGTTTATGAGTCACTAAAGACTCCAATAACTTTCACCTTCATCTTTAAGGGGCCGTGGAGGATTGCATGCTGTGGAAGGCTGCAGGGCGAGGGTAGTTAGGAGGAGGCGTCCAAGCACAGGGGAATAAAAGGAGTCCAGGAGCTGAATGGGAAATGGTCAGCAGGCTGTCTCATACACTGGCCTACTCCATGCTGCTAGAACTTCATAAATTACCCCACAGTTACCCTGGGGGGAAACACTGAGGGAGGACAGACAGCCTAAAAGGGGGAGCGAGAGTGAAAGGGGACAGAGCCAAACATGTTGCTGAGCAGGAGGTGCAGAGACCATATCCAGATGTTGGCCTTCAGGTTGGTGGAGGACAGAGTGACAGCAAGTTGGGTAATTTTTGAAACAAACAAACAAATAAAAAAATTGCTTTAGTTAAACTGCAAAACAGTTCCTTTTGAAATACGGATTACTACGTATGATGAGCTATAAAGACAAACTGCATCACTTTGTAATTCACTATCTTGAGCAACACTATACCAGTAACAAAAAGAATACATTTTACCTCACATGCCTAAAGGAATAGGCAAGTACTAAAATGCAGAACAAAATGTATTTATCACTCATAAAACATACAGCTATATTTTTAAGTAAAAATCAGAGCAAGACATGAGATTTCAATGTAATTTTTAACAAGAGTCAACCAAAGAAATTGAAAAAAGCTTAAACTAAATTCAGGTAAAACTGAAAGTACAATTAAAAACCAAAATGCAGTGTAAATAGAGTATGAGTTAGAAGGTCAATCTGGACATGATGTCTGACCAGGATTGTTTATGTAGTTTTTTTTTATTATTATTATTTTTTGCCTTTGTAGATGAAATAGTTTGAAAGCTGCTTTTTATATTTACTCTTATTATCTTTGGCATTAAAAGTTGTTTGCTTTAAAACATTTGAATGTAATAAAAAACATGCAAAAACTGAAGAAAATGTATATAATACACCAGATCCTGCACATCATTTACCCCAAAATTGGTGGTAAATGATATGAACTGAATAAAAATGTTATTAAAAAACTTTAAAATTTTCCAACTATTTATGAAAACTTCTCTTTTTACCCACAACTTAATGAGAAGAAGGAGTGTGTTTCTTTTAAAATACATTTTGCTTAAATGCAGTTAAACCTAATGTTTTATATCAAACCTTAAGTTTTATTTAATCAACTGTCTTACCTATAAAATAAAACAAATGTTTCAGAATATAAGCTGAGTTAAATATACACATACATCTATTTAAAAAAAAAAACAAATGACTACAAATGGCAGCACAGATGCAGTCTTACTCAGTGTATCTGTTTGGCATTGTGTTGGTCACACTTTGAACAGTTGGCAGCTCCTTGGTGCACGGGGGAGGCTTTGTGTCAGCGATCTGTGTAGTTCTGCTGCTCTGCCCCCCCAACTCCCTGTTGCCCCCACCATTCCAGTTTGATGGGGAACTTCTCTCCCAATAATCTCTCTCCTTCAAGCCTCGGCACGAAACCTGCCTTTCATCAGCACCATTGTCTCAGTCTGTTACCTCCGCTTGTGCTCCTTCTCCCCAGCAACAGCCCCTGCCACACACAAACACACTTTCACATCCCATCTGTGGGCATGCCTGCCATGTGTCCATTCATAACGGTGCCGCTGGCAACGCCACTGTATGTGCAAAGTACATGACGCAGTCCTTTTGTAATGGGGCTCATCTCTTTAGCTACTTACCTCTGACCTCAGGGTCACCAGGCACAATGATCCAAGTGTTGGTGGCCACTGGCCATCCTCATTGACCAGTGATTGACGAGCTGATCAATGGTTTCTGTGTGTGCCCACATGTGTTAGGTTGGTATACAGCCTCTGCAGGGTCATTGAGTGAAGCATGCTGTGTTGTTAGTTTTTGTCTGTTCAGGCCATCAGACTAGTTAGTAACACACAATTGACTTCCGGGACTTTCTGCTTGATGTAATACAGAAGTTATTGCTGCTCGGTTGGCAGCCAAAAATTATTTAAAGAAACAGTCCAGTTAGAGCTTTTGGAGAAAATAAAACTTCAGGCTAATCTGTCTTGGGTTGAAGTTTCAAACACATTTTTAAACATGACTTTGGACTGAAAATTGTATGTTTTGTAAAACGTGTTTTTGAGAATAAAAAGTGGTCTGATAAGTCTGCAAAATTCAAAAATTCATATTTTCTGGAACAATTGCTTTAAATTAGAGGGTTTTTAAATTCGAGCAAATTAAATTAATCCTATTTTGACTTGTTCAGCACTTTTCAGCACTAAAATTATCACAGATCACAGATTAAGATTAAGAGATCACAGATTAAAAAAAAAACAGCAACAACAAAAAAAACCTCAAAGACAATCTCAGCGTGCTCTAGTTTGTTTTTGCATTTGGCAGGAGTCACACTTCATACAAATGAGTATTCCCTCTACAACATCTGTGTTTTGTGTATTACTAAAAAAAAACACTTTTATGATGAATCATGTTTTATGCCCCCAGATTAATATCAGTTTCTTGTTGCTCTTTTTAGCTCTCTCCTTTCATGCACTCCGCATATTCCGTCCTGGAGCCACTCACAAGGCTCAGGTGGTTTATTATGGGCACATTAAACCTTAATTCAGACCTGAATATTGATGAGGAGTTCTGCTGCTGTTGCAGTCCAACTGGGACGTTTTTAGCTCCAAAGTCTGTGATCAATTCAGTGGAATATAACATATAAACAGTGATAGGTTGTGCATTTCATTCTCTGTTTAAGTTGTTAATCTTGAAGAGATGCATGAAGGTAGTACAATTTGTTAACAGGGTGATTTATTTGAACATTAATTTGTTTGCAGGTCCTTTATTAAGGCGTTATTATTGTGAATGGATTGGATCTTAAAACTGAAACATGTCTCCTATATCAGTTACACCAAGTTTATGCTGTAAAGGCTATAGTTTACCCACTGACACTAAGCTGGAGGTGGAATACATGCTAAGTCTTATACAAAGAAATCCATGGCATACAGTTTTTAGGTGTTTTTTTTTTCCCCTTTCTTTTTTTAAATAATATTAAATGCAACTCCTACTTGGAAGAACTTTCTTAATTCTCAAATTTTAGCATTACTTTTTTTTATGGTGGTAGTTCACATTTCACATAGATTGATGCAAATGTCAGATGAGATTTAGATTTAGTCATCACATAACTAAATTCAAAAAAGAAAAACCTACAACAGGCTCATGCACTTGCTAAAGTTAACCTAAAAGTGCATGTCTGTAGAAAAAAGAGACTGCACAAGTTCACTAAAGCTTAGTGTGAGAGATTCAGTTGCAGGATGATGGGAGAAAAACCTTCTGGGCATCTGAGAATGTATAGAGAGCATCAGCACAGTCTCCCTTTACAAAACATAGTATAGATTTGCTCAGACCTGTTTGATGTAGGCAGTAGGTGAGTGAATCTGCACACAATTTAAAAAAAATAAAGCATTTTTGAAAGGAGTATCAAATAATTTTGTATAATAGAAAATAGTCCAGTTGAATAGCTGTTTACACCAAATGCTAATCCTTTGAAAAGCTGTGCTGAGAAAAAATGTGCATTTCTATGAACACAAATCATTTTTTGCTATTATTAACTTAAGTTAGAGAAGATAACTAGAGATGAAAGTGTGCAAACACAATTGCATGTGTATGAGTTGTCCTTTGATTTGCATAATTAATGCAATTTAAAAGGTGAACATTTAAAAGCAATCATATGGCAGGATGATTGCTTTAAAATGATCATCTTTTTAAACTTCTTTCATAATTATAGTGTTGTTTTCTGAGTCTCTCTACAATCCAATTTGCTGCTCATTTCAGAGCTATGCGGTCTGCAGCCCCACTTTACAATTACAAGCAATCATTAGCCTTTCCACTTATTTCATCATTAGGAGATGTACCAAAGTGGTGGGGATTGTGGGAAACACATTAATGAAATGTGTTATGCAATCGAAAATGTGAATATATTAGATGTTTTTACATCAGCGAGTCTCAGGCAGATATTCCTGTCCCTGCAGGCTCTTCAGGTTGAAGTGTCCTCCACTTTGAGACAATATTTAAATCTGAAAAGGTGACTTCTACCACTTTTGAGATCTTTTTAAATTCCTTACCAGGGTTATGAGCTGCTATAACCTTTTTGTTCTAATGCCTCAGGCAGCATTTTTTTCTTCATTTCAGGAAACAGCAGCACACCAAACTAGATGTCTGAGGTTTAAACTGTGAATTTTAGTCCTTTTAAAAACTAACAGCATTTTTAGATTAGTAGAATCCAAACACAAACGAAAACTCGCAAACTTTCGGTGCTTTTGGACACCTAAAGCTCGTTTAAGTGTCAAAAAACAATGGGATAAAATGAAAGAAAGATGGAGGGAGAAACTAAGAGGAGCAAGACCCAGGGAATGGACACAACCAGAACCAGTGTGTGAAGATTTGTAAAGATGAGTGATTACCTAAACGAGCTGCAGCTGAGGAAGATGAACTGTGAACTATTTAACACAGATGGATAGAGAAAAATGTCACTGTAGACATGTATAGCTGGTAGAGACAAACCTCAAAAAGCAGCTGTAACTTCAGCAAGCAATGCTTCTAAAAATGATTGTCTCTGGTGAGGTGACTGCATTTGTATCCATTTCCTTCTGTCTCAAAATGATGTGCTACTTAGTTTTGATCTATTGCAAAACATCCCTTTTAAATACAAGATGGTATGCGATTAAGTAAATTCAAGGATAGCAAATCCGGAAGAGTTCAGAGGCTTTATCAACAAAATGTATATTTTTCTGAAAACGTCTTAAAATGACTAATGAAATTAGTCAAGCCCATGAAAATGAGGGACGACTCAAGATATTTGTACAGTGCTAAGAACGCATCATTTCTCTAAAAAGACACACATTTAGATTTCTTCCATCTCAACTGAACAAACCAAAATGTGTAAAGCAGCTACCCCAGCAGGAATGGTACTGTGACTGCGTGGTCTCTTGCTGGCAGCAGGGCTTAGTTTGGATTTATAGCACCTTTGTTATTAATATAATTCTTTGTCTCACTTTTTCTGTTCCAAAGAGTGCTGGACTTTGGTGTTTGGCAAAACAGCCCTGCCCTGCTGAGCGCAGCATTAAATATCAATACTGTTTTACAAGGGTCTATAAATGCTCGCTAAAAGAAAGGGGCAATAAACGAGCAGCAAGTATTTTCCAGATGTATCTAAAGATGGAAAGAAAGGAAGAGGAACACAAAAGAACTGAAAAGTGGGGTGAAAAACTCAGCATTGGGTTTCGTAACGTCTTGGTCCAGCTCTATTTGTCAGCACTATTAATTGCAGGTTTTATTCCTGTTTACTTAGCAGAGGCATCACTCTGCTTCACTTCCTCTCTAATGTATTATTAATGAAGAGTTAATTCTGAGAAGGATTTAAGGATCATGGAGTTATGAAGTGCAGTGGAGGCAGAGTAAACAGCACAAGCAGCGACAAAAGGTCCCATAAAAGTACCGCTCAAGAGACTGAGTAGCAGTATATTTAGGGGACAGTGGGCAAGGCTTGGACCTTTGAAAGATTAACTCAGAGTCCACAAAGGCACAGGGGGCTCTGCGGCCATGCAGGGGCGTGAGTGGGTTGCTCGCTGGTTAAATATTGGCAGTCTCGGATCTCCCATCATTGTCTAGTTAGGTACTCCACCCAGGCCCCAGTTCACAGTGCAGACACACATCTTGGCAGCCGGAGTGAGCCGATACAAAGGCCGTCGATGCCCGAAAGGCAGATATGGAGATGTATTGGTGCTGGGTGGGGGTCTCGCCACGTGGGGCCCCCGCAGTCGTAAAACCCCAAGCGGGACAGATTGTACGGCTAACCTCCCCAGAAACCCACTCCGCACCACCCCCTCGGTCCTCCTTTTTCAGTGAAGTGACAGTGATAAACGGGACGCACGACCGTCCAGAACAACAAACAGAGTCTGCCTCCTTTCTTCAATGTGGGCGAGGGCAGGCGTAAAGTGGGTGCCATCCCATTAGAGACTGGTTTCAATCCTGCAGAGGAAAGGATGGGGGGAGTGGAGGAGAGAGAACCATTCAAGCTAAAGTACCCCCCTCCCAGCTCTGCTGTTTTGTCTTCTCCAAAAAGAGCGTCATAAAAAAATTCTCCTTAATTGGTGCTCCATAAAATTAGCATCTCCAAGCTGATTAGATTTCCTCTCTCCTTTCCTTACATTTGTGCTGCTCAGTGACCTCTTTCCCTCCCATTCACGTTTAGGCCTTTCACAAATTTATTGGGTTGCAGAGTAAAAGGAAACTCGTGTAAGATTGTGCCCTCTGCCCTCCATCGGTCCTCCTTTCAGTCAACTCCATCTGTAGAGCAAATGGTTGGACACTGAAAAGAAAGCTCTCGATAAAACACTGAATTTTTACCAAATGTGTGCGAAACATTTACATGTTGTCACCTAAAATGTTACAAAAATGCCTTAATTATTTCCCCGAGAAACATTTAACTTGGCACATTCCCATGGAGAAAGTAAACAGTGAAAATCTCTCAATTATCCCAAAATGTAGAAGCTGTGTGTCCTGGAAGCTCCTGGCTGCGAAAAAAGCCCCACCTTCAGCAAAACCAGGTTTATTGACATGTCAGAGCAGAACAGACTGAAATATAATCCCATTCACTCTGAATGGCAAGTCTGTTACTGTGTTGTGTCTTTATGGGTTAATATAGTTGGTAGACACATCAGTCTTTCCAGAAAAAGTTTGGACTCGTTTCCTCCAGTTTTAAAAAGTTGCATTGAGTCTGAAAAAAGACATTCATTCAGCTTCCTCATACTAAATGTGCCAATGGTGTAAAGCATCTGAAAGTGAAGTTAAACTCATTGTTTGTACAAACAATCGTGGTCAATAAAGCTGAATATGATTACTCTGGGGAAAGACAACGACGGACCTCTGGTCAGAGGAGAACAAAATTACACTTTTTGACCAAAAAGTAAAATGCTCTTATTGCAAAGCTAATATTGTACATCACCGTAAAAAAAAAATTATCCCCGTGGTAAAGCATGGTGGTGACAGTGTCATGCTATTGGGAAGCTTTTCTTCAGCAGAAGCAATGGAAAGCCCTGTATCTAGCACCTCTCCAGAAGAATCCCTATATCTGGGGCTCTGCTGGGCAATGTGCCAACAGACTCATAGTAGAAGGAAACATGTGCCTTTGGACACAACTTACTGAAATGCAGTACATTTAATTAACCCACAAAGATGCCAACAGTTCTGAAAAGAAGCAGGTTCAGATCAAATCTCTGAGCCTCAAGAAGGAGCTTCGCCTGTTTACCACATGCCCCTGTTTTCATTTCTTATACCACATGTTTTACGTTGCCTCTGATGCTCCCTCCCTGCAGAGGGAACAAGAAAATCTTGAGACTGTGCGAGATTTTCACTTTACAGTTAAACAGTGATTGTAAACACAAAGGAAGTGCTACAATGAAACTCTTTAGATGAATGCATGTGCTAGACTGGCTCAGTCAAAATCTGAGACAACATCTGAAAGGTTCTGCTCACAGATGCTCTCAATCCAATCTTACTGAGCTTGAGATCTGGGGCAAAAATAANTCTGGTAAAAGTGCTCTCATGTTCTGACAATATTGCATTAACTTTTCAGTAGACATGTAAAGAAAACATTGTTGTATTTCATGTAGTCTATATAATTGGTCCTCAGATTTGTCCGTTGTTAAATACCAGATGGGTCTCCCAGTGGTTTACATGTTGCTTAATGTGCAACTTCAAAGCAAAAAATCCTCCCAAACTGATTCTACTCACGGACTTAAAAGAGCGTCTCAACCAGGAATCAAAAGGGTTCTGAAGACCCCCCACCACCGCTCCATCAGGGCACTTCAGATTAGCCAATATTCAGGGATATTATAATTGGTGGAACCTGGAGAGCTAACATAAGCCATTTATTTGGAGCATATGGATTTTCCCATCGTTAGGCTCGGAGCCAAAATGGCTGCTGGATTCTCATCTGTTAATTGGGTCAGATACTAATTAACAATGTGAGACAAAATATTCTAGTCTTTTAATAGAAAAAGAAAATGAATGTCTTCAGCCAAAAAGGAATTTGAAAAATCGTGCTGAAAATCTTGACGTGAATATCTGGAGATGATTCATACTGTCAGAGACCAAGAACAGGAAGACATGTGGACTCTTGCTGATCAGTGGAGTGCATCAATAGTTCTTCTATTACTTCATTTTTTATATTCATGGGCCAAATAAGTCCCATTGTGTGTCGTTTTTATTCTTATTCATGTGTTTGCATAGGCAACGGGCCACACAGAGAGACAGAAGGATCTCCAAGCTTTGCATTTTACAAATGAAAGCGTAACCACCTTCCATGTTTCCATATAATCCTTCAGTTTTTAACCCTCCATCAGAGTGTTTAACTTTCTTCTCTAGATGTCACCTTTCAGGACCCTTCATCCAGGACTTAGATGTGAGACATCCTCCTTTTCTCCCCCCAGCTTTATGGTCCCGCTTTCTGATGCCTCCTGGGGTGCACTCCAATGAAAGTGCTCAGGTGACCATAAAATGAAGGCATTATCACAGGCATATGCTTGTCGTGACAGAGGATCAGCCCAGATTAAGGCCTCTTATAGCTCAATAAAGCGCTGAGCTGAAGAGCAAACCTGTGCTGTTCAGCATAAGGCCTCTTTTGCTCTCTGCTGGTCATTGTTTAACCAGATCAGGGGCTCGATCTTCTCTACACCCACCAGGTTTTAATCTGGGCATGTGGCCGAAAGAGGATCCTGGGGTTATTTACAGTTTTCTCACTATGGATCACACACTGTTGTCCTTGCAACAGCTCAGATAAAACTCTTTGCAAAAGTGTACATATAAATTTTCCACAGATTGTCACGTTACAACCAGCAACATCGTTGTGTTATATTGGAATTCAACGTGTTTTTGAGAAACACAAAGTGGCACATCTAACCTGCTTTATTTTTACACCTATATAAAATCCAGTCCAAGCAATTCCCTTCAGTGAATTCATGTAGTTTATTTGTAATTTAATCTCACTAAAAAACACAGATGTAATGAGAAGGCACTAGACGTTCATCAGAGGACATTAGCAAACAATCACCACCACACAGACAGTTCAGCGTGCAAGTTTCATAGACATTTAAAGAAATGTTAGGTTGTAAAATAATAGCCTTAACAAAAATTGTGTGGAGCAGCTGCAAACCCATTAAGACACTCAGGCAGATTGTTCACAGGAAGCATGAATCAGAGAACCAAGAAACTCAAGATAACTTTGGAAGAGCTGCAGAAATCCAAAAATCAGGGGGATTGTCTACTCATAGAGCCACTGCTGGTTCAATTTTGCTCCTGAGATGTGTGCTATTTTACCGCTCAATCAATTGGAGTAAATTAAAGTAACAACTTTATTCTGTGGTGAGGATTTTCTTATTCTTTTCGGTGAATGTCTTCCTTATTATGTTTTTAGTTCCTGTGCCCTTTCTGGGCATTGCCCCTCAGCGGAGCCATTTCTTCTCTGGAGTTGAAATCAGTGCCTCACTTTGATCACTGAAACAAATAGTTGAAAACATAATGTCACTTAAGCAGCAGACTGTGAATTATTTCAGAGAAGATGTGTGATCCCTAGTTTATATTTTACTATCACTCTTTTACATTATGAGTGAGCAGTGAAGTGATCTTTGACCCCATCTGGAAATGCTTTGCTCTGAATTTAGCTTCCTCCTGTTATTTTGGAGGTTAGCTTTATTTTTAAGTAATACACATTTTGCATAATTTTGCATCTCTCTTGCCTACATTTGGGTCCTTCACAATCACACTTTGTGACAAAAAGTATTAGTCATATTAGTCATGTCCTTAAATATTTTTTGAAGAATGCCAATAGGAAAGTTAGTGTGAAAAGTAGGCCATGACTGATATTGTCACAAGCCATGTAGACAGTAATGCGTGTGAAGAAGACGCTCTGATCAGATGAGACCACATGAACTCCATCCATCTTTTTCAAAGAAGGATGAACAAACATTTCAGGTTTGAGATGTGCAAGTGTGGAAAATGTGCTGCTGAAGACAAAAATTTCCAGCTGTAACAGCAACAAGAAAGATGATTCCACAAAATGTCGACAGGGAAAAAGGAATGAGAATCAGGTCACTTCACAACCACAAACTTCAAAGCCTGCTATTGGGATTTTTTGCGAGCAAACATATTGGACTTGTGAAGTGAGGAATATGAAAATCTTCAAGGGATACGGAAACTTTTACAAGGCACTGCACGTGAATTTCTGCTGCTTTTATCTGTAGATTTAGCAAGAGAAAAGGATATAAAACTGTTTCGCCAAACACATAACAGGCTAACAAGTGTTTCTGAGAACAGGGAGTGCTGCCTTTTGTTCATGCAAACTGCTCTGATTTATTCATTTACACTGCCTGAAACAATTGCATTATCTTACCCACGACAAAAAGAGACAAAGGCAGTATGAAAATCCCCTAGGATGTTTATGAGTCACTAAAGACTCCAATAACTTTCACCTTCATCTTTAAGGGGCCGTGGAGGATTGCATGCTGTGGAAGGCTGCAGGGCGAGGGTAGTTAGGAGGAGGCGTCCAAGCACAGGGGAATAAAAGGAGTCCAGGAGCTGAATGGGAAATGGTCAGCAGGCTGTCTCATACACTGGCCTACTCCATGCTGCTAGAACTTCATAAATTACCCCACAGTTACCCTGGGGGGAAACACTGAGGGAGGACAGACAGCCTAAAAGGGGGAGCGAGAGTGAAAGGGGACAGAGCCAAACATGTTGCTGAGCAGGAGGTGCAGAGACCATATCCAGATGTTGGCCTTCAGGTTGGTGGAGGACAGAGTGACAGCAAGTTGGGTAATTTTTGAAACAAACAAACAAATAAAAAAATTGCTTTAGTTAAACTGCAAAACAGTTCCTTTTGAAATACGGATTACTACGTATGATGAGCTATAAAGACAAACTGCATCACTTTGTAATTCACTATCTTGAGCAACACTATACCAGTAACAAAAAGAATACATTTTACCTCACATGCCTAAAGGAATAGGCAAGTACTAAAATGCAGAACAAAATGTATTTATCACTCATAAAACATACAGCTATATTTTTAAGTAAAAATCAGAGCAAGACATGAGATTTCAATGTAATTTTTAACAAGAGTCAACCAAAGAAATTGAAAAAAGCTTAAACTAAATTCAGGTAAAACTGAAAGTACAATTAAAAACCAAAATGCAGTGTAAATAGAGTATGAGTTAGAAGGTCAATCTGGACATGATGTCTGACCAGGATTGTTTATGTAGTTTTTTTTTATTATTATTATTTTTTGCCTTTGTAGATGAAATAGTTTGAAAGCTGCTTTTTATATTTACTCTTATTATCTTTGGCATTAAAAGTTGTTTGCTTTAAAACATTTGAATGTAATAAAAAACATGCAAAAACTGAAGAAAATGTATATAATACACCAGATCCTGCACATCATTTACCCCAAAATTGGTGGTAAATGATATGAACTGAATAAAAATGTTATTAAAAAACTTTAAAATTTTCCAACTATTTATGAAAACTTCTCTTTTTACCCACAACTTAATGAGAAGAAGGAGTGTGTTTCTTTTAAAATACATTTTGCTTAAATGCAGTTAAACCTAATGTTTTATATCAAACCTTAAGTTTTATTTAATCAACTGTCTTACCTATAAAATAAAACAAATGTTTCAGAATATAAGCTGAGTTAAATATACACATACATCTATTTAAAAAAAAAAACAAATGACTACAAATGGCAGCACAGATGCAGTCTTACTCAGTGTATCTGTTTGGCATTGTGTTGGTCACACTTTGAACAGTTGGCAGCTCCTTGGTGCACGGGGGAGGCTTTGTGTCAGCGATCTGTGTAGTTCTGCTGCTCTGCCCCCCCAACTCCCTGTTGCCCCCACCATTCCAGTTTGATGGGGAACTTCTCTCCCAATAATCTCTCTCCTTCAAGCCTCGGCACGAAACCTGCCTTTCATCAGCACCATTGTCTCAGTCTGTTACCTCCGCTTGTGCTCCTTCTCCCCAGCAACAGCCCCTGCCACACACAAACACACTTTCACATCCCATCTGTGGGCATGCCTGCCATGTGTCCATTCATAACGGTGCCGCTGGCAACGCCACTGTATGTGCAAAGTACATGACGCAGTCCTTTTGTAATGGGGCTCATCTCTTTAGCTACTTACCTCTGACCTCAGGGTCACCAGGCACAATGATCCAAGTGTTGGTGGCCACTGGCCATCCTCATTGACCAGTGATTGACGAGCTGATCAATGGTTTCTGTGTGTGCCCACATGTGTTAGGTTGGTATACAGCCTCTGCAGGGTCATTGAGTGAAGCATGCTGTGTTGTTAGTTTTTGTCTGTTCAGGCCATCAGACTAGTTAGTAACACACAATTGACTTCCGGGACTTTCTGCTTGATGTAATACAGAAGTTATTGCTGCTCGGTTGGCAGCCAAAAATTATTTAAAGAAACAGTCCAGTTAGAGCTTTTGGAGAAAATAAAACTTCAGGCTAATCTGTCTTGGGTTGAAGTTTCAAACACATTTTTAAACATGACTTTGGACTGAAAATTGTATGTTTTGTAAAACGTGTTTTTGAGAATAAAAAGTGGTCTGATAAGTCTGCAAAATTCAAAAATTCATATTTTCTGGAACAATTGCTTTAAATTAGAGGGTTTTTAATTCGAGCAAATTAAATTTAGTCCTATTTTGACTTGTTCAGCACTTTTCAGCACTAAAATTATCACAGATCACAGATTAAGATTAAGAGATCACAGATTAAAAAAAAAACAGCAACAACAAAAAAAACCTCAAAGACAATCTCAGCGTGCTCTAGTTTGTTTTTGCATTTGGCAGGAGTCACACTTCATACAAATGAGTATTCCCTCTACAACATCTGTGTTTTGTGTATTACTAAAAAAAAACACTTTTATGATGAATCATGTTTTATGCCCCCAGATTAATATCAGTTTCTTGTTGCTCTTTTTAGCTCTCTCCTTTCATGCACTCCGCATATTCCGTCCTGGAGCCACTCACAAGGCTCAGGTGGTTTATTATGGGCACATTAAACCTTAATTCAGACCTGAATATTGATGAGGAGTTCTGCTGCTGTTGCAGTCCAACTGGGACGTTTTTAGCTCCAAAGTCTGTGATCAATTCAGTGGAATATAACATATAAACAGTGATAGGTTGTGCATTTCATTCTCTGTTTAAGTTGTTAATCTTGAAGAGATGCATGAAGGTAGTACAATTTGTTAACAGGGTGATTTATTTGAACATTAATTTGTTTGCAGGTCCTTTATTAAGGCGTTATTATTGTGAATGGATTGGATCTTAAAACTGAAACATGTCTCCTATATCAGTTACACCAAGTTTATGCTGTAAAGGCTATAGTTTACCCACTGACACTAAGCTGGAGGTGGAATACATGCTAAGTCTTATACAAAGAAATCCATGGCATACAGTTTTTAGGTGTTTTTTTTTTCCCCTTTCTTTTTTTAAATAATATTAAATGCAACTCCTACTTGGAAGAACTTTCTTAATTCTCAAATTTTAGCATTACTTTTTTTTATGGTGGTAGTTCACATTTCACATAGATTGATGCAAATGTCAGATGAGATTTAGATTTAGTCATCACATAACTAAATTCAAAAAAGAAAAACCTACAACAGGCTCATGCACTTGCTAAAGTTAACCTAAAAGTGCATGTCTGTAGAAAAAAGAGACTGCACAAGTTCACTAAAGCTTAGTGTGAGAGATTCAGTTGCAGGATGATGGGAGAAAAACCTTCTGGGCATCTGAGAATGTATAGAGAGCATCAGCACAGTCTCCCTTTACAAAACATAGTATAGATTTGCTCAGACCTGTTTGATGTAGGCAGTAGGTGAGTGAATCTGCACACAATTTAAAAAAAATAAAGCATTTTTGAAAGGAGTATCAAATAATTTTGTATAATAGAAAATAGTCCAGTTGAATAGCTGTTTACACCAAATGCTAATCCTTTGAAAAGCTGTGCTGAGAAAAAATGTGCATTTCTATGAACACAAATCATTTTTTGCTATTATTAACTTAAGTTAGAGAAGATAACTAGAGATGAAAGTGTGCAAACACAATTGCATGTGTATGAGTTGTCCTTTGATTTGCATAATTAATGCAATTTAAAAGGTGAACATTTAAAAGCAATCATATGGCAGGATGATTGCTTTAAAATGATCATCTTTTTAAACTTCTTTCATAATTATAGTGTTGTTTTCTGAGTCTCTCTACAATCCAATTTGCTGCTCATTTCAGAGCTATGCGGTCTGCAGCCCCACTTTACAATTACAAGCAATCATTAGCCTTTCCACTTATTTCATCATTAGGAGATGTACCAAAGTGGTGGGGATTGTGGGAAACACATTAATGAAATGTGTTATGCAATCGAAAATGTGAATATATTAGATGTTTTTACATCAGCGAGTCTCAGGCAGATATTCCTGTCCCTGCAGGCTCTTCAGGTTGAAGTGTCCTCCACTTTGAGACAATATTTAAATCTGAAAAGGTGACTTCTACCACTTTTGAGATCTTTTTAAATTCCTTACCAGGGTTATGAGCTGCTATAACCTTTTTGTTCTAATGCCTCAGGCAGCATTTTTTTCTTCATTTCAGGAAACAGCAGCACACCAAACTAGATGTCTGAGGTTTAAACTGTGAATTTTAGTCCTTTTAAAAACTAACAGCATTTTTAGATTAGTAGAATCCAAACACAAACGAAAACTCGCAAACTTTCGGTGCTTTTGGACACCTAAAGCTCGTTTAAGTGTCAAAAAACAATGGGATAAAATGAAAGAAAGATGGAGGGAGAAACTAAGAGGAGCAAGACCCAGGGAATGGACACAACCAGAACCAGTGTGTGAAGATTTGTAAAGATGAGTGATTACCTAAACGAGCTGCAGCTGAGGAAGATGAACTGTGAACTATTTAACACAGATGGATAGAGAAAAATGTCACTGTAGACATGTATAGCTGGTAGAGACAAACCTCAAAAAGCAGCTGTAACTTCAGCAAGCAATGCTTCTAAAAATGATTGTCTCTGGTGAGGTGACTGCATTTGTATCCATTTCCTTCTGTCTCAAAATGATGTGCTACTTAGTTTTGATCTATTGCAAAACATCCCTTTTAAATACAAGATGGTATGCGATTAAGTAAATTCAAGGATAGCAAATCCGGAAGAGTTCAGAGGCTTTATCAACAAAATGTATATTTTTCTGAAAACGTCTTAAAATGACTAATGAAATTAGTCAAGCCCATGAAAATGAGGGACGACTCAAGATATTTGTACAGTGCTAAGAACGCATCATTTCTCTAAAAAGACACACATTTAGATTTCTTCCATCTCAACTGAACAAACCAAAATGTGTAAAGCAGCTACCCCAGCAGGAATGGTACTGTGACTGCGTGGTCTCTTGCTGGCAGCAGGGCTTAGTTTGGATTTATAGCACCTTTGTTATTAATATAATTCTTTGTCTCACTTTTTCTGTTCCAAAGAGTGCTGGACTTTGGTGTTTGGCAAAACAGCCCTGCCCTGCTGAGCGCAGCATTAAATATCAATACTGTTTTACAAGGGTCTATAAATGCTCGCTAAAAGAAAGGGGCAATAAACGAGCAGCAAGTATTTTCCAGATGTATCTAAAGATGGAAAGAAAGGAAGAGGAACACAAAAGAACTGAAAAGTGGGGTGAAAAACTCAGCATTGGGTTTCGTAACGTCTTGGTCCAGCTCTATTTGTCAGCACTATTAATTGCAGGTTTTATTCCTGTTTACTTAGCAGAGGCATCACTCTGCTTCACTTCCTCTCTAATGTATTATTAATGAAGAGTTAATTCTGAGAAGGATTTAAGGATCATGGAGTTATGAAGTGCAGTGGAGGCAGAGTAAACAGCACAAGCAGCGACAAAAGGTCCCATAAAAGTACCGCTCAAGAGACTGAGTAGCAGTATATTTAGGGGACAGTGGGCAAGGCTTGGACCTTTGAAAGATTAACTCAGAGTCCACAAAGGCACAGGGGGCTCTGCGGCCATGCAGGGGCGTGAGTGGGTTGCTCGCTGGTTAAATATTGGCAGTCTCGGATCTCCCATCATTGTCTAGTTAGGTACTCCACCCAGGCCCCAGTTCACAGTGCAGACACACATCTTGGCAGCCGGAGTGAGCCGATACAAAGGCCGTCGATGCCCGAAAGGCAGATATGGAGATGTATTGGTGCTGGGTGGGGGTCTCGCCACGTGGGGCCCCCGCAGTCGTAAAACCCCAAGCGGGACAGATTGTACGGCTAACCTCCCCAGAAACCCACTCCGCACCACCCCCTCGGTCCTCCTTTTTCAGTGAAGTGACAGTGATAAACGGGACGCACGACCGTCCAGAACAACAAACAGAGTCTGCCTCCTTTCTTCAATGTGGGCGAGGGCAGGCGTAAAGTGGGTGCCATCCCATTAGAGACTGGTTTCAATCCTGCAGAGGAAAGGATGGGGGGAGTGGAGGAGAGAGAACCATTCAAGCTAAAGTACCCCCCTCCCAGCTCTGCTGTTTTGTCTTCTCCAAAAAGAGCGTCATAAAAAAATTCTCCTTAATTGGTGCTCCATAAAATTAGCATCTCCAAGCTGATTAGATTTCCTCTCTCCTTTCCTTACATTTGTGCTGCTCAGTGACCTCTTTCCCTCCCATTCACGTTTAGGCCTTTCACAAATTTATTGGGTTGCAGAGTAAAAGGAAACTCGTGTAAGATTGTGCCCTCTGCCCTCCATCGGTCCTCCTTTCAGTCAACTCCATCTGTAGAGCAAATGGTTGGACACTGAAAAGAAAGCTCTCGATAAAACACTGAATTTTTACCAAATGTGTGCGAAACATTTACATGTTGTCACCTAAAATGTTACAAAAATGCCTTAATTATTTCCCCGAGAAACATTTAACTTGGCACATTCCCATGGAGAAAGTAAACAGTGAAAATCTCTCAATTATCCCAAAATGTAGAAGCTGTGTGTCCTGGAAGCTCCTGGCTGCGAAAAAAGCCCCACCTTCAGCAAAACCAGGTTTATTGACATGTCAGAGCAGAACAGACTGAAATATAATCTCATTCACTCTGAATGGCAAGTCTGTTACTGTGTTGCATAATGTGTTTCTGCATGGATAATCACCGTCTCCATGGAAATGGCTGAGAGGTGATGGGATTTGCAATGCTTTGACATCTTTATGGGTTAATATAGTTGGTAGACACATCAGTCTTTCCAGAAAAAGTTTGGACTCGTTTCCTCCAGTTTTAAAAAGTTGCATTGAGTCTGAAAAAAGACATTCATTCAGCTTCCTCATACTAAATGTGCCAATGGTGTAAAGCATCTGAAAGTGAAGTTAAACTCATTGTTTGTACAAACAATCGTGGTCAATAAAGCTGAATATGATTACTCTGGGGAAAGACAACGACGGACCTCTGGTCAGAGGAGAACAAAATTACACTTTTTGACCAAAAAGTAAAATGCTCTTATTGCAAAGCTAATATTGTACATCACCGTAAAAAAAAAATTATCCCCGTGGTAAAGCATGGTGGTGACAGTGTCATGCTATTGGGAAGCTTTTCTTCAGCAGAAGCAATGGAAAGCCCTGTATCTAGCACCTCTCCAGAAGAATCCCTATATCTGGGGCTCTGCTGGGCAATGTGCCAACAGACTCATAGTAGAAGGAAACATGTGCCTTTGGACACAACTTACTGAAATGCAGTACATTTAATTAACCCACAAAGATGCCAACAGTTCTGAAAAGAAGCAGGTTCAGATCAAATCTCTGAGCCTCAAGAAGGAGCTTCGCCTGTTTACCACATGCCCCTGTTTTCATTTCTTATACCACATGTTTTACGTTGCCTCTGATGCTCCCTCCCTGCAGAGGGAACAAGAAAATCTTGAGACTGTGCGAGATTTTCACTTTACAGTTAAACAGTGATTGTAAACACAAAGGAAGTGCTACAATGAAACTCTTTAGATGAATGCATGTGCTAGACTGGCTCAGTCAAAATCTGAGACAACATCTGAAAGGTTCTGCTCACAGATGCTCTCAATCCAATCTTACTGAGCTTGAGATCTGGGGCAAAAATAACGGTCATAGATTCCAGAGAAGTTTAAAGTGCATATTGAGAATTACAAGAAAATCTCTGAAAATGTTTAGACACAGAGTGGGTGGATATAAAAGTGTTTTCTAATTTTCTTTCTTCTCATTGGATGATTTGGAATGAACAGTTACGTTTATAGCAAGAAAGACGACCATCCAAGACCATTATCCAAACAAAAGAATGTTCAAAGTAAAAAAAAAAAAGAAAATCAAGATCAGAATTTAAATCAAAGGCAACAATGGCAACAACACATAAACTTGCTCAGGTTCCATTCATATATTACTTTCACGTATCGTATGGAAAGCAAGAACTAAAGAGAGTGGGTGTATCTACATCATAATGCAAAGGGCACCGGAGGGTTAAACCAGGTTCTCCTCGGCCCCCTGACCTGTGATGTCTTTGATGCTGTGACCTTTGGGACGTGGGCCCCTGAGAGGGCTCCATGTGGAGCAGACCTGGAACTATATCACTGCCATGGGGGTCTGCGTGATTGTATGACAGAGACTTTTGTCCTTTAAGTAAATATACGCAACTTTGGGTGGGACTAGAGTAAAAGGTCACACACACACACACACACACACACACACACACACACACACACACACACACACACACACACACACACACACA
>NW_006799947.1:789117-872604 GCF_000485575.1 Poecilia formosa | reverse complement strand
GCACACGCACACACACACACACACGCACACGCACACACACACACACACGCACACGCACACGCACAAACACACACAGTCAGATGAGCGAGATCAAAACAGGTGGAGAACATTGTGTAACATTTACAGTGAGGTTCTCAGTAAAACTCCTCAGGGTAACTCAGGACCAGGATGGCTGCATGGTGCAATTTATATACCCCCCACTTCAAGCTAAAGAGCCCTGTGAAGTGGCAAAATAGCAACATTAAGTTACTTTTTTTTCTTTCAGTTGGTGGATTTCACTTCATATTTGCCATTGCAGGCTGAAGTTTTAAAAGTCTGAGTTGGAAAACAAAATAAACACATCAATTCACTTCCCCCTGTAACAATGCAAATTTCCCCACTGCGGGATGAATAAAGGAATATCTTATCTTATCTTATCTTATCTTATCTTAAACTATTATGAAACTAATCTCTGTTGGAGACATACAATCAAACTGCAAACGTTAAAACATATCAAGTGTTGGTTTTCAAAAATCATTTTGTAATTTTGGGTCTTATCCTCAAATTACATGATTTTGACATGATCTAAGTTCCTTACTGTAGATCAATGAACCACTAAAATCGACAATACAGTGATAATCGATATATGCTGCCTGATATCAGTTTACCTTGAAATAAATGCTGATTGCTGCAAACAATTTTTGAAAAGCCATTTATTGTTAATTATCACAGATAATGGCAACACAATAAAACGAAGAAAACTGTATGCATAAAACCCTTTTCAACACGTACAGCTGTGTGATGTAAAATACTTTGGCAGATTTTTACAGTGTCAGTGTTGATAGACAGGATTTTGTGTGGTTAAAGTTTTGCAACTATTTAACATAAACCACCAGAGGGCGATAAAATCAGTAAACTCTAAACAAAGCGACAGGTTTTAATTTAAAGGAATTAATACGCCCCCTAGTGGCTTCATCTAAACATCTCATTACCCTTTTTAGTCAGCTTTGATAAGCATTTCTACAGTGTACAGCTTTATTCCTTCCATCAGATCAGACTATTGACCTTTGAAATACATATTTATTCATTAGGCTAATATTAGTTGCATGTTTGCTACAGTGAATGCATGTTTAAAGTCAGTTGTACTGGGTGCTAATTGTCTTCTTGGGTAAAAGAAAAAAAAAAAACAGAAACAAGATAAGCCCTCCCCATGCTCCACCAGAAGGCCGAGACATTTATCTAAGAATGATGGGTTGTGCTTGAGCCGCTCATTCTCACTCTCTTCATGAATAATGCAGCAAACACAGCTGATGAGGCGCGTTTCCTGTCAAAATGAGAGACAGTCACACAGTTACGTAACGAAGTCAGTAGATAAAGATTTGGAAAGAGGCGTCTTACTCTTACTGCTCGACTAATCATAATTGTTAGGATGGCCTGAACTTACAAACTTATTACTCAACTCAAAAGCAAATGTAACGTTTCCTTTCCAACCTAAGCTCACTTCATTTTATGTTTATTCTTTCAACCTATCCAGTTTCCACATTTCAAACCATCCGAGTTCTTTGAGAAGCGGCTCGTAAAGTTGCCGACACGTGCCTCCTCCATCATTCATGAGACCTAATGCAGAGAGCAAGCCCATGCAGCAAAGAGCCCGCTCCCCTGAGAGAACCTGCAGGCACAGGGAAATTACAAATCAGTAGCACTTTATAAGCCATGCCGCCAGCAGGAACAAGCTGTGGACCTCGCTGACGTGCAACCGCCTCTCCTGGCTTCTTGCTGTACACAAACTGTGTGCTTGAGAAACACTGATAAAGGCTAGAAATCAAACCTTTCCTCTCTGTGCTGGAAAGGGCCTAAGGCGAGCTTTTCAGGTCCTAATCATTGCACTTCTGATTAAAGTAAACTGGCAGGAAGCTCCACGTAAACAACCTGACATTCCCTGAGGTTGTTTGTTCTTTCTTTGCAGTGAGAATGCTTCTGTTGCTTTTAATGTGAGCTGTGTAAAAAAAAAACAGCAAAACTAGCTCATGTTATCCATTAAAGAACAAATAGAAATTCAAAATTACCTCAGATAAATTAAAGTCTTCATTTTGCTTCGATCTCAGCTCCAATATTGCCATTACGAACATCGTGACTGATAGAGACATCTTATTGCTTCTGTTGACATCTTATTGCTTCTGTTGAGAGTGGAAGAGGATTATGGCTACATTTCAGATCATCACCCTCCAGTTTTCTATAAATCTCACTTCTGAAGCGCCTTGGTTTTAAGGAAAGGAGTCAGAAGCAATTTCATGGGACAGAGGAAGCATGCAACCCTCCGACCGCTTTTACATTCTGAAAAGTAATTTAAGGCTAATGCTAGTTTAACCTGGAAGCTCAAAATGATGAAAAGGAGAAATGTAAGAGCTTGAGGGGGAGTCAGGTAGTTTATAACAAAAACTGCAAACAGTATTTTTGGATAAGAATGCATTTTTATGGCTTCTATTTATTTATTGTGAGAAATTCTAGCAAACTTTTAGGCAAAATCGGTGGTCAGAATATTACATAGATTCACCATAGGCTTTAATGCCATTAATTTGGGCTTCCACTCATATATTTAGTGCATTTTAATGGTAAATGCGCCTTTTCTAAAACCAAGAATTGAATGCATACGTTTTGTATTTATTGTTGTTGATCTTCTCTAACCCTACAGTCCCACCAATATTTGATCAAATGTCACCGCTTTTGCTTATGTTGCCAAGCTTCTGTTGCAATTCTCCATGGATATTTGACAACTAGCAGCAAATTCTTCTTCACTGGAATTGCCTAGTTTCCTGAGACAAACTTTTGGGAGATCAGGATCCATTCTCAGCAGGGTTGAGGTCAGCTATATTCCATGCTTCAGGTCAAACTCCCACTTGAACATCCAATATCTATACACTTTGTGCAATGCATCCATACCACTAGGAGTAAAACAGACCCAGTGCTTGATGCTACCACCCACCTCCACTTGACATTTAATGCGACGTTCACACATTTAAAAAGTTTATCTTGACATCTTTGACTAGAATAATTACACAACATGTTAGAATCAACAACATCATCTCAAATCAACAGCCTGATGATGAAAACCTGGATACAACTTTAATGGACAAAGCAGGTCAGTATTAAGCTTCCTGAATCTTATTCAGCCCTCAATCTTATTGAAGATTTATGAACTGTTGTTAAAAGCGGAGTCTGACAGGGAACTAAACGCTTTAAATGAAATCTATCAACTCTGATAAGAAAAGTGATCAAATATTTATACGACATTATGCCAGATCGCTGCTGTTAGCTGAAGTATATTTTAAAGAACCTTTTGACTAAAACAAGATCAGAGAAAATCCATAATACATTAAAGTCGTGTCCCAAATTCTTAGTTTTACATTTAATTGAAAGTAACATTTCGAATCACCATTTTGCCCAAGTTCAAAAGCATCATTAGAAGCACATAATAACAGTCATGTCAGATAATTTCTGACACTTTTTATTTGAATTCTGACGAGCAACAAGAACCCAGACAGTGTTTTATGGTCCACTGGGCGTTTGAGCAGGACTTTTAAGAGCCACGGCAGTCAGGAATCCTTGAAATGACACCAAACAAAGAGCTTAAACCAAAGAAGCGATGGGAAAACATTTTTCTCATGTCTGTTATCAGTCATCACACCCTGACCCGACGGCACCACATCCTGACAGAAAAGGTAACTTCCTGATTAATGATATTCCTCCACTGAGTTGGAATATTCATCTGTGTGCAATCTTGCCGTTGAGTCAGGACTCCACAATGTCATTCTGACTTTGCACAAACCTCTCTTCACCTTGAGGCTATCTATTTTATGGTGTGTTTACTGGCAGAAGAACATTGTGCACCGTTTCATTGACCTCAAAGGAAATGGGGCTGAAAACAGAAGTGCTTTGTACAAGTAATAAAGAGTTGCAAATAGGCTTGTTAAGTTACCATGCAGATCTGCTTAAGTTTTTTTTTTTTTGCAGTGCCATAAAACACAGTGTGTCTTTAAACTGCCTGTCATTTGTTTCTAGCTGCAGACAGGAGGCACTGTGGCTCTCTCTCCCTTCCAGCCTTCTCCTCAGTGAGCAAGCGTCTCTGCGTTCCCTCTGTGGCACATCAGCATCTGGATGAATGTGCTAACATCCCTCACAGCGCGATGAAGATTTACGCAACAATCAGAGATTTGATTGCAGCTTGGATAATTACTGCTCATTGTGTTTAAATGGTAGAGAGGCACGCAGAGTGAATAGAGCGTGCTTGCAAAGCAAGGAAGACACGAAGTGTTGATATCAAGTATCTCTCTCTGGATCTCCGGAAACAGCCAGCTGTGCAGGAACGCCACAGGGCATCCCAAAGGATTGGTTTGATTCCAGTGTGAAGTGATCTGAGAAAAAAATACATGTGAGGAAGCAGTTTAAGAAAATGCAGACATGGAAAAAAGCTCGAGATCTGTTCTGAGAAGCAAAACAAAGGGCTGATTCTTCTTATAGGTAAATTTGTTGTGGAGTAAGTTGGGATCTTTCTAGTGATCATTTTCTTTCTACACCATTTGAAGCCATATTTTGAAAAACACATACACCTGCAGCACATAACAGTCTGAGTGTGATTTAGTCATTTTATGCCTGGGTAATATCATAACACTTCCTGGAGAAAAAAAGGAGAAGCCACATTGCCTTCTACTTAAGCATTCAGGACCATCTGGTGGGTGGACCTTATGTCTTATGCATATGCTAACAGGTCATCGTCCAGATTTTCCCTGTAATTAGCTCCATCCAACCTGCTTTCTCATCCCTGTTGAATAATACATCCCCACTGCATGATGCTGCCAACACAAAGTTTCACAATGGGGTTGGTGTGTTTAGGGTGAAGTGCAAATTTAGCTTTTTGCTACATGTAGCATTTTTACAGTTTCCACGTGTTTGGTGTGTCCCTTATGGCTTTGAGGAAACTTAAATGGTATCATCTCATGTATTTCTTTCAGATGTGACTTTTTTTTATTGTTCTTTTTTCCACAATGGTAAGATCTATGGAGCACACAATAAAAAGCTGTTGTGCCAACAGATTCCTCCACCTGAACTCTCTTTAATGTTTTCCTTGGCCAGCTTTACACATGTGTCTCTTCCATTTGACAAGTGAAAGACGAGGACTCTGTGAGATATTCAAAGCTTGGAAAATTGTTTTATAAGCAATCCCTGCTTTATATTTCTCAACAACTTAATTCCTGACATATTCCTAGTCTTTGTGATGCCATTGTTTCACTAATGATCTCTAACAAACATAAAAATCTTCTCAATAGAGCTTTGACTGAGCTGATATTACAAACATTAAGGCACTGCTGTGCCAATTACACATTTATTAGTTTGTGGTTGCAAAATAACTCAACCATCTATCTTTCCATTGCATGGGGAACGTGGGTGCAACTCATGTTTTCACAGTGACTTGTTAGCATTTATTTTCCTATTAGGGATTTTCTTTTGTCTTGCAAAAGAAAATCCCTTTTCTCTTGGCTCAAATACATTTATAATATATTTGTCCCAACGTCTTTGATTATGCCAAACTGCAAAACAATTGCATTTTTAGATTTTTTTTTTCTTTCAGAATAAATGATGAAAAGAGACAGATTTTGCCAACACTTTCAATGCTTCACGTGCTACTTTGAAGGGGCTTATTTCTTGTTTATTGATGGATTACAGCACACCTATGCTTCACGGTGGGTCAGTAAATCTTTCCTTATTATACATATTTATTTTATTCAGCGCCAGATCCTCTCAGATTTATTTCCAATCTTTCTCCCAGTTCCGACTTTGTTCCGCTATGAATTTTAATTTTCAATAATTAAAGCGTTTGACTTTAAACCTTCTTCTGCCATTCAGAATCTTTAATTTGTTTTTGTTTTTTTAGCCAGACATTTAAATTAACCTTTTGTTCCTCACCTCCATGCTTCCTAACTGTGAGTCTGTATTGATTTCCAATACACACAGCAATGAGAGAAGTCACTATTTTAAACTAAAATGTGGATTTTGCACCAGTGGGCTACTTTCAGTCGCCTGCAACAAGTTTTGTCATTGTCACATACATCTCCCTGCAGCATTAGCTGCCACAAATCCCTCATAAAAAAAACCCTCACCGCAAGCCGACCACACAGAAGCTCCTATTTTTATGAGCTCGTTAAGATGATGGGTTTTGCTAGTTTAGTGCCTTATGTAGTCACTGAGATATAACAGGGAGGGGGATGTATTATATGAAATTTTGAGTTTTATTTCACACAAGGGTAACAATTTATTGGTAAAGAGCTGAGGAAATAATCAGTTTTGCAAGATTTTTTTACTCCCTGATTCAGGCATTTGTAATTAGTTTATGTTAGAAATGAGGTTGACTTGTGTGGAGGAAATTAAGCAGGACGCTACTGGCAAATTGTTTGTTTTGAATATATTTTCGTTGGCTATTTTTCTTCTGGCAAGAAGCGGTATAATATAAAGCGGTGGAAAAAATTGCCTCTCTCCAAATGACCAGCCCTCCTGCGATTCTGCAAGTGCAAGTGAGTGCAGACGATGGATGGAAGAACCCAAATTAAGCCTCAAAGGAAGAACAGATAGCTGAAACCTGAAAATGACTAGAACATTACTTAGATGAACTCTGACAACATGTCTGTAGGAGGTCAAATTCACAGGATTACATTAGGAGGACATGAAGTAAGAAACCCACGGAGTAAAAGAACCAAGCAGAGGGAGTTCTTGATAAGTGACAGGTGAGTCAATTAACTAAATGACGACAGGTGTGAGGAGGTATGAAGACAATTCAACTAAAGAACAAGTACAAGAAAATCAAGCAAGTATCCATTGAAAACACAAAACCAAACACAAACTAACACAAGAGTCTCGTGGCACAAACTGACGACAGCTGAAAGAGCCCGAAAAGAAAAACACTTACAAATTTTCCAGAGGACCAATCGATTCACATGAAATAATTTCAACTGACAGTTAAGATGTGAAAAGCTCTCGGTTACCGATTGTGCTCCTGTTTTCACAAGATTAAAGGCTGCAAACACAAGCCCTGTCACGTTAGGGCGCAATTTCAGGCACACTTCTCGTATGAAGGCAGCAGTAATAACAGAAGCAAATCTCAGGGGAAGAGCACACATGAAGGAAGGAGCTGCATGAACTTGTCTTTGTCAAAGTTTGGTGTGAAACTTAAGGAGTAGAGATGAAATATCAGATTTTGTGAGTTATTAACCAAGGATGTTGTCTTATCAGGACTCCATTACAATAAAATTTACATTTAAACCTACTTGTTGCTGTTTGTTTTATATATTGAACAAATTCCTGGAAACAGAATCAATGCAAGAAAATTGATGAAGTCAAAGGCAGAGGAGGAGGACTCAATGAGTGTGGATCAATCAAAACAGAGGTAATATAATGCAGAGTTCAGGTTTGCTATTAGGAGGAAAAAGCATGATTTTTAGTTTTGATAAACAAAAAAGAAACCTCATCTGCTAGGGAAAATGCACATTTTTCTTTGTTTCTTAGTTGCAACACAAGATAAATTCATGTAAATGTCAAAAACAAACCAAGATATATGAGCAATCAATGATTTTTTTTTTATTATTATTATTCAAACTTATTGGAATGGTTTCAATTAGGTTTGTTAAAATGCAAATTTAGAACTCCTCAATGACTTCAAGCTATAACAAGGTTTGTCTTGACCTAAAATATTGAACCACAAAGTCTCTCGGTTCTGTCTGTGCGAGAACTTCTGAGGCACTCTGCTGGATAACAGCATGCTTCTGTGCAAGTCTTTTACTGGACCACTGCAAGCCGGGAGCAAACTGCTTGCTGGGTCTCCAGAGTGATGAGAGGGAGAGTTTAGGTATCCACAGGAGACGGTGGGAGTGACAGGATCCACAGGGAGCGTAGTGAAGGAGGTAAAGGAGATTCTAACATCTCCTTTCCCAGAGACAAGAGGAAAAACTCAAGATACACATTTTTACCATTTTTGCATCTTTGGTTTGGTTGCAAACAATGTGCAACTCATCAGAACTATTGAGTTAAATTAGAAATATTAGGGATACTTACAAGTTAAAGTGGATCATGGAGTTCGTATTGTGATGTCACTTAGTTTATTTTCTGTCAGTATATTAATAATGTACAACCAAGCTTTCACTGTCTTAGGAGGGTAAAAATGAGTCATTCTCCTTTCCATGTTACACCCTGTCTCCATTATCACAGCACTGCCGTTTCAGAAACATCTTTTTTAAAGCTGTTTTCTTGCTTTCTCAATCTGAATCTGAAGTGTTTCTTTGTTTTCTTCTGAACAGCTGCAGTTACCACACAGCAGCATACTGAGCAGAGGAAACCCTCATTTATTATGTATGTGCTCTGACATGACATTGTGATTGTTTTTTTTTGTTTTTTTTGTTTTTCAAATCCCCCCAGTATGCAACTGAGCTGCTGTACATGCTGGAGTTTTATTTTTCCAGCAGATATATTTGTAAATGCTGAAGGTTTCTCTAGAGAATTCAAAAGCGAATGTTTTGTTCTGGTGCATAAAAACGAATGCTAGACGAATTTCACCAGAGGTGATATACCTGTTTAACACAGCGGCTGCTTTTCAACAGGTTTATGGAGACTTTAGGTTTAACATCTTCTTTTGTGCAAACTTGGCAAATTTTGCTTTTCACTTTACATATTGCATTTTTATATGGGATCTACTCTTACTAGTACATGTGGTAAAGATGTATAAAAAAAGGTCTTAAAAGATGCATAAAGCAGCACTCACTTAAACACACACAAGTATGAGAATTTAGCCTGTGTTGGGAGAACATTTATTTAGTGAGAATACAAACAAGCTTTAATAAAATATTGCATTTTAATGCAACTAAATGTGTGTTATTAGTGTTTTATTCAGATTCATTCAGTATGTTTAAGTCAATAATGTTAAATAATACATGACTTTATTACTGAGTTGCTAATATCAAGTGACACCAAAACCCATTTGTCTTTTCTATGGACCCTTATTGATTGGTTTTCAAATTTATTCAACTTATTTATTGTTTTATTTTCCTCTTAATCAAGTAGAGTGCTTTGAATTGCCCTGTGCTATGCAGAAAGAAAATGCCCTGGCTTAGCAAGAAAAAGAAGAGTAACATCAAATATATACTGTATTTAAATACAGCATAGGAAGGAGCTAAATGATTCAAGAGAAATAAGACAACACAGCTTAAGATTCTAACCAATTTTCAGGTTTTTAACTGTGAAGTGCTTCATTTATCCACAGAGCCATTAAAATCTCATCCTTCTCTGTGACATACATCATTTTCTCCCTGTTTCTGAGTTGGGTATAATTGGCTCCAGTCTGTTTGTGGCTGTTGACACCCTCATGATCCCTGAGAGGTCACCTAAGTCTGGGTTCATTAGTGCTGTGGTCAAGTCACTGCCAAATTCCCTGAAGCATCTGTAGCTTCCCTCTCCATCTACAGCTTTCTGTTTTTGTTCACAAGATATAATTCATATTAGGACGCTACCGTCACTCATGGGCACACAAAAATGCTTAAAATGTGTGAATGGGATTTGAAAACATCGAACTGGATTCTGAGAGGAATGATTGTTTTCTAAGGATTGACAGAGGGATCCTGACATCTCCCCCCCCCTCTCCTCATTAAACCACATCTGATTCCTCAGAAATGAAGCTGCTTTTCTCCAGAAGGGGCAAATCCAGGTAATCCTGGTATATCTTCCTCTGGCTATAAAGCAGAAAAGGATGCCCCCTTTGTGATAATGCCCAGCCATGTCCTATTGTTAATTTTCTTATTTTCTGAGATGGGAAGGCAGTAGAGAGGGGGCCTCACTTTTTCTCCACTGGCTCACTTTGATGGTGCTCCTAGTGATGGATGAGCAGAGCTGGATACAGAAGCAGAGAAAACGAAGCTTTCATTACACTCTGTAACCAGCCGTCTCCGGAGTCCCTCTCCCGGCACTCAGACACATTACCTGCAACCCAAACAACTGCAGCTTTAAGATGAAATCAGTGTGTTCACTTTTAACGACCTCCTCGATTTCACAGACTGAACCTTGAGTCAATTTCCAGGAAAGTCTGTATGAGGGGAAGGATGAACACTGTACAATCTTCAGTAGCTGATAAGACTATGCTTTAATGTTTTCAGCTGCAAAGTTTGACAGATTTAAGGTAAAAGAAACAATTATATGAGTAGGAGCAGGGATGCATCTGAAAGTTGCGAGACTCTAGCTCTTGAGCTTTGGTGTTGGACACTCCTGGTTTAAGACCAGGGTCTTGTAGAAGTACATGAACCCCTACTGGTGTATGTTCAGCGATGTGGATGAAAATGTGAATTATGTTGTAACAGAGGTGATGTGTTTGCATCTTGCAGGTTGCGTCGGTTTAATAAGCAACACATTTCCAAGCAAAGACTCTGTCAACCCTGACTGTTACAGGAAACGGTTAAACAGTTTTACACACAGACAGCCCATAAACATCCAAACACACATATGCACATAAATTACAAAGACCAACAATATGTGTGTTAACATGTGACAAACTTAATGCATACACATATATTACGATTTCCATCCATTTTTTTATTAATTTCTACACCCTGCTCCTATCCCTAAACACAACGTAAACTCAGTTCACACCTCACTTTAGTCCTGAACATAACTCCTGATGCTATAACAGCACTTATATTTATGGGTCTTGGGTTTTGGGTCCCATAAGGAACAGTCGGTCCCCGCAGCATGAGATTTGTTGGAAAAATGGGCTTTGAAAGGTCACAAATCCAAATACACACATAATGCTAATGTCATATTTTACCTGAGCTATTAACTCATCTGTCAATCTACCAATGCACTTAAAATAATTTAATTTGGACATAATTGCAAAAAGCTCAAAAATAGCCACACACACACATGCGCGCGCGCACATGTTCCTTTTATCAGACAGGTGATGAACACACTTGCATGCATATTATATGTATGTGTGTGAGCAGCAGGTGGGGTGTTAGACTGAAAAAAAGAGTGACAGGAGGATGGAAGGATGGAAGTGCGTGTGCATGAGTGTGTGTGCATTTGTGCTGGCAGTGGCTTATCAAGCCACAGCCTAATGAGCCATCTGTAGTGTCAGTCCAGTGAAGGCCACTCTGACCTGAAAACTTCAAAAACGGTCAGCTGCCACACACAGAACCGAACCCCCTTACCACCCAAGTTATTCAGGTCTTGAGTTACAGCACTGCATCTTGTTAATTAAAACATTTAAATATATACTACACAAAATTAGAACTTTTAATAATTGCTGATCAGTGGCTTTTGTGGTATTTAATATCACTATGTAGTAACATTAAAGAGATTTAAAACAAACTTTTACAAGAAACACTTTTGTGAAGCACTGAATCTTCTTTTTATTTTCCTCAAAGGAGAACTCTCCATTGAAACACCTAAAGCTGACACACAGATTCTGGAGAAATCAAAAAATTGTTTGTGTAACAATTAGTCAACTGCCTAACCCTTAAGTGTTACATTTGCAATGAAAACTTCGACGTGCACTAAAATCTGACCCCTCTCCATCTTGTTTACATTCATGAAAAAGTAAACTGTGTTCAGCGTCTTCTTTAGGGGTTTTTGTGTTCTTTCCAGGTGGGGCAGCGCCACCCCAGGCGAGAAGGTGCACAAGTTTTTCAAATGGTTTGGTCCGTTTGACAGTGAACTCCACCAGCTGAAAATATATATATAAAAAAAATGTAGCAACTTCGGTCCCCAATCGAACTGAGTCTACTGGACTATCAGGTGTTAATATTTCTTGCTAATGTGTCATTACTACATATGCACTCCAAGCTCACCGATCTGTCACACAGCATTCTGTACACTCTACATTTAATGACTTCTTGCCTCTGGGGCAATCTTCTCTGTCAATATCGCTCAACGTAATTATCCATAAACTATCGGCAAGATGGACGCTGCTTTTCATAAAACATAGGGATGGAGATGTTTTTAGTCAGATTTACCTTTTTTTAATTACTTGGAGAGTTCAGCATCTCTCCCCTGCTCCTTTCAGCAGCTCTACATCCATCAGTTTAAATGATGCATGGTTACAACACGCATCCGAAAGATCAGTCGTCCATTAATGCCTTCAGAATAACGCTCGGGGGAAGTGAACTGACAGAACATGACAGGGAGAACAATCGGTTCTTCAGACAATGAAAGAGGTTCTCAGAGGTTCCTGATTAGTCACAGCAGTGTGAGCAGCAAACCTTCACACACTAACGTGCACTTTATTCACTGAGTAGATGTGGATAAGGGCGAGAGGTTGACTCTAATTGGGCCAATTAGGTAATGAATTAGAAAAGCTGTCTTGATCCTCAACATATAGCTTCAGTTAGAGCCATTTTACTAAAGTGAACCACACCGAAGCTTCCAGTAAAGCAGCAGCCATGGCAGCATTGCTTTAAATATCAACTGTGTCAGCTTCACTTTCAGGGGAACGTTGTTATCGGCCACCCCTGCTGTGCATGTGTACAAAGGCAGAAATAAGCATCTCCTCACAGGAGGAAGCAAAGCCAGCGCAGAGGAAACGAATGTCGGCCTCTCCGCTCAAGTGGAGCCGAACACTTCATGGAATTGTTTTGCTCCACGTCCTCCAAGAAAAGCCAGCGATCGCATTGTCTATGCTTAGGGTGAAAAAAGCATTCCTATGTTTGATCCGAAAGACTGAACACCCTAAAGCTAAGGAAATAGGGGTGGGTTTACATACAAAGACAGGCTAAGGCTTTTCCATTTTCATCTCGAGCCAGAAACAGGGAGGAAGGAGCAGGCAAGCCAGAGGCTGCAGAGTCGATTTGTCAGCTGGAGCACCGAATGAACGCTTCATCGATTGGGGAATTGTGATGAGTACATGGTTTGCTGCTGTGCTGTAATGCGATGGGCAAAGCTGTCACAGCCTGAACCAGTATCAGTCTGAATGATTTGGACCCTGTCCTGTTAATGACGACCATCTGTTCTGTTCAAACAGGCAAGAATTCACCGGACAGGAGTCCGCTTCGTCTGAATGGACACACATCCATTAAAAAACATGGGTGTAGGTTTCAGTGAGGATGCTGAGTGAAAACACCAAAGAACCCCTTATCAGTCGTGACATAGAGTTGAGCACACAGAAGTTCATAGACTTTCTGACTAATTAATTCTTCCTCCTTGAGCCCCATTTCTTGTTTTTTGCTTTTTCACTTTTAAATCCTGTTGTGTGCCAGAATATTTAGACTTGATGGGGTTGTGATGTTTGAAGATGATGAGTTACATTTTATTTTGTTGCACTAGAACAAAATACTCACCTCATTTTTAAACATGTTTATATATATATAGTGTTTGTCAGCCAAAATGGCGGACATAAGAGTGAAACGGGTAGGACAACGCACTCATGAGCTGCAGAGTTTCATCCTTTTAGTCGTGTGTATCTTTAGACATTTCCTCATGTTACATTGTACTCTAAACATCATAAATAAGAATTTTATACACACATCAAATGACACCTGCTGCTGTTATGCTTACAGCTTCTGAAGAGGACAGTAATGATTCTGAAAATGATGATTGTGAGAGCTTTGATGAACAGCTGCAGGAAACTGGATACTATACTTCTGATTTCAGTTTCTCTTTTGACTAAAGCTTTACAGTAATTTCCTACTGTTTAAACTGTAATCTGAAATATGTATTGATTGCTAATAAACATGGTTTGAGGTCATGCTACATCTTTATTGCTAGTATAGCTGCAATGATCTGTTTAATAATCAGTCGGGAATCCGAATCCGCTGCCTTACTGTGCGGCCAGTGAGACGACAAAAGTCAGATCTGAAGTGTGAGTTCACCACAAGCCTGAAAAACAAACAGCGTATGGCTTCAAAGGAGTGACGATGCAAGAACTATGAAAAGACAGCGTCTCAACTTCCGGACTCTCCTCTTGAACACAAATTCAGTGATTAATCTCACGTCCGTTTTTCTAACAGCCAGCCTACAAATGAATTTCAGCAGCCGTCAAGCAGAGTAAGTGGTCCCTAAAGAAAGATGAAGGAGGAAGTAGAGAAGGGCATTTAAAAAAAATGACATATCTGCCGCATTGCTATTCATGGGTTTTGCCCTGTCTATTAATTATACACCAGAGCTCTTCTCAAAAAATAAAAAATAAAAAGCAGGGCAAGCTTGAGTCTTTCTGTGGATAAAAGCATTGACTCACCATGTCCCACAAAGTAATTAAAGCTCAGGCATTAATAACTCAACCCAGAAAAAAAGAAATGAAACATAGAGAGGATTTATTTTCCCCATTTTAGCTTGTATGGTGAAACTTATTTAAAATCCTCCACGCTGGAGTCTGTTGTTAAAATTGCCCTTTGTTACAAACTTCCTCTTTCAATCTGCAGTGTCTTGACTTTAAAGCCCCAAACAGATCAAATCAATAAAGAGCCAGAGGAAAAAGAACTAATTTATTCTTTTGTTTTCTGCTTTTTCACTTTTATCTGGAGTTCCTCCGCTCAGATCGATTGGTTTCAACATCGGAGCATCTGTGTCAGACTCCCACAGAAAGGGCAGGAGCACAAAGAAAACTAATGTTTTCAGATAAACGTCCAAAAAATGATACACGGCTTAATTTTTTTTGCCCAGAGAACTTGCAGAATAAAAGAGCAGATGATAGTTTCTCATCGGCGGTTAATGACCACGATGATGAACTCATCAACAGAATCGCTTCCTCCTCTCCATAAGTTTTATATTGTGGCTAAATCACCTTTATTGCTGTTTGTGTAATTGTGTAATTAGGAGCCCATATCGTGGGAGTAATGACGGTGGTGACGCTTCGTTGTTGTCCCAGAAAGCGTGGGAGGGTTTTTATTATCTTGTGCGCTGCTTCCTTCTCCCATAGGTTACCATTAGCATTCCTGCGCTGATGCTGCCAGTGATTAAAGGAGGGGTGAAAGCGAAGGCTCGAGAAAATGAAGGGGCGGCTCATGATGGTAATCAGAGCTGACTTACATCCTGCGGTGAAGGAGCAACAACATTTAGCTCACTCCATTTTTCCTGCCAGTGTGGATTTTGTTTGATTGGTTTTAACAAAGTACTTTGTTGAACTCGCTTCACTTGAAGAGCCTCTTGTTTTCAAGCATTCAAGTGTTTTGTTTTTTTTTTAGTTGACATTTCATAAATACTTAAAATTTATCATAAAAAGGTGCTTCTCTTGGCTGGATAAATGTTGGGGAAAGAAAATGAGGATCAGGTTTTTGCTCAGAGCATTTAGCAGCCAAAGAAACTTGATGTACTTTGGCAGGGTGATACTGTTAATTCATATAATTACATATAGATATATACCATCTGCTGTCAAAGGTGTCTGAGGTGATAGCAGCTGTAAAAGATTCAATGACTGTAAAAGACATCAGTGCCCATAATTCAGTTTCATAACCTCTGCAAAGTGTTAAAACTATCAGAAGGGTGAAAACGACAATATCTTAGATGGTTTTTAAGTAGGCATTTATGAAATAGATCAAACAGCAAAATGTGAAAGTTTATTTCAGCCTGTGAAGAAAAAAGATCAGGCATTACCAACTGATGAGCTAAAACTAAAATGGAAATAATCTACAACTAAGGAAGTGTGATGATGTCCCAGACATGATGAATAAACAATCTTGGAGAGCACCATGTTCTCCGCATCAATATTTCTTATACATATTTCACTCATGGGTTAAATAAATGTGATCTTACATAATTTTCTACATGGAAAACACAAATGGCCAAACTGCACTCACATGTATTTTTATTTGCAGAAAAAGGTCATCTGCTGTTGTTAAAAATGAGTTGCAAACCAAAATGGTGTGGAAAAAAATACTGTTTTATTCTCCAGTAAATGACCACTGACCGATTGTGTAAAATCCACGTTTTTGAAAAGCTAGTTTGTTAAGTTTGTCCATGTGATTACCATGTTAAGCTTAACTAATGTTGATAGTCTTACTATTACTGTTACTATTAGGATGAATATATAGCATTAAATATACCTGTGGCAGGAAAGGAGTTATTTTATGAGAAAGATATAACAATAACACTAAAAGCACTGACATGAAGAGAATAGGAAATGGTAACCAGCAAGAAATGGACCATGTGACAGGAGGATCTAGCAGGGAGTGACAGAAAAAGAGAGGCTTAAATACTAAGGAGTGTGGTCAGGTGGTTAATTACAAACAGGGTGGATCTGGGAGAAAAGGCAGATATTATACTGAAGGAAGATGGAAACTGAACACAGAAGGGGCAGAACATGGACTCAATGGATCTAGATCAAAAAGGAAAAGCCTGACAAATAATCTAAGAGAAGTACAAAAATACAAGAAACATCCAGGAAACTAAATGTAAAAGAATGAGCATATAAAGCAAGACCTTTAAAGTAGGAATAAGGAAGACAAACACACATAACCAGGAAGTGATTAAAGCAAAATCACAAACTCAAACACCCCAGGATTGTGACAATCATCCCTTTTAAAGACTGTTTTTATACCACAATAAATCTACAGGTCAGAAGGTTTTATAATTCTTAGACTCTACCTCATTCATCATTCATTATGGCCTGAATATTCATCTCTTTTTTTTATTTGACCAGCGACAACCTCTGTAAAATAATGATGTATCTCTTTGAATTATCAGTACAGTCTTTGAAGTTTCTTGCAGTGTTTAGCAGATAGGATGGTGACAGTGTTATCTTCGCAATTCTAAGGTTTTGCAAGGAATCCATCAATGCTAATAAAGTCATGATCGATCACTTATCTATAGAAATCAAACCCTTTTCACCTCGAGGGCTACAAAATCTTGAGTTTAAATAATTGGTCATTTTATTGCAGTGGTTAATTTACGTTGTTAAAATAAAGTAGTAACATGCTGTTCTCATTCAGACATGATGGCTAGTGAGAATAGCACAAACTGTGCATTAAATGAGAACTTTCCCTCCATTTCCTTTTGTCCTGTTCCTTCTTGGTTGACTGATTTACTTTCCTCAGGGAAATAAAGTTCTTGCTGCTCTCTTGTCCTCATTGTTGCATTACTACCCAACTCGTGATAAAAGGAACCTTTTACGCTTCCTTGAACAATATATAGTAGTGGCTGTGTGAAAGTTAGGCTCTTTTAGGTGAGGATGCTACAAAATGCATTTTTTAATCACAGAAAATTTTTGTGAAATGATTTTTTTTATTATTGCTACCGTCTATTTTATGTATTTTTATTATTGTTAGAATTAACATTAAAGTACAAAATGCTGTTTACATTTATACTTTCTAATTTCATGTTATAACATATCACATGAGATTGTTCGTTCACAATATGTTCATGTGAACAAGTCTTGTTCACGTGATGACATGACTTATTGCTTGAACAAGCTTATTCATGCGTGTTTTTAATTTAGCTTTATATTTATTGGAAACACTGCAATTGCAAAGTTGTGATTTTTCGGCATTAGCAGAATACAGACAAAGATTTGTGCAGATTTGTGCAGATCTGTCACACAACGGAGAACATTTGAAGCTCAAAACTAGAGGGAATACAAACAGGAGGATATCGTTGAGGACTTTGGCATATTTTTCTGGCGAGCCTCTCAAACATTTAGCTGTGTTGGTTATTCCACAGTGGGTGATCCTTATAAGTTGCCTCTCCTCAGGGTTTCTGTTTATATTAAACACAGACTGGTTTCAGTAAAGATGAGAGACAATATTTCCAAACTTTTATAAAAATATGAGTTTTAGTTGACATTGCTTTGAGCTATAAGTATTAAAATATTACATCCACTTTAGACATATTGCAGAATTTTCAAGTGGTCAAACAAGATCATATATAAACATTGCAATATATATATAAAAAAAAGCCACCTATACATCCATATATGATCTTAAACTTAGTAAGCCGCACAAAACTATGGAAGTCATTCACTTACAGACACTCCAGCTCCCCTCTTAACTTAAACGACTGCCATGCTTCATCTCTTCCAGCTGATGCACCGCTTCACTGGTTCATATAATTACACCAGTGATCAAAGCTACTGCTGATTAAATCATGTTCAAACCCATGAGAGGAACCAAGACTACACAGCAGCTCAGTGTCTCCATGAAACATTTTAAGCATATTAAACATGCCTCTTTTAATCTGCAAGGAGCTCGTTGAGTTTTTTATTATTTGGAGTTCATTGCTTTATGGATTGACTTGTTAAGGTTGGATATCATAATAAAAAACAGCAAAAAAAGATAAATGTCTCTATAGTTTAAACAGACAATGTTTGTCAAACAACTGAATCGCTTCTTGGGAAAACTTGAGCTTGTCGAAGAGGCTCAAAATGAAATTTTTGACCTTAATTAGCTGTGAAATGTCTCTCCAGTTGATCATTTTTTTTGTCATTACAAAAAATGACAGTTTTTCAGTTTTGCCTTTTGGAGTTTTTAAATCACAATAAATGTTATTTTTCCATAAATAGACTATCCAGCTTTTCTCTTTAAAATAAAACTAGTGCACTATCTTAAAAATAAATGGTTTTGCATTATATACAATAAAAAAAAATACATACAGCTAAAGTTACCCTTCTATTTTTCATCGTAAGAAATGTGGCACTCATCTGGTTCACTTGATTAAAAAAAACAGCCAAGTATTAAAAAAATATTAAATTGCTATTAATTCAGAAAACTCACTGTAAAAAAGTAAAAAGGTTTAATTTCAAAATCCAATATCCTGTCGATCCCGACAAAACATCAAACTGCCACCACCTAGATTTATTTTATTGATCACTGTGAATAAATGCAATTCATTTATTTTGAGTTATGCTTTGCCCCTGTGCATATTTCCCATCATGCTGCAGCCAATCGCCAAGCCTCCAGATCACAAACATCCCCTAGGCTGCACTTAAAGCTGGGCAGAGCTGCAGGTCTGATGGAATCATTAAATCTGCTCTTCTCTAATTGCTAATACGTCACCGGGCATTTCAGGAGCCAAGGGAGAACAGGCATAAGTTAGGTAAAACCCTCAAAGTAAGTGGAAAGTTAAAATTTACAATCACTCAATCACTGCCTCGTGCCAACTGATGTTTACTCAGATAATGCACATAATGGCAGAAGCTGGGGGTTGGCATTTGATTTGTAGGCTAAGTCAATCCAGACTCACAAGTGGAACCATATTTCCTTGTGATCGATACTTTTGCTGAAGTGTGGACACAATAAAGTACCACCCATCACGCCGGCATCTGGTCCGGTGGCCTTTTGGAGTGACTCTTCCATCAATGACAAGGATCCCTGTGTCATCTGAAACTCCTTACCTGGGGTACTTTTAGTGGAAGGTCCACAATTCGTCAAGTTACAACCACAAACTTCAGATAGATCAATACAAAGCAGCATGGCTGTAAACTGGGAGGAAGGTTTTTATGTTTATTTCAAAATTTACAAAAACCGATGTGAAAAGTGGTGATCATTTGTGCTTAGCTCCAACTAGTCAATGATTACAGATACAAGCCTTTTGGATGCGTTTCTAACTTTACATCTAGACCTCTTTTGGCCGTGTCTCCATGGCAGTATATTCCAAGTTGAGTAGAGTTTGCCCATTCTCTTACATAAACAAATTTGCTTAAGTGCCAACTAATGGGGTTTGCTATAAGTTGACCTCACACTGATTCATCCCTTGAGTTTTGCAGCTTTTTCATAATAGAATGGTTCAAATGTCACAGGTGAAACATTCCTCAGAGTATGGCTAGGTCCAAAGAATAGCCTAAGGAACAAATTACTTGCAAACATTGTGCAATAATTATAGAACAAGTTTTACGAAGATATTTTTTGACATATTTACTCCTCAACCTGCCTGCCTTCTTTTCTGTGGGCTCATCAGCACCACATTTGATGGCATTAGTATAATGTCTTCTGCTCTTAAATTTGTATTAGCTACAAGTATTAGGTCAACTTTATAAACCTTTGCAAAAAAAAGAAAAAGCTGTATAAGTTTTGACATTCTTTCAAATTTAGGATTCCAGTGGACCTACTTGAGATTCCTTGTGTTGTTTTTTGAGTTAGTCAACTGGTTTTAAAAGTTTTTTTTTTTTGTTTGTTTGTTTGTTTTTGCATTAAACACATGGTCATTATTTTAGGTATTCAGAAGTGGGACTAGCTGTGAAATATAAATTAAGTAGAAAGAAATGTGTCAACGCAACAAAAGCAGCTCTTAATGAGCCAGAAGCTGCTGTCAAAAAATATTAAATCTGCCCAGGAGTCCCATTTAGCAGTGAGACTATAAATGAGCGACCGCATGTTTATTTGTTAATGCTGCTACATTTTGACAGCATCTTTGACTAAACATCGGAGCAAATGCAGAGTGAGCAACCTTCACTTTCTGCAGGTGCTGTTCATTCATGTGAGCTGTTGTTTTATTCATTTATTTTATTGAGCAGAGAGAATTTTTTTTTTGTTATTATGAGGCGGTAAGAGACTGGGAGAACAGTCAGGCATGCAGCTTTGCCATGATTGTTCCCAGTGAGCCTCTTACCCAAGGCAAACCTGTGGCAATTTGTGACAAACTTGCTTTCTAAAGTGATTCTCACCTCCAAATGAACTATTTGAAACTCACTGAAATTTTGCTCAACAGAAGTAGATGATTTCAGCTGGTACAGAAAATATTCTAAAACCTGGGTACAACATTGAAAGGTCAGTTTTGTTTAGTTTTTTTTTATATCTGCAGAAAGATCAAATTAACTTCTATTTTTCCCTTATTACTTGTCTTGTTGCCACAAATCTCATCAGTTTGTGGCTTTTAATTAGTTGCTTAATCTGAATTGATAATACAACAAAAACTTAAAAAATAATGACAAAGTTTGAAAAACAAAGGAAATAGGTTTACATTTTTTTAACTTATTGCAGATTTCCTCCATTGAAATGTGTTTAAATATTCCTAGGCCATTATTGCAATCATGCTGATGTTTACGATCGGCTTAAGCACTGGGCCCTTCTCCAACATGCTAACAATTTTTTTCTTTTTTTCTAATGTTTATTTCACTGTAAACATTAGAAATGTTTACAGTGAAAACATTTCTAATGTTTTCACTACATTCTAGAAATATATTTCTAGAATAGAAAAATATTCTATTTTTCAAGAATATTTTTCAAATATTCTTGAAAAATATTTGTAAATGAGCGGAAGCATCCTGTAACATTTACTTTAAAAGAATTAAACGCCTTTATATTTACATGTAGGTCACAGCACCGTTTTATATAAACTAATACGAAGTCAAAAATCAGTGGGTTGAACATGTGGCAGTGTGCACAGTTCCAGTCCATGTGACACAAAAGTGAGATTAACACCTTTTCTGCTCACTGAAGGGATTACATAAAGCAGGCGGCACAGAGTATCAGTCTCTGCTGCAGATGAGACTTTTCTGCACACTTCAAGTGATTTATGGGATGGAAAAAGCTGGGACATAACAAGAGGAGAAGGCATTCTAGGGAGTGAGTTGAGAATGAGAAGGAAATGGGAAAAGAGGTTGATTTGAGCGTTGGGTGGCTTCAAGGGGAGAAAGGATGAAATCTGGACAGTGGAACATGCAGAATGCTGTTCACTTTCATTTGATTTTGTCCTAAAAAGTCAGGCACCTCTGAGAAGACCTGAAGCATTTTAGGGCAAAGTTAAGCAGCAGTTCATATATAATAATAAGATGAATTCGTTTTTTTTTTTTTTTCCAAACAAATAAGGGGTGTGATTTTATTAACAGACAGAAATTTGTAAAGTATCATATTAATTTGCATCCAAACCATTTTTCCCTTAATAAAATTGTGTGCCACCAACTGTAAATTTTTAAAAAATATGTTGTTTTTTTTCATGTGTGTGCACAAAGATTATAGAAATGTTTTCCTGCATTAGAAACTTTTCACTTTGTTCCATCGGAAAGTTAATGGTGAGGGTCTCCAATCTGGGAGCTGCCTGAATGTACCGGAGCACAGCAAGCAGAGAAATCCTGACAGACAGGAAGCTGCTGCAGACCATCACTCTATTTCATACCACATCGTACAAGTTAAAAATGATTTCAACTCTAAGCTGAAATCCCAGATTGAATAAACAAATACCACTTTTTGAAAGATCATCAGAAATCCAGCAGATCTGTTGACAAATACCATCTTATTGGCTGCAACACGTGAAGTGTTTGAAGATTTGAAACTTTTGCACAGCACTGTCCTTGTATGTCAAGCTCCCTGATCTGCAGTAGTCCTCCACTTGAGCTCTGCGTTCCTCGCCGTGCAGTACAGTGTATTCTGCTCGAGGCCACCAGATGGAAAAAGTCCTACACCAGTCCGTCTGCTAATGAGCGCCGAGTAGCCAGAGGACATCGGCAGACGCTGCTCTGACACGACAAGTCTGGGAGAAAAAGACGCATATTTGGCTTCAAGTTGATTTTAACCTTCATGCTCGGACTCACACTCTCACCCTGATGGGATCTAAAGGGAGCAGCGGGGGATTTGTCAGATTGATAACATTCACCATGGGTAAAGTTGGTGCAGCTGGCAGAAGGATCAGACTGTGAAGATTGTGATCTGTGATGCATCGCTCTTGTCATGTTAAAGTGTTAATATTCAGCACACAAAACCTGTATCTATTTGCATTGCACGCCGCTCTCATCTCCATACACCATCTGCAATTTTGTCGAACTGGCCTCTTTGTTGCTTCAGAGAGAGCTTGGTGTTCAAACCCGCCCGCCCCGCTACTTCTCACCCATCCTGGAAGGGGATTAGATTGAGCAGAATCATAAATCATTTGCTTTATCATTTCTGCAGCCTCAATAAAACTCCTCTAAATGGAAATTTACCACCATTGTCGCCGGGGCTTACTTCACCGAGAATAACCGTATAAATCAGGTTTGCTTGAAAACACCAGCGTCATAAGATGCTGGAAAGTTCCGCTGCCTACAGATGATCAGCAACACAAACTCCCCCGGAGGCATAAATCAGCGACTTTTCCTGCTCTGACCGGACTCGGTTCTCTCAAGCATCTGTCGATATAAGAACTAAATTATCTGCACAGAGCTGCATTAGGGATTCATGGAGAGGCTCTGAAGTAGGGATAGATCAAATAACTCAGTCACAAAAAGGTTATCTGTGTATCACTGCTGCACAACATACTAATATTATACCCTGCTTCATTTTGTGATGAAATGTTGCTACGTTTCTGTTGTGAAGTCGCTCATCACTGATTCAGCATCTCAACAAAAAGCACTTTCTCCCTCCCAGCCCCTGAGGACCACTGCCCTGCATGTTTTAGACATGTCTCTGATCCAGCACACCTGATCCGAATGACTGCATCTGCTTTTGCAATCAAGTCCTGGAGGAGCCTGTTAGGAACCCATTTATTCAGGGCAGGTGTGTGGCAGGAGGGAAACACCCAGGGTGGTGGTCCCTGAGGGCCAGCACTGAGAAACACTGGAATAGCACCAATTCACAAAAAATGTGCTCTGAATGACTCATAACCCAGAGTGAGGGGAAGCTATAATTGGTTCTCTAAAGTTAATGTTGTCGTCTCACCTTGGCATCATGTTAAAGCATCCCTGCACACCTGTATGTTCAGGACAGTGTTTAATCTCCAGATGCATTTATATGCTGGTTGGTTTTTTTATTAGTAGTAGTATTATTATTATTCTGGGGAAGATCTAAAAGAAAGAGAAAAATGCTGATGGTCTGATGATAATGGTCTCACACCTGTGACCCAGATCAGACAAAATGGGTAAGACCAGTTTGGACCAGACCATATAGGGTACACTCACAACCTACTCCAGGATTCATATCATGGACAGTTGCATTCAAGTTTTTGTCAGGATGAACTTAAACAATTATTAAAGGGACAATTATCAATTGAAGCTTCATGTTAAGCGAGACAAAATATTTTTTAGAAAGCTGTGATTAATTGAATCATTTCTCAGGATCACTTACTGACTGTATGTACAAAACAATTTCCAGACATAGCCCTGCAAGATTTGAAAAGATGTCTGGTTATGAACAGGAGGCAGGGCTTTTCTCTGTTTTATCTTCCAAGGCGATTCACTATTGAGTCATACCAACATCTAGAATCATTAAAGGAGAAACACCTGTTGCTCCAAAGTGATAGTTTTCCAGGTTTGGGTTTTTGGGAAAGTGACTCATTTCAAAGGAAGATTTGGGAAATGCCCATTCTAACAGAGACCACTGAGGGTTAGAAAATGTGATTTCATTGTGGTTCCTGCAGTTCTCGTGCAGTGATAAACCAATAAGGGTCTAGAGACTCTTTAGAAAGAGGACCTCTTCCAGCACGTGACTGTGAATAAATATGTGGCTGTTAATTTATGATTGTTTTCATGCAACCCATTTATCTTGTTGCTAGGATAGGCCACTATGCACACAGGTTCATAAATCAGATGTGGAACAAAGTCCTATGGTAATTTTTGTGCCCAGATCTACACCACTTTGTGACAAAATGTGGGCCAACAATGAGGGAGTGCCTCTCACGAATACACTCACCCCTACAAGACAGAAAGTGCTTTCTCTGATGATACGCCCGTGACGTAAAGGGTTGCAACCAGCTATGGTGAGTAAAGTCAAGTCTAAAAAAAAATAATAGATGGAGAAGTGGATTGGATCCCATTCAATGGAAACCACGAATAAAACAAAACAAACAAACAAAAAAAAAACAAGCAGTGAAAATAATTTATGAATGAACAGGATATGATTGGCTGAATATATACTGACAGAACCACGACCACTTGCGAAAAGAGGATCAAACACAAGAACAACAAAAGAAGGTCCAGTTTACAATGTTTTTGCTGTAGCTGGTAATGAGATAGCTCTGAATGTAGACATTTATTCGTGGAGTGAGAGACTGCACACACAAAGCAAGCAGTCAGTGAAAACCAAGCTGGAGACTTATAATAATTCAGAACTCAAGCATTTTTCTCCAAACTGAATGTTAAAAGGATCAACTCAACCTTGACCCTGCAGGCTGCCCTCTGAGTGCACCACATTTAGAACTAAAGATGTGTGTTTTTTCAGAAAAGGAGACACGAGTACACACATCGTACTCGTACTCATTAGGCTGAGTGTTTATGAAATGACCAATATGGGCCCAACTCGAAACAGATGCTGCCTCAGGGGCTGAAGCTCCTGAAGGCTGATTAGGCCAGTGGGGAAAATTCATTTCTCAGGATGCCAGAGAAGAATAAACCTTCATTAGATGGATTGAAGCAGATGGCAGTACAACAACTGGCAGGTCAGCTGGGAACAGAAATGACCAAACACAGGCAAAAATAGAAACTCCAGAAACCAGTCGATAAGTTGAGAGGAGGTTTTTCTGTGGTGCTTTGGCAAAAAACAAAAAAATATATATTTTTCTTATTATTATGAGGAATGGTGTGCTATCTATCATTCATCCACCCATTTTATTCCACTTATCTGATATCAGTTAACTTTGTGTGAGAATAAATTATAAGGATTTAGAGACCAGCTTAAATCTACCAGTCCACTTATGGTTGAGAATCAGCACTTCTAATTTTGATTTGCACACTTCTTATGCTTTTATGTCTTATTTGAATGTTCAATGTTAAGTAACCTTCTGCTAAATCCTTTACAGACTCTTAGTAGTTGTAATCTGACATCCCAATCAATAGTCCACATTTTAAATAGATTGGACTGTTTTCTTTACTTGGGCTGTACGACATATTAAAACAAATCACAAAATGTTAAAATTATTTTTTCTTTTTTCATGCATATTAGTGAAACAGTGTTAGTATTTACATACTCAACCTGTAGGACTGGACTTTGAATAAGTAGTTTGCTGTTTATTGCAGCTTCTCTGCACTTTATCATCTCTGCTGATTTCCTCCCAGTCAAAAAAAACCTGCATGTTACCTTAATTGACTTGTCTAATTTATCCTCTGGTGTGAATAAATGTGAACAGTAGTTTGTCCTGTGCTGCCCTTTAAAGGACTGGCGAATTGACAATGGTGTCCACCACATCTTACTCATCGACTGATGGAGACTCACCAACATTGGTACAGTTTTTTTTTTTTTCCCCATCAGTTTCACGTGAAGAAAATCCTTCCTGCGACAACCTTCCTTGCTCTTCCTTGGCCTTTTGATTTACTTTATATGTTTTTATTTCTTTTAAGAGGCATAATTTGTTTCTTCTTTCTATGCCTGCATAAAAGTCCTTTGTCAAGCACAATTTATTTGAAAGGTGTTTCTCCACTGTCTGATTATATGTGTGCAGACAAGCAAAAACTGTGGTAACCCTATTAAATATTTGGCTTCATTCTAAGAAATGTTCACGTAACATGTTAAGTCTTGAAATTATTTTACGTGAAATTAGAGAAAATGATGACGATAATCACAGATAAAGCTTTGACGTCACTGCCAGAAGACAGGACGACAACACATCCAGAAATTAGCTCTTTGTTTTCAGAAACAGCCTTGCTAAAGTCAGAAAGTCACTCTGTAACTCCGCTCTCTTGACGTTCAGCACTCCGACGCTCTGAGGTCAACAGCGACGGAGGATAGTGATTCCCTGTTCTTATGATCATCAGTCCTGAGGAACTAGGAGCCGTGGCCGGCACTCGCTCCGCTTACATTAGACTTCCTCTCTTGCTCTCTTTCAGCTAATGGAGGTTGCTCTGAGCTAACCTCTTTCAGCTGCCAACTCCCACTCTGCAGTTGCGTCTCTCATCACTCAGGCAGCAGTCGGAGAGAAACCCCAATATATTCTACAAGTGACAGCGAGCGGCACGCCGCTTCAGCAGAAAGCCTTTTAGCCTACCTCAGTGGAGAAGGCAGAGTTTAATCACCTGCTTCATAAACATCATGTTGTTTCTGACGCATAACAGACGGATTCTGTTTGCTAAAAACTAACAAAAGATGTTTGTGCATGCAGTGGTGCCTGCCCGTGTGTTTTATTTGGTTTCCTTCGTTTCACAGTTACTTTGTGTGGGTCTAACACATAAAATATGTATAAATAACGCCAACATTTCAGTTTATAAGTAACATCGTATGGAAAAGTTTATGAGTTCTGGATGCTTTTAACAATACAGACAGCAGAAAATGTCAGTAGACGTCAAGTTTCTCTTGTTACAGCTCATGTGACATTTTTCTGTACAAAGCAGGTGGCTACACAACAGCTGCTGCTGCTGGACCTAAATACCCCTGTGTGCGTCACTGAGATCAGCCTGACACTTGTTGGAGGCCCCGAAGTGATGCACAAGCTGCGTTTTCACTGTAGCTTCTGTTTAACTCTCGTGAAATCTTCCTGTAAAATATATTTTCTGTTGTTAAAAATGATAGGACTATAATGTTGCAAACAAATGTGTAAACAACACAATGCAGTATGAATACTAATCTCAAACAGCAGTTGATTGATTTTATGAAACATTGTGTATATTTGCTGTACAAAAATATATATGCTTTTCACTTATCTGTCTTCACAATAAGTGAAGACATTCTTTGACATAAAGATTCATCCAAATGATTTAAAACATACAAAAAAAATGACCTTTGTTTTGACTGGAACACTTCAGGTAATAATTGTCAGCTTTGAAGCAATTTCCTTCTTCTTTTTCTTCGTTTATTTATCAAAATATGGCGTCGATCATCCACTCCCATCTGACCCAGGACAGTTCAGCATAACCACAACTCCTTACAAGCACAAGTAATGCCACTCCAGTTGAATTATATTGACATAAATATTTTCAAATGTGTAGCAGCAGCTTCAGCTCATGGCTGCTTAAGTGGGATAATGACATGCAGCAGACTGTATATGGGACTGACTTCCAGTGAGGCCGTACAAAAAATAGACACCATTTTGTCTATTTTTTCGCTTTTCAGACATCCTCATCTGTTATGTGTCACCGCGAGAACTATTGATGTCCTCCTATTTTTCACTGTCACCCACCGCCTGTGTGCATCCATCACTCTCATTTTCGTCATTCTCTCAATGCATCTCATTAAGGCCAGACAAAATCAGTGATATTTTATGGACAAAATTCTTCTCTTTTTGTTGTCTGGCCAAGAACAAGAAAACTATTTAGGTTTAAACGCTTCTATTCTTACTGGTTTGACCAAGTTTCCAAACACACACCTCATAGTGTGCTAAATATGTAGAGGATTTACTGTGTGCGTGCGTGCGTGCGTGCGTGCGTGTGTGCGTGCGTGTGTGTGTGTGGCATCAGATCAGAGAGGAGAGGTTGGAGCAGTGCTCCGTGGCCGTATCAGCTCGCAGCAGGCAGGTTTTTGTCACCCTGAATAATGTCTAACAGGAATAATCAGCACGACACAGAGACAGTGAGGGGGGAAAGAAAACAAGGGAGACGAAAAGGGACAACAATTAGGGTCAACAGAGAGGTAAAAGACCGCCTGTTTGTGTATTTGACTCCACTGTGAGGCGTAAATTACATATTTGTTGCTGAATCTCGATAAGGTTTTGGTAAAGACACTGCAAAGAGAGAGAAAGCATGTCAACAGGAAAATCAGTTATCAGTCAGTATGTGGCACCATCACAAATGAATGTTTAAGTTATCAGTACTGGAAGTATTTCCTGCTTATTAACAGTAAAACTGGGGAAACTGTTCCTGCAGACTGGAGGGTTAGTCAGCAGTGAAATGGCTCACACAACTGAACTAATTGCTCTGCAAACTGTGTTTGGGTTATATCTGGAAGTGGTAAATTCAGAGTTTCAAAAAGAAAAAAAAAACACATTAAAATACAACTCCTCATATCAAATCTTTCACATGTTAAGTCCAAAGTCACAGAGCATTTCCAAGTTCTGATTTAATATGTCTGCCCCGGTTCTATATGTGCCGTGAAAGTGTTTATCTCCTTCCGGATTATTTTCAGTTTTCTTTTTTATTCACATTGAAATGTTTTAGATCTTACTCAAAGTTAAACTCAGCAAATATAAAAGCAATTTTCAAATAAACATTTTAATACTAAAAAATATATATATGTTATTTGAAAGTAGAAATGCACATGTGTGACAGATATTTAATTAGCCTTCTTTACATTAGCACCCATAAAAAAATCAAGTGAAACTAAGTTAACTAATAAACACAGTTCACTTGTGTGTGTGCTTTAAGACCAAGGAAAACAGCAGAAAGACAGCAGGGAGAAAGTTGTTTAAAGCTGAATTAGATTCTAGAACAAAATCTAAAAAGTTTCAACACTTGACAAAGCACTTTTTAAAATGAAATGACAAATATCACGTCTGTGGAAGAGTGCTTTGCAACAAGCTATGTAGGGGACGGAGCAAAACAGATTCAGTTAAATGAACTTTTGACAATTTTAACCTAAAGATGTGAGACGGAAACTAATATTGCACATCGCCGTGAATATAGTCTTCCCACACTGAATCATGGTGGTGGCATCATCCAGTGTTTCTTAAAGTTCATCTATTTGGTGAAGATCAACCAAAAAGTAGACCAATAATTTTACATTTTATTTCTATTTTACAGTTTAAAAAATCAAACTACAGATTTGTGGTAACAATCTGAGAAAATCACAACAGGATCAATGGTATTAACATTTCAATATCAGTATTGTAAACACTGTTTCTATTTCATTGTACCCTTTTTCCTTGCTAATAACAAAAATAGTCTGGTGGTGCCCTACTTCTGATCATGACACCATTTGTAGCATAAAAGAACATTGTGAAATCAAATACTTTTCTGCATTTTTCTGAGATATTCTGGATATTCTGTTACTAAAGATGTTCCACACTTAAAGTTCAAGCTTTTGTTGCCAATGCTGTACAACAGCTGTGCTCAGAGCAAATTCTTTGTCTGCTAAACAAAAGAATGTTAAACGGTGTAGGTGTGTGAAAGTGACCTCCTGGTCCTGGAGCTGAAATGAGGGGGCGCCTGCAGGGAAACAGGCTTTGGATTAGGAGCCTTGCTGCGGTTCCTGCTGCAGCTCTTCCCTGAATGCAAACACTTTCCTTTCCTCAGTATACAGACACTCGAGCAGACTGCGCGATGCGAGAAAACCCAGCAGAGCAAGTGCGAGGGGAGCAGAAGATGTTGACAGACGCAAACGCTGATTTCATGAGACAAACCATGTCGAGTCCCTGTGAGAAAGCCGTCCGTGACACGTCACCAGACACATGCTTCACACAATTTAAACACTGCGCCTCAGATCGACTGTCTGGATGATTTCAAGCAGATTATCACAACGGTAATGACATTGGCATGAGTCCATTTTTTTCTTCATGTCGGTCCAAGAAGCCATTGATTTAGCCAACACGAAAGGGAATCTTTAACAGAGACGATGTGAAATCATCAGCATCGCCAGAGTAAAATTTAAATTCGAATGTGGTGGGAAAATGTAACATCCAATAAGCCTACAGACCTCTGTTTCAGAGTTCTCATTTCCAACAAACTGGTGCTTGGTCGACCTTTAAATGTGAGAGCATCTCTGAGAGACAGGAGAAGAGGATGATGGGTAGGATGCAACCAAAAAGAGGAGGGAAATGTCTGGATGGTGTAGAGCATTGATGCAGAAAATGTGCAGAACTTTCATAGCAACAAGGAGAGATATAAATTCACAAAGCTACTGAATTTCCAAACTTTACATATATACTTTCCAAGACTCAATATGATCCTACAGTCTTTTTTTTTTCTTTTTTTTTTTTTGCATGCCTTTGTGGATGTCAAGTAAACCAAGACTGGAGCAACATACAAAACTGCTCCAACTGAACACAAGTGTGTAAACAATGATGGGAAACACTTCTTGATACAAAACACGACGGAATAACGTGAAAAAGAAGCTTATCAGAGAACAACCGCAGCATCATCCAACAAATGAATAGCGGTGAGTTCACTGGGCCATAGGAAAAACCAACCAGAATGATGGTGAAACCACACAAACACACCAACTAATGTGCTATTTAAGAAGGCACATGACAACATCGTTGTGTCCATAATTGCATTTCTTCGTCCACTGAGTCCACCCCCGCGAGCTCAGCGTGGCTGCGTAACGTTGCTCAGAACGATCCTCCTGTTGCTATCGTTTGCTTGTATTCGTTCTGTGTGAGCCACGGCCATCTATTTTGCTAGTCTTCAGCTTTTCATAGGTGCACATGTTGCGTGGGAGTAGATGCGCACATGGACATCTGCTGGCCTGGAGAGAGCTTTGAAGAAATCTAACACTTCATTAAGACTCTGGGTTTTCTTTTTTTTTCTTTTTTCACAGATTTGATCAAACAGATATCTTCATCAAAGAGACGAGGAGGTGCAAGCAGAATAAGGGTCAGTGAGAACAAATGCAGGGAAAAGTTCAGGGAGGGATTGTAACACTGGCAAGCAGGCAGATGGGAAGTTTTATGGCAAATCAACTCAAGTATCTCAGAAGAGTAGCAATTTTATAATACAGCACACAAATCAGCCATTAACTGTTCATTAAGATCCATATTAGTTGCATAATTGTGCCTTAATAAGCTCCTATGAATGTGACCTTATGACATAATAAAGGAAAAAAATAACTTTTTTCTGGCTTAGCAACACCAACAGCACAGGTTTCATTTAAGTGTTAAAAATACCAGGATAACATTTAACTCTAATCAGAATCTGTTCCCCATTCTGTCATAAGGTGAGCAAAGTTTTGCCCATGCAGTGTCTTTTATTAAATTCACCAGTCCTTGGAAATGTTCACCATTGATTCAGGGTTAGTTTGAGGTGGATAACGGCTCACGCTGTGGTTCGCTGGACTAACTCACCTTTAGAAATGTCATATTAACCTTTATAGGTTAATATGTCAATGAATGTATCTTGAAATCCTTTAGACCAGGTCATGATATGTTGCTTTTTGAGATATTGTAGCCTACTTCGACAGTCAAGAGTCAAGCTCTTAACCAGATGTGAGTCTTGACAATTAAACCAGTTAGTTTATAATTTAAACTTTCTCATATAAGACAAAGTTGGTTTTTATAGATAACTTTTTATTTTGCCTTCTCTTTCATAGTCCCTTTTCTAGTTACTCACGTGACCTTAAAGTGAAGTTTGATGATCTGAAACATGGAAGTGAGTCAGAAAGGCAAAAGCAGATTAAATCAAATATTTTTCAACCTGTAGTGTGAAGCCCCACATCTTCTCTGGAGTTACTGTGGGTCTCTTGGCTTCTTCTCTGATTATGGCTCTCGTTGTCCATTGTGTCACTTGAGGTGGATTTCTTAGTCTTTGCAGATTTGCAGTTGTGTCATATCCTTCCTGTTTTCTGATGATGCATGATGAATGGTGCAACATCAGATTTTCCTATAAGGGAATATTGCTTCATAACCTCAGCCTGCTTCAACCATCTCCAAAACCTCTGATGTGTTCCTTGGTCTTCATGGAGCCGTTTGTCTATAAACAACCTTCTAAAACATTCACACAAATTATACACAAGTGGACTCTCAATGCAGTTTGTTACAATGGATTTTTATTTATTTTATTTTTTTTAGGGGTGTCAGAAGGAAGGGGGTCGGATCGACTTTCAGATTGTTAGCCTTGCCACGTTTCCTTTTCACTTGACAAGCATCTAAAGAAATGACAGATGACACAGAACTTCTTGCGCAATAAAAGTACATAAGTGTATTTTTATTCATGAAACCCGTTTCTGAAGCCGGTAACCGTGTGAGCGTGTCTCAGTGGGAGCGTCAGTGACAACAGTGGATGTGACAGCTCCATCGGTGCCAAGCAGGACACGATGACCTCTCCACAGTCACAGGCCACTGAGACAAGAGTAAAACGAGCACTTTCATCTCCAGATGAAATAACAAACCAGTTTGGCGGCTCTTTGTGGTAAAGAGCAACACATTGCTCATGCTGCTGCTATTTTGTGAATATTTATTTATGTAACAGACAAAGATGATGTCATCCCTCGTCCCTCTATCCATACAAATGTGTTTTTGGAGAACTGGGTCTTCAGTGGATTTGGAAATCAGGAGTCAAAGCGTCGCAAAGCAGAAGCAGCTTAGGGGAGTTTTCCCAATCAATCCTTGTTGTTTCATCACAGCGAATCCAGAGGCAGCTTTGATGAAGGCTTTGGGGAAAATGTTGCTAATGGCATGTTTTTTTTTTTTTGTTTTGTTTTTTGGTAGGTATGGGATCAACAGCAGCTTTGGTAGTCCCATTGGGAATAATCTAATCTTTTCTCTTTTGTAGAGTGAGCAGGCTATGCCAAACTTTATAAATAAACCACTATCAAAATCAGACACATCTCTCAACATTAGGATGTATTTATCCAATCAGAGATAATTACACTTCAATCACAACTCTAATAAGAATCAGTGGGAGCTAATAACCGGTGTAATCAAGTATTCATTTTCATTTATCAGTGATTAATTGGGCTACAGAAATACACAAACAAATCTCTAACAAACAAAAGCAGCGATTTTTATTGTACCCGAAAGATACAACGAAAGTTTTTAAGTGGTATGAAAAGAGAATTTAACATTCAAAATACTACTATAACATTATGAAAGATTTGACCGACATGCAGCAGAGAAAGGAGACTGATTTAGCCATATTTTAACTTTAATATTTATGTTAATCTGTGATAAGAATGAAAGAGGAAATGGAACCAAGGTTCAGATCGGACATCTCTCTGTACCAGGATCCCCAAGAACAGAAATGAAAATTATTAAGAATATTAATAATATCAAACTTAACAGGTAAACATGAATTATAGATGACAATTTATCTTGTCAGTTTTTTCCAGCGTTCATGCTAAGGTCCAGAAGGACATATTTAAGGAACCTGGCAGGAAAGCAGTTCCTGAAGGTGAAAAGCAATTGTGTGGTGTTTTCCTGCATTTAAAGTGGTCTTGAAATTCAATGTACGTATTTCCAATTGGATCTCGCAGGCAAGCTCTATTCCTGATGGCTGCAGAACCATCTGGTGATGTTATCATGGCAATAAAACATCCTCATTGCTGCTGACATCTTTAAACAATACTCAATGAACAGAAACTTGTTGTATTCCTTCCACCAAGCAGGCATTAACTCGTCCTCATTTCAATAGAGATTACACGTGTGATGAATAGGTGAAGCAGCTGAGTCAGACAGTTTTATTCAAATTAGGCCTCTTAAAAAAAAAAGTATCTTGCAGTTGTGCTCTGAGATGCAAAACGCGCCCAATTAAACTGTCTTCAGAGAGAGAGAGAGAGAGAAAAAAAGCTCTGGCTGCACTGTAACTATCCCTGAAAGTGAAATCAGTCGAGTTGGACTAACCCGTGACACTCATTTCAGCAGTGCACAGCCACTTAGGGTGTTAGTTAAAGCGTCACAGCTGTGAATCCTGCTGTCTCTTCTTCTGTTTGATTCACGTTTGTTTTTTGTTTGTTTGTTTGTTTTTTTTGTTTGATTTTTGCATGCAGAAGCGCTCTGACCTGAAGTCTTAAACCTCAAAAGGGAATATCTTAAAAGACTGCGAGATGATATCGGAAACTCATTTTCAAAGAGATCGCTGAACTAAGAGGGGGCGATAGGCTGGAAATGGGTAGATAAAGCACTGCCATAATTTTAAGATGATAAAAGAAGAAAAAGCCAAACAATGGGCAGAGAAATAAGCCAATCCAAGGGTCAGGAGTTGAAACTGAGTTTAATGAGTTTTCAATTCCTCTGAACCAGTTAACTAAAAACAAGGAGCTGAGGACGAGGAGACAGAAGAAGGTGTTTTATATCTTTATATCCACCTCTCCCCTTACTTATATTTTCTTTCCGTTTTATGCCAGCCTCGACTTTTTCGCTTTCATTTATTTCCAGTCCTCTGACCTTCACCCTTTATCTGCAGGCAGAAAGGCTTAAATATATTTCAGATACTCATAAAACCTCACTAGAGGAAGTAAGCGCAGCAATGCTTTGAACAGGCAGAACGAGAGCCTAATAATTACATTGTCAGAGAGATATTCTCTGACAAAATCCAGCTAATTGACAAATGCGCGACTGCCACTCAGCAGCACAGTTAAAGCCACTGACAGGCGAAGTGAATAACATTGATTATCTCATCACAAAGGAAGCTGTCAGGAGTTGGAATTCATTAGGCAGAACGTCAGGAATTCAGTATTCAGTAGGAAACAATGGCTAAGATGGAAAATCAAGCACAAAAAAGGTGAATATGCAGCTCAAGGGCTGCTGTTTTGACCCATCGCACATGCCGAAGGGACTTTAAATATTTTCTTTTTTTTAAAAAGAGAGAAAGATGAGGGGAGGAAGAGGAGACTGGAGGATGGCAGTGATTCTCTCTACCATCTATCTTGTTGCTGCTTTGCCATATTTGACAAATGTTTTTGCAGCTGACACACACACACACACACACACACACACACACACACACTCCTTTCTGGAAACAGTATCTCTTGATGATTCACAATGCCTCACAGCAAAACTGTTGACTCGGACTCCAAAATCACCAGATCACACTGAAAGTGAGGGTCTGATGAGATCACGATTCAAAACCAAGCTGTCTTCTGCCCAACCCAGAAATCCTGGCTTACACGGTGGCTGCTTCATGACCTCAACCACAGTGAGGAGACAAATCAGTGAGACACAAGTCATCATCAGTTTGTTCCGCCAAGTTTCACCACACTTTACGTCTTTGCCTTGTGATTTGTTTGTAGAGATTTTTTGGTCTCACGCCCAACAAATCAATTAGAAGTCCACCCAAAACCAGGAGCCAACTCAACTTTAGTCTCTCCGATTTGTCTGCCGCGCTCAAGAAATGTGTTGAGAGTTTGAGTAATAACTGTCTCTCTGCACCTCTGTCATTCTGCATCCCACAGGCTGGATGCATAATGTCTACATGGAAACGTATATCTTCAGTGTTGGACTGCATGATAATGAAGTTGCCTACAAATGTGTACCTACTGTCCTGAGTTGGACAGTAAGCTGTCCAACTCAGGACAATTGACATCTTTCTTGCATCCAAATTCCTCTTACTGGGGCGACTCACTCAAAGCTGCATGGATTTGAAGCTGCTGCTCTAGTTGCACTGAATTTCTATATCAGAATTATGACTTCAGTAGTTGTTTGATTTTTATCTACCCTGGTTCTCGAAAATTCTGACCTTTGACCTTCTCAGTCTCTAACAGAAACCAACCTATGTCTGGCTATGTGAGTTTCCATGGAGCTATTAATTAAAATGTTACGCTAGGACTCATTTTAACAGGCAAAGCAGAAGACGACTGCATGACACTGCATACTTACCTTGTAGTCCATGTCTGATCTACTCCTACTCCAGCCCACAACTTAACTTTTCTTCTGAGCTCATGTCTGTGGACTCGACTCTTTATTCATCAGAAACCTTTCTCACTGAGAAGAGAAGTTTGTCGCCCATATCCCCGGATTCAGCAAATTTAAATGTTCAGTTTATATCAGCCTCATAGATTGTCCTTATTTTGAGTGTAGTTAGTGTATGAGGAGTCTGGTTGTGATCCAAATGAGAACTTCTGAACGTCTACAAGTTATGCCAGAAGAAGCAGCAGCACTGGAGCAACCACGGCCCAATCAGAGAGCTGCTTGTGCAAAAAATAAAAATAAAAAAAATCAGCCAGCATCCAAGCTGAGAGACGAGCATGTCCACGGAGACAGAATTTGTTCTGTCTTACTCTGGCTGCTGTCTGAAAACTGGTGCCTGTCCCCTTTCCAACTTTTTCCTTTCAGATCAAAGGGAGGCGCAAAAATTGACAATAAGTCTCAAATATATTCTCCAGTTGGCCTCCAGAAGACCTTCAAGCTCCTCACAGTGTGCATGTTTCAAGCAAGTTAAAATTTCTTTAAGCAGCTGTTTTAGTCTGGTAATGTTTCAATTTTTTGTATTGTATTTGTTATCTGCTGGGTCAGTTAAGTGTAAAATTTTATGTTGGCTTCAATAAAGTACCGAATCCTATCCTTTCATAAGTTTTAACACTAATTAATTTAAAAATGTGACTTAAGTTTTACATTAGAGCAGATAATTAGCAGTAAAGCTTGAAAAACCTGCCTACGTTTTGAGCTGGACTAAAATAAGACAACCATTTAACAAATGCAACTAAATAGTTTTATTATTCATCATAACGCATCTCTTCATCCGACCTCTGAGTATTAATAGACTGAACACAGAAGAGTGGTCTCTCTTCTTCTCTTCTTCTTACAGCAGATTTGTTTGATTTTTTTATTTTTTTGGGTGACAGTTAAGATTACTTTAATATTTGTTGTTTGTTTTCCCGCTAAAACTTTCTACCTTGATGTGCTGCCATGAGGAGCTTTGAGTCGCCGAGCTACTGCCAATTCTGATTTGTCCCATTTTCAGATGGAAGCATGTCTTCGCACAAAGCTGCAAATGAACTCTGAATCTGCTGCGCTGTAATGGGATTACGAACAAGAACTCAATCATCTGCAGCTACAGCTGCTCCACGTGTCAGCCGAATTAATGGACTGGAGCGTCTTAATGTGTCAACACTGAATGCCAATCAAACTTTTCAAACTGAGACGAAAGAGAAGCAGAAAAGTCGGAGAGGGTTCTCAAAACTTTATGAATAAATTATCATTTTTTTTCTCTGCCCAGCCCTTCCCCCTCACCCCGCAACTGCAGTTGGCACAGCTTTGTATTTATTGAATCTCCTCTCTCTGGGCCGGATTCCCAATCTTATCAGGCTGAGACAGGAACAAAACCTGCCATCCTGCCCTCTCTGCATCCTGGTCCGGGTTGCCACCTCTGAGCGACCTGCCAGAGCTCATAATCCAAAACCACTCTGAGAGGCAGAAAAGTCGCCGTAAACTCCAGTGTCAAGTCGCGAAATATTGATGCGTGTAAAATATTCATGGCACGGTGTCCTACTTGCTGATTTGTTCTGTGTTTAAAGAAAGAAATGCCAATTCAAGTTGTGGATTTTACCAACTGTGTCACAGTCTTCATCTTTCTCTTTTTTTAATAATCCACTCTGGTTGTAATGCTTGGTGATGCCCATACTTTGTGAGTCAAATTGATTATCATTGGGTGCCTCAGCAATTTTAAATTAAATGCATTAAAAAAAATGTTATCAATTGTCTCTAATAGCCATGGGATGATGCTCCCAGCCTGTCATATGCACAGGAATTTATATTTTCCAGCTAAAGAACGAATACATGTCCCATAATAGAGGCTCGGGATTAAGATTTTCTGCTGACCAATCAAACAGGTTTTATTCCCAGCAGTAGGTTGTTGGAGCATGACTATATCTTTTACTCCAACGTCCATAAATTCTGACTTTTAAACAAACAAAATGATTGGAAAAAAAACCCCACTTTAAATCTACAATGGTCACATTTCATTCAAAGAATTTAAAACCCTGGATCCTTTTCACATTTTGTCATGTTTCATGTTACAAGTAACATAAATTTGCTTTTAACTGGGATTTTATATGATAAATCTACATAAAGTAGTGCATAATGTTTAAGTTAAATTCAAGACATTTATGGAGACAAGTATAACGCTCAAAAGGTTGGTTGATTTTGTTTTAGCCCTCTTTATGATACCCCAATCAAAATTCCAGTGTAAACAATTACTCAGTGGTAAATAAAGATTGCTTGTGTCTAATTTAAAGTCATTAGAAGAAGTGCATCTGTGTTGTGAAACCCTAAGAGGTTTGTTAGAGGATATTGGTGAACAAACAGAAAGCAGAAGGTTGTGGAGACATTTAAAGTAAGGTTTGTTTGTAGAACAATAACCAAAGCTGTGAACATCTCACAGGACTCTGTTCAGTCCACCATCTGAAAATTGAAAGACTGTAACTGTAAACACATGGGCAAACACTTAAAGTATCAGGCCTGACACAGAGAGCACATAGAGAGCTGCACAATCCACACCACAAGCTATGAAAGTGAATTGTTTTATTAATGTAATTAAGGGGAAAATGTCAGATCTTTGCCGCCCATTTATTTCCATAAAACAACCTCAGATTAACTGTACCAGCAAGTTTTTGCTCAAGTATATTCAAGGGGAAATGGATAAAGTTGTCCAAGCCAATTGACTTGCTGAATGTTTGAAAATGAAACTCTAAGTGTGAGAAAATTCATCTCCAAGCCACTTTTTGATCCCTTTTGACCGTCAAACACTCACAGGTTTGGACGGAGACTCTGCCTTAAGCCCGCTGAGAGCGGCTCGCATCAGCATCAACAGAAGTGATGCTTCAAAGGGCTGCAGGGTGAGAGTAAACTCCATCTTTACACTGACGTTCTACTTCATGGCCTCCTGCTCCCACTTTTATTAGGACGGCATACAAATGCCTCTCCCTCAGCAAAGAGCAAACAGTCACCGAGGAGAAACTCGCAGGAGCAAACATGAACCCGAACGGCCACAAAGACATGAGATTTACGACTGACCTTCTGCTTCTTCTGCATTTAGCGGTGAAGAATGTAAAGTATCAAAGAGGCCAATTTCCAGGAGCAAATTACCCGCTTGGGTTGAGTCCTTTATGTGTTTGCTGAGTGCTGAATTTAAAGGCCATTAACATTCTGTTGGCCCGGGACGCTGAGAGATCTCCGATAGTCTCACCCTCCCAAAGTAAAGAAACGGTTGGCATTTTAGTCCTTGTGTGTCTGAGCTTCAAATTTAATCAGGACATCTGAGCAAGCTGTATGCTCCTCCATCCTGCAGCTCACTTTCTGTAATATTCAGTCGGGAGATCATATTGCATGGGCTTCGTTTGAAGTTATCCAACAGGCAGTTTTAGCGATATGAAAGCCACAATAAAAGCAGATTTAACTTTGCCAAGCGAGGATTACAGCATGTGGTATTTTAACTCTAATGCACATAAATGGGATGTAAAGTGGTATTTCAAAATCTGCAGGTAAAGCTTAAATAAAACATTTGACAAACCTTCAAGAAGTCTGAAGAACTATTTATTTAAAAAAAAAAAAAGCACTTTAAATTAGAGCTGAGTCACAATTAAATTGTGTCTAATGCTGTAATTGCAAAGCTCTTCCTGGTAACATATTTCAAATGTTTTGTGCTCACTCTCAGTGTATTGATAATATATTTTTCCAGTTGGATATACAGTCATAGTCAATAAATTAGTATGTTATGAAAAAATTAATTTATTTCAGTATCTCAATTCACTCAGAGAAACACATTATATTTACACACAAATTGCTGTTTTCATGCCTTTGTTTTAGCTAATTATGATGATATGAAATGAAAACATGACATCTAAGATCAGGATATTACATCAGACCAATAAAAACAATATTTATAATGCATAAATGTGGCCTCACTGAAAAGCACGTTTTCTTCTGACAAAGGAGAGTCTAATACTCTCAACTCTCAGAAATATCATCATAATATTTTTTTTTCTGAAACTGTGCGGCTCTGCTTCAAATGATTATCAGCACAGAGCAGGACAAACTTTCCATACACCCACCATAGGCATGAATACCATATTTGACCTATTAATTTGCATTTAAATGTGTTAAAAGCTGTAGGGAAATTGTTTTACAACCTATGTGTATGTTAGGCCAGATGGTCTCTAATTGTTTTATAAGCTTCGTTTAGATATAAACGTGTACAGTTACAGTGATCTGATAGAAAAGTAATTTATTGGATTTGATTGTATTCAGCGCAATCCCGAGCCAAGAACGACTAAAAACAAAAGCACAACAAATCTAAGTAGCAAAATCGCAACGAAACACATTAACATTGTTTCATGACAATATGTAGTAAAGTTTCATGGGTTACAATAGCTGCTCCTGCAATCTCACTGTCTCCTTTTTATTTTACACCCGAACGTGCAGATGAGGGGAGAGGAGAGTGAAAACGGAACAGTAACCCCTTCGCTCCACCACCTGCTTTGTTCCCTGGTAACACGTCAGAGGCAGCGGCGGGCTGTGGATCGAGGCGCACAGCGGGGCGAAGTCAACACTTCTTGGGGACACTGCTAGGGGACAGTGGGGCTGTCTCCTGACTCGGGACGCGCACACGGGCGGAGACGAACACACAAACATCCCGGGGAGCTTCGAGCCCTGGAGCGAGCTGCGGAGAACCTGTCAGGTACTGTAACTCCGGACTTTCACCACCTCTGCGCCCGCTTCGCCGTGCGCTCCGGGCGCTTCGCAAACAAACCCGAGGTGGAGAGGCGGGTGTCAAGCTCAGTGGTGAAGTCAAGAGACACGTGTTTTGCCTGCGAAGTGGAGAAACGCGTTTCCACAGAGGCGACTGTTTGCGTGGGATCGTGTATGCATATTTTAATAGAAGAGTGGGCAGCGATCATTCGGAGCGATCTGGCTCACCAAGTGGGCAAAGTGAAGCAGGGGCGTGAGAGGGCTGCTGGTGACAAGTTTTCACTTGATCAGCTGCTCATCCCACACGGTTGCGCCGCGCTCTAGAGGTCAGGCTCGGTGTTTGGCGGAAACTTTTGGCTGCAATTTCAAAGCGATACGACGGGGAAAACTTTGAATTCACATATCCTCGGATGGTTAGAGAAAATAAGCGTTTTTTCTTTGTTTGTTGGTTGGTTGGTTTTTTTAGCTAAATGATTTTTATTTGTCGAGCCGGGTTGTGTGCTCCTAAGCGGTAGGAACCTCACACACAAAGCCCAGCGCGTTTTCAGTCTGCAGATGCAGCCGAGGGTCTGCTGAGCTGGAGGAGGGATCTGACTGGTGCACATTTTTTTTTTTTGGACGCATGTGAAACGGCGCAGTCCATGATGATGAAGATGATGATGCTGGCTGCAGCTCTGCAGACAATCGCGGCAGCTGAGTGAGCCGTGAGGTGCTGTCCAGGGTGCTGAAGAGTCGCCGTGTTTTCCCCTCCTCCTCCTTCTTCCCGCCGCACCCCCCACCCGTCCAGACTGCACGCGTGAACAGACGTGGATGCCGAACAGCGCAACACGGCCCGAGTAAATAAATGGGACCGCACGTCGTCCGAGCGTTTGAGAGATCATGGAGAGATTTTTCCTGCTCGTCCTCAGCGGCTGCCTCGGAGTCTCTCGAGTCAAGGCGGGTAAGTTTTGTGGCTTGGGATAGATTTTTTTCTTTCTTTCTTTCTTTCTCCCAGGTGAATCTGAGCGGTGGTGATCATTTACTGCGAAATTGAACGCAGCATTCGTTACGGGGGGTTTCCATCGGCATGCGAGGTGATGCTGGCTCTCTGGTGTGTGTTGGGGTTGCAGTTGCTTCTCATTGTGTGTTTGCAACATGCTGCAGCTGGTCAGAGAAACATGGAGGAACATGTGTAGTGATGTGGAGACGGAACTGACCTGTGACACACTGCTGCTGCTGCTGCTGCCTCTGTGTGTTAATGGGAATAAACCTGCTGCTGCTGCTGCTGCTGCCTCTGTGTGTTAATGGGAATAAACCTGAGCTGTGCAGCTCATAAAATGCAAAAGCATCAAGGCAAACATCGTAAATCTCTTCGACAACTAAGGCTCTTTTTGTTTCAGTTGACTACAGCGTTGGAAAAACTGCATTTTCTGGGGAATTTCCTTTGAGTTCTGGTCATCATTAATGAAAATTAGGCTTTTCCTGGCCAATGGCTCACAAATTTGGCTTAAAATTCTGACCAATTGTTCTATTTTTATTTTCTAATTTAATTGACAAAAATGTGAAAAAAGAAAGAAATGTGTTGAATGTTCAGAGGACTTTAAAACATGAGCGAGAAAAAATGAGAACCTGTAATAAAAACAGAAGAGAAAACAATGCACTACAGGTTACACAAATGAGGGACTGTGGAGTATTGCAATTACAATACATAGACAAGAGAAAAACAAGTTGCTGTTTCTGTTTTTTTATGAAACTAAATGCCCAACAATACCACAAAGACAATAAAACGTATTGCAGGTTCTTCGAGGTGGTGCTTTTTAAATTGAAGGAATAAACAGATTGTCCATTTATTATGCATCAGGTATAAAACAAATCTCTCACAGGTGGTCTGATCTGGCTCAGTTGTTCGCACTGCTGGCTTTCAGCAAGAAGGCCTTGGGTTTGAATCCCAGTCAAGGCCTTCCAGCACAGAGTTTGCATGTTCTCGGGGTGTATGTGTGAGTTCTCGGCTTTCTCTGGCTTCGACCTATGGCTCAAAAATATGGATAGTAGGTCAACTGGGGGTTGTTCTGTCACAAACTGGCAACCTGTCCAGGGTGTACCGTCCTCTGGCTCAATGATTTTGGAAAGCATGGCCTAGATGAGGAAAAAAGTGTATTGAAACATTTCCTTTGACAGACAGGAAATGGTGGAAGTTTTCAGTTTTGATGCATGAAAAAAAAAAAAGGAAGTTTTCAGCATCTGACCTTCCGAATCGCCAACCAGAGCTGACTTAGCAAAAAATTAAATATCATATGTTTTATTTCAAGAAAGACTCCAGATCATTAGAAATACATGATGGGACTGCTGCTGCACGGAAACGCCGCTAACGCATCCAGTGTGCGTGCTGGTTTTTTTCCCCCCCAACATGCATCCATTAAACATGCATTTTAAAAGCCCAAACTATGCCGCACTCTGGAGCGCTCGCAGAGATGGAGAGCCTCTCTTCGCTCCTGCCGTCAGCCTGCTCCTCTGGTTCGCTCATCATCCTCCCACTTCCACACCCTCACCGCTGATGATGGATCACCAGGCTGCTGCTCTCTGATACACACAGACTTACACAGTTTATTGAGACAAATAATTTAATTGTGCCCCACCCTCCTGTCCTCATGGGGCAATGCCTGGCTTCCACTTTTTGAGGCCGTTTTGCAACCACGAATGTCCGTGGTGTTTAATTTACAATAGCATATTATTTAGAAATACTTTGTTTTGTTGACTGTATTTTACAGATGCACCGGTACTTTAGGTAGACAAGCTTAAGAAGCTTTTAATTAAACTAAAAATCACAAGCAGCGCAAGTTGACGAGAAATAAAATGATAAAATGAAGGTTATTTATTTTGTCCACCACACAAACGGGTTATATTATCTCTCCAGCACCCTGAATAAGCGGGATGGTCCTATTGCTACACATAAACAAGACGATTTTTGCTAAACTCTTTATCTGAAACCATGGGCTTTGGTCAAATTTTACTATATTTGGCTTTTTCACCAATTCATATGGGTTTGTTGTGAAACAAAGGATAAATATTGGAAAGTAAGGTGGAGGACCTGTAATGCTTTGGGATCGCTTCTTTTCCAAAGCCACTGGGTTAGCATGCACGGCACCATCAACTCTTTGAAACCAGTAAACTAATTAGTCCTTATTTAATCGTCATTAAGTTATGAACCATACAGAAGTTTACAAAAGCAAAGCAGGGCAACAGCGGCTCCATGTGAAGTGTTGCTGCCTTGTTTTCGAAGCGACGAAGGTTCGGTTCCAGTTTCCTCCCCCGCCCCGTTAACGTGCCCTGAACCTCAGGAATCTGCAGATCGGTCTATGTTCATCAGAGCTACCAAGTGAATGTGGTTAAATTAGATTAAGCTATTTTGTGTCACATTAAATTGGAGAACACGGGGTTAAAGGTTTCAACCGAAATGATTTTGCTGTGTATCTGCAAAGTGTGAAAAGTCCCCCATGTTTCAGAGCAGAGTTATGAAAAATAAATAAATTCTATGTGCAGCACATGTGTCAGTGTCATGTCTGCCAAAGTCTGGGGGTTTTGTCCCGGCGCTGGGTGCTGATTCAGTGCTTTGTGGAAAGAATGTGTTCCAATTCATCTTGAATCGTTTGAATAGTTTTCTCTTAATAGCTTGAAGGCTCTTAACCAAAAGCTACCCACCAGAATGTTGGATGTGATTAACATTTTATATGTTTTTGTTTTGTTTTGGGGTTATTTGCTTCTCCTCTTCCCCAGCCGTTCAAATGCCCATCTGAGCTGTATAGATTTTTTTTTTTTTTTCTGCAGTTTTAGGGGAGATTTTATCCTCTTGTTGTTGCGAGAGAAATAAACAGGACAGGTGTAACAATAAACAAGTTAGGAGCAAGTATGAGAAAAAAAGCAGAATGTGGAAAAAAAAAACAGAGAACAGATTACATGAAACCATAGCTGTGCAAATTTAACAAAAGAAACTGAAAACAAAAGGAAAAGGATTCTGCAGACATTCTGAATAAAACAGAACATAAAAGAATAAGAAGATTATCTGCATTTATGTAATAAAGCCCCTAACCTTTATCTGATTTCTTTCAAACAAAAGGCACATCAAACAGCTTCTTGTTTGTTGATTCGTTTGCATGCTTTAAAGACGGGAGCTTCGAGTTTTCATGCCTTTAATGAGCATGAAGAAAATCCAGAAGTTTTTGTTGTTTGAGCTGCGGATCACTGTTTAGAGTCAAACAATGAAAACTCCTCAATAAGAGGATGTTTTAGAAAATGTCTCCCTGAGTCAGCTTCTCCTTCTGCCCCATTCAAACTGATTAATAAATAATACTTAATCATTTAAAAAGATTAATTATGCTCAGAGCGAGCACAATTAATCTAAGCAGGTATTAAACATACTTTTCATTATGCATACATTTCTGTATTAAAGTCCCACCTTCCGTCTCTCACAGTAAGCGATCGTAAAGCATGTAATTTTCATGAAAGCCTTGGAGCAGATGTGCTGTTGGAGAAATGCAAAAAACAAAGGCTGAAAATTAGCTTTTATCTAAAAGAAAAACTCCCACAAAATACTCTATTACTGTACAGTACAAACTCATACACTGTCTGTACTTTGCCATTTAGTCACACGCTCCGTTTTAGACGAGGGATTGCTGCTTGGCTGACAGAAAAGGTCCGTTGTCGGCTTTAGAGGAACATTCAGGAATCCTGGTCCAATTCATCTGGAAATTATGCTTCAGTTTATCTTTATAAATGAAACCGTTCTGACCCAATTCCCACTAAATACTTTAAACAAATTTTAACCGTGTTGCTCTTTGGGAATGGGAGCATGTGAGGACATTATTGAGCAAATGCATAATGCCTGATCTTTTCTTAGCTTTATCCTTTCTAATTTCGCAAAGCAATTCAACTTTCCCTTTCCTTCAAAGTTTATTACAGCAAAGTAGACAGTACATATTTTATTCTCTAGCAGAAGAAATAAAATTTCAACTCTGCTTTTGCATATGAGAGGAAAGGTGTCCAAAGTTTAAACTAAATCCAAGAAAGCTATAAAAGCACCTCCAGAAAAATAGCACTGCTGCTCAAGATTACTTCGAGGAGTAGAAAGCAAGTCATTAACAAACAAATGGGTAAACACACAAAAGTTTCACACAGTTCTGATTCACATTTATGAATAGTTGACAGAAAAGCACCAAATTATGCAGCAACGTTTCTTTTCACCTTGCTTCAGAACGTTCAACTGCACAAATCTTCGCCTCGGCCAGCACTTATTTTGATCTGAAACTGCGTAAAACGCTCAAAACAGTCACAGAAGAAAAGACGTTTAAGCACAAAGAGGAAGCTGTAATTTCTACAGTATATTTGACTTCAAAAAAATATTTTCTCTCCCTCACTGCTCATTACGTTTAATCATTTCATGACGAGTTGAGCAAGACGAAGTGGAAAACAAAGAGTGAAGCCAAGTGTTTGTATCAATCTGCTGCTGTTCTTTCCTCTGGCACCGTGTAACGCTCTCCTTCATTTTGTAAAGCCCCTTTGAGCTCGCTGAGAGCTTCTGGCTTAGCAAGAAGCAGATGAAAAGAGCAATGGCCTTGTGGTTAATAGTGGTGGCTCAAACTTGCAAAAGTTATAAGATCAGGCAGCAACACAAGGAGTAGGATCAGCGGGAGGTTCGAGCACAAAGACAATCATTTAGATTGCCATCTCTTTACATCAGAAATTGATTTTCGCGCCATATTTCTTTGATGGCGTTGTTTGTGCGATGTGTCGGGACAGATTGGCACCGTCGTTTGAACACCGAGCCCGTGGGAGAAAGAGGCGATGATGCCAGCAGACTGACGTGGCGATGGCGGCGCTCTGACGCACACCGTCGTCCGTCAAAATGTCCCAGGAGTGGGAGGGTTTGAGTTTTTTTTTTGTTTTGTTTTGTTTTGTTTTCCAAGAATGTAAATGTTTTTTTCCATCGGACCTTTAAGAAGTTAGCGGTGAATAATTTCACCATCTGTGACATGTTATTTATACACAGAGGCATGACAAACCAGATCCCATGATCCTTGTCAGCAGACCAGCAGCTCTGTATAAATGTCATTTTAAATGTCTTTTGTCTGACAAGACAAACATTTCAAAAGTCTAAAAAGAGAAAGATAAAACATTGTTTATTTTTCAGCACTGATTTGTTGCAGTTCAGATCATCTTTTGTTCATAGGTCACAATTAATTTAACACAAAACACAGTAATCATTTTTACAAAAGCAAACAATTAATTATGTTCCATTTATACTTTACTTTGAGTTCATTAGAGCGTTTTGGTTCTTTTGATGCTCAGTCTGTCCTTTTCCCTCAGGGTGTATATATGACATGACAGAGGTTCACTTCTATTGTCAATGCTTCAAAATAGGAAAGACAAGAAGGCATCACATACAAATGAAGGCAAATGGCTCCAAAATGTGTGGTGTTTCCGAAACCCTAACAGTAAAAAGTTCCTGGATAATCCATAAAGAAATCGTGAATCAAAGTTCTTCCATGGTCATGTCAGTGACCCAGAATTTCAAAGGAAACTTGACTGGGTTCTTTATTTTTTTATTTTTATTTTTTATAAGCAAGGAAACATGATTGTGCAAAGTATCAACAGCAGTGTCTAAGTATGCATGTCCCCCATAGACTGTCATTTCTATCTTTTGAGCTTTTTGCCATACGAATTCCCGCTATTGTGTGCTTTGCTGCCCGTTTTATTTAAAATAAATATTTTAATCTGCTCCTTGGTTTTCATCTTGGCTTCGGTTAGTTGCCTGATCATCGTGTTTTTGTCCTTCAGCAGTTAACAATAATAAACATTAATTTTCTTTGATTATTTCCCGGGTTTTTCTCACACTGTGTTGGTTTTCTTGAGTTGCCTCATTTTGTGTCTCTTGGTTATGTGCTTCCACCTGAAACAGCAGCATTCTCTGTTAGTGTCTGTGAAAAAGAAACAAATATTTTGTAGGCTAATATCCTCACGTGAGTCCACCAGGCGCCCTTTGTTGTTTTAAGTAAGATTGAATCTCCAGAAAATAAAAAAAAGTCAAACATTGGAAATTGGAAGCATAGCTTAAAGAGTGTGCAGATCCTTCTTTATTAAAAGCTGCTTTTTGTTGGTGAAATGTGTGGTGGCCCAGATGATGTGTTTTACATTTAAGTGGTCTGTTGAACAGGTGGGTCCCTAGGAGATTACCTGCTTTATTTTCCCCCGTTTCTGAAAAAGTTTCTCAATATTAGAAGTTGTGTCTAATAAAAATAGGCCAGAGATCAATTTTATTGGCTGTTGGAGTTTTGTTAGATTTTCTGATTCACATTTAGAAGATCAGAACAAAAAGACAAAATGCAAATGATGAGGATCCAAGAGTTCAGCTAGAGTTTCATCTCAGGGAATGTCGAAAACTTTGGATTGTAGTTATCGTGTGCAGATTTGTCACAGACATCAACATTACTACATTTAGGATTTAAAGGCATTTTAAATGACAAAATATTGATATTAATACTGTTAATATTATTAGAATTAGTTGCAAAAAAGTTTTATTTTTTTCACAGCACACTGACTGTCTCATCGACACACGTACCGGACATGTTCTGCGTACCATTAAACTTGTTTTTAACTATAAATGTCAGTCCTGAAAATGAATCCCTGCCTCTCAATGAAGCGCCAACCGTAGGAAATGTTTGGAAAAAGTCCTACAACTGATACAATATTTAATGAACTAATTCACAACTCGCCAGAGATCATGTCTATTCATTTTAAAAAGTGGCAATTAACAAATTCGATGGTTGCTCTTTAATAAATGATGAGATGGACTAACGCCAGTCTGCGTCCCAAACACCCAGCGCCAGCATTAAGGTGAACAGAGAAGAGACCTTCAGTTTGAAAAATATTATTTTGGAGCTTAAGCATATCTGCACATCTTATAATCATTAAGGCTTTTATTGCAAGGGTTTAAAGGAAGTTTTGTCTCATAATCTGGAGCTGCTTCTCAACCTGCAGGCGTAAAGTTTCTTGTCAGTATTTTATTTGTGCTGCAGTGGATAATTAGACTCTCAGATAAAATTCCTTTTAACAAGCTCAACAGGAAACCGCACCATGCTGAGGAGGTCATAAATATGGCTGAAGGTTACCCTACTCGTACTGTTTTTTTAAAGAGCCTCTCTTGCAGCACTATAAGTCCAAGTAGCAACTAGATTTGCTGGTTGAAATATCCCTTCTCTTCGCTCACTGCATCTGTCTTGTGTCTGCAGCAAATCATCATGGAAACGGCTTTTTGCGTCTTTATATCAGTTTTTATATTATTATTTAATCATGATTTTTCTTTCTTTTTTTTAACAAAACTATTTTTTTCCGTTTATTTAGGAGCATTTCAGTTTTTTCAGTTGTCCTCTTTTTAATTCAGGGATCCCAGCTGCTCGAATATTTCCATTTTTTTAACAGTTTTTCTTTCTATTACAAAGTGCTAATATCGCATTCATAACCTCACATCAAGCTGCGAGCTCCTTTAGAGTTATCATCTCCATCTCATATTACTTGTTTGCCTTAGGGGGCGAGGAGAAAGCGGGGTAGGTGGGGCTTATTCCTAATTTGAGAATAGATTTCATTAGCAGTGGGGTTGTCAAATAATCAGGCTCACGGCGCTCCTTTGCCTTTCTGAATTAGCTGGCTTGCATTCTCTCTGTACACAATGTTGCATTGATTTTCAAACTCAGCTTTTTGACATTTAATTAGAGGAATGCTGGTGGTTGTGCACATTTCATCAAGTAGAAATATGATGTTTTGCAACCGCACCCTTTCCACCTCAGCACACTTTTGGCCGGCAGGGTTGGAAAATTCATTTCCCACGAGTAAATAACTCATTTCTCCACAGAGGGACTAAAAAAAAAATAAATAAATAAGTGATTATTTGACAGAGCTGTGCACTGAGGCAAAGGGGACCATAGAGAATGCATAAAAAAAATACAGCATAGTCTAAACAAATAAAAACATAAGTTATCGAATAAGAACTGATCCAACTGTAAATACATCCCACATTCAAAGCTAAAACACCTCTTTTTATAGCCACTTCCCAACCTACACTGTAAACCAACTGAAGGACGAGATTAATCAATAGTAAAGTAGTATACGAGTGAGTCACCATCTCCCCTTTTCACCCACCACATCCTCACTGTAGCCGGATTTCCATTGAAGTGTTAGTTACAAGCAGAAAACGATGGAGGGGCTGCCAAAAGATCCGAAGCACGGCACAGAAATACAGCGAGAAGAGAGACAGACGCGGATGAAAAGCAGGAGAGACAAAGAAAAAAGAAACAGACAGCACAGGCGTCTGCGAGGGGGAGGCTTTACCTCGAGTGTCCGTATCAGTCAGCAAAAATAGGTTTGGAAAACAATTTAATACAGATATATGGTTTTCTTCTGGCAGCTGTAAATCCTAAGGATCTGGCAAGACACTGAAATAAATGATAAAGAACAAAGAAAAGGGGGATCCCGTCCATGAGGCGCCTTCTTTTAGGCTTTCGGTTACATTTTAAGCAGTGGCAGTAGGAAGTGTGGCCGTGAACCAGCTGGCTGCATTCAATGACGAACGCTTTACGGCCAATGAGTTATAAAACACGACAAAGCATTGCAGTGTGATCATACACGAATTACCTACCACTTCTTAAGTAGCTACCAGATGTTTCTGCTTCAAAGTCTGAAACGCCTCCAGCTTACTGAACATGCAACAACTATGATCATGTTAAATAGACGCATCATTAGCAGTTTTATTCAGTAAGCTTAAAAATAAGGTCAGTCAATGCGTAGTCAGTAATTTACTATCTAATTTAGTATTTCACAAAATATTGTTGAAATCTATTTATAATTCATTGTTTTCTAAAGGTTTAACCAATTCCAGTGTTTGTTTTTAACCAGCAGCTTTTCAGCCTATCAGAATTAATTCAGCTCTGTTGCTAGGCAAAGAGCTGACTCAACTTGATGAATATTAACTCTAAAGAGAATCTGGAGCGCTGCAAAAACACATATAATCGACTGGTGAGAAACTGGAAAGGCTGGTTTTCAGTCGATCGGTTCAGTAATAAATAGCATTGAAAACAGATAAAAGTTTAGGAATGTGAAGTCATATTCAAAAAACAAGAACATTAATGAAAAGTTCATTCATCTCAGCAACTCAGTCACAAATTGAAACATTTTAAATTAATTACACACAAACTGATGTTGTCACAAATATCTTTCTGTTAATTAGGACAAGCTTTTCCCATACAGCTAATGAAAAATACAACATTTAAGACTATTACATCAGACCAAATAAAACATTTTTAAATGTGAGCTATAATGAAAGGCATGTAATACCTCCTTTAAGGCCTATTATTTGCAAAAGAGACTCCTAATCTGACAAATGAGTCTTGCTGGAATCCTTATTCGAATTTACTGAACAAGATGATTTGCTTTGATGCTGAAATTGTAGTTCCTCCATTTTCTAAAGGATTCACAAACATCAATGTTATAAAAAAAAAGCTGCAGCATTTTTTTTCTCAATTGTGTTTTACATTCTTTAGAAGAGTGTCTGAATAATTGCAGCAAACATCCAAAGAAACCAAAAAAATTGGTGTAGATCACCACAGGTCTGACCAGTGTAACTCCTCACTGCGCCTCATGACTGACAGAGAAAAGTTCAAGCCGACAGCTGAGAGACAACCAGGAGGGGGCGGACAGCCTTGACATGTTTTAGGTTTCCAGGTGAAATTGACAGTATCAAGCTGTTTTTTATCACTTAACCTCTAATCTCCGAGTCTCCAAACTCTGATCTCTCTTTAAATAGTTAATAAAGAAATAAAGGAAATATGAGCTACATGTCTCAACAGGTTTACGTCACACGCTGATATTCAGTGGAAAACTCAGTTCTGCAATTTGTTCTACAAGATACTCGTCGTTATGGATTAATTTATAGCTGCTATTTCCCCCGCAGGTTAATGTGCTCTTTAAAAGTTGCATTATTTAATCTATGTTTGCTCAAAGTAACACTGCTTTGATATGTTATCCCATCACCAGGTTATTGCAGTTCACATAGGGTGACTGTTTACGCACCATGACATGGTTTACAGGGACGGACGTTGTTAAATCTGAGTTAGTAGCCCACCACGATGCAGAGTGATTCCAAACACCTGAGGTCCGTGCTTCCTTTTAAAAGGCCAGATAGAGCTGGGGCATGATGGAGCTATAGCAGGCAGTTCTCACCCCAACTCACAAGCCCACAGACTAGCTTATTAGCAACCTGGGGAGCAGAACCAGCCAAGGGGCCTGAATCTGGGAGAGAGGCATTTCTAATGACTGCAGAGCTGTAATAAGGTGGTGCAAATCCGTGTCTCCCCAGGGGGCTGGATGGAAGCAGGAACACCACCCTGCATGCTTGTGGTTTTAATTCAGCAATGACAACAGGGTGCTACTGTCGCTAAAGCGGTTACATTCATGGAGTTTGCTGAATTCAGTATGTATGGCTTTGTAAAAACGTTGTCCGAGTATGCTATCTAATATTCTTTCTATGTGCTATTTTAGGGGTTAGGTTTAATTCATGATTTAACAAGGAGGACCATTGGTTTTTCCCAGGGAGCTAGTTTGGTTTGGAGCTAGGTGTTTTTCTTTAATGATTGAACCATCTCTTGAAAACTGCTTTTTTAGGAGGTTTGCTAAGATGATCATTGTCTGTCTGAAGATCTAAGACATTTAAGTGTAACAAAAACAACAAAAAGAAGAATCTGTAGAGAAAAACCCTTCCACAGCATGGTATATGATGCCATCTTTACATGATTAAAGGGACAGTATGTATTTTCTTGACACATAGTGCCATTTTATAGCACAATCAAGTCACTGTGTTACCTGCAGTTGTAGGTAAAAATGCTGTAGATGTCAAACGTGACTTAAAATAAATTTCATGAAATTTGCATCTGTCTCTTTAAGAAGCTCCTACTCTTTCCGACACTCCACCTTCAGTACATCATCTCACGAGTGCTGCTCACCGTAAATACATTAAAATCTGATGAAGAAATGCTTGGATTTATGGCACTAAGTAAATATGGGATATTTTGAAACCTTTGGTCAATTTAAATGCAATGTGATAGTTTATTTTGCATCTAGCGGCATTAGTTTATCTAAATACTCTTTGGATCAACTTGTCACACTCTCCATCTGTCTACATCGTAAGCACACCTTCACATGCTTACAAAAGAGTTATACTTCACCTCAGTCTAAATAAATACCAGAATTTGTTTTGTTTTTTAAAACCGTATATGTCTTACGTTATTTTCACTTCTAATGTGTTGACATGAGTGTATCCACAGGTTGACCCTGATACTGATTGCTATTTTCTGCAGCCATGATCCACCTCTCTGTTAATTGCAGTTATTCCTGCTGTAGCTTTTTTTTTCTCTCTTTTTATTTTATTTTTTTTCTGTTGATGGCAGATTTGGCCCGGCATTGTTATTTTAGCTGCATCTCTTTCCTGAAAGGAGCTATTTCTGTCAATAACTCTGTTCTCGTTGTGTTTTTGTTGGGGTTTTTTTCAGTAGAAACTACTCCTGGCTCAATGCCTCTGAGTTTAGCTGTGCCTGTTTCCTGGAATTCATTGATTGATGCAGTTTAAATGAATAAAATGGAATTGAATGAATATGCTAATATTAAGTTTATTGGGTTTTTCTTTTTTTTTTAGATGTCTGTTCATATGAAATCAAGTTTTTGGATAAACCTCGTTACAGCACTTAAAAAATAATACATCAGATTACATCACGAGGCAGACTGACTGCAGGTTTATTCTTACTAAAATATTTGCACTGTGTAAAGAAGTTGCAGTGAACTTTAAGGCCTCTTTGTTAATCAGAATAAACCTCCGGTAACTCGGCTGACTGCATGTTTATGCCATGTCTAAATGGGCCCACTCAAAATGATTTGAGGCAGCAGAAATAGCTCCACTCGGGAAAGCAGAGCTCTACAGCTGGGGGACATGAAAAGAAAAATCATTTGATCTTTATAGCACCCAACAGTACACGCTCCACATTACATATTCTCAGGCTACCTGCAGTATCTCCCTCCGACTCAGCCCACGCTTCTGTGTCGGCACACTTGGTAACACGCGGCAGACTAAACTCTGTCCGGCTCAGGTCGATGGAGAATCGAGGAGAACGCAAACAAAACAATGATGGACCACTCGGCATTCCTCCCTCCCCCCTGAACTGTCCACGTTTTAACACGTTCAACGTCTCGGGGAGCTTTTAAACGCTAGGGAGCAATAAGGAGCTGTCATCCTCAACGCAGCTCAGCGTGGGACTGACAATTAGCTGTCACTCTGATCATCATCAGGATAACAAAGACGCACACGCAACAGAGGAATCCGTCATGGCTCAAAGTCACCCCCACCTTGTCTCGGAGCGAAGCGGGCTGTGTGCCACTGAGAGTTTATGAAGACATCTGTCTGGTGTTTCATTAGGGCTGACTCCTGTGTCATGTGGATATTTAAGGAACACGGTCACGGCCCGGCATCCTCTCCCTTCCTCTCTCTGTCCCCAAAGACAAACGCATGCGAAGAGGAGACGGGCAAAGACAAAAGAAAAAGTTTCCAAAAGCTCTGGGACACGAGGACACTTGGAGAGCGGGTTTATACACGCACTATGTGGACATGCGAACTTGATGATGCATATTCACCTTCCACTGCTTCTTTTGAAGTTTAACTATTATTCAATTTAAAAGACTTTAATCAATACTTGTTTTCTGACTTGTAGGAGAAATGTCTTTCTACAAAACACAAGAGGCACCTAGAATACTAAACATTGGAGTGAAAATATAAAAGAACCACTGAGAGAGACAATCAAAGGGTTAAAGTCAGCTTTCTCCAATAGGACACGAATTTCTGATTCAAAGTCCAAATGTAAACACATTTTCCACTAGCTGAGGCTTTTTCCTCAGATCACTTCAAAAAACTACACTGGACTATAGATTCACTTCAAACAACATCTGATCCACACAGTTAGCCAGATTATTAAAAATATGTATATTTTTACTACTTTGTATATTCTTATAGTTCTGCCTGTTTATATGAAAGTAGCCCACTGTAAAAGGCCCTCTAGAACACGACAAATAAAAGACCTAAAAAAAAGTCTGTTTAATTTAGAAATCTGAAAAGCTCTAAAATATAGAAAATTAGTTTTAAACTCTGGTCATTTTTTAAGTTTCATTTGATACGTCCCTTATTTATCTTCTGCTAGCCACCGGACATATCCAAATTTAGCTGAAACAAATATATTGAGAGCAAGGCTCGGCTAGCGTTAGCATGTCAGCATGTCAATGAGCCTCAATAATCAGAAGTTATCTAATTATAAAGTTATCTGAAGTGAAAGACGTTTCTATTTGTGGAGCTTAGAGGAATCTCTCTGACATTTAAAAGAAACATTTTACAAATAATTATAACATCCACTCATTCATAGTGGTCATAGTTCTCATATTATTATTGTGATTACTCTTAATCTGGAAGTGTATGGCGAGTTTGGGATCCATCATCTTTGTTTGTGTCAAATGTTTTTTTGTTTGTTTTTTTTATTATTATTTTGTTTTCAAAACGCAGTTGATTAAAAATGATTTAAGCTCCTTGTAAGCCTGTTACTTAGCAGTACTTATAATTAAAAGTTAAGCACCAAAACCACAAAGACAGAGGTTGGGAAACTCTGCTTTAATACTAAAGTCTCGCACTTTATGCAACAGCTTAAAATTCGAGGATTGCAATGTGAAGCGACAGGTAAGATGAAAATGTAGGCCACGTGAATATGTTCGTTCCCACAGTGTGCAGAAGAACTTGTATCCATTATTTTTAAACAGCAGTTTAGCACGTGTAAAGTAAGTAATGGTGTCACAGACAGAAATAAATGTGCTCCAGGAGGGAGAACAGAAAATAAAGTGAGCACCAACGGAGAGATGATAAGCTTCATTTGTGATTCCTACGGTTTCATTCGGCTCCGGAGCCCCAGACGCCCGTCCTCCAGGCTAACCAAGTAAACAGCAGACGGTAAACAAAAGCACATCCACTGCAAACATCAAAGTTGCCCCCCTTTTTTCTGATGAAGAGATGCAGCGAGTCTCCATCCTGTCATCTGCAGTTAGTCAGGTCATTCATCAAGATGTCAGCCACAGGCATCAAGCCGAGAGGCGGCGCAAAACAAAAGAAAGGCTAAAAAAAAAATAATAATAAAAGCCTGCTCTGGACTGCAGCCCCTGTTTCTGAATGTACAGTACGTACACAAGCACTAGAGCGGCCCATTGTCCTGTAATTACCAGCTGTGAGGTTGGTGCGGGTCTGAGGGCAAGTGAGCGTTAACCTATTCAATGACTCATTGATTTCATTTGATTGGTCGAGTAAGATTTATGACCCGTCAAAGCCTCGGAGAGGGCCTCGCTTTAAAACTTCTCGTCTTTATTCACCTTTCAGCTCCACAAAGCAAATATCAATCAGAGCTTCTTAAAGGAAGGATCCAGCGTTTCACAACAATAGAGTTCAGATGCGAGGGCTTCATCGTTAAAACAAAAAGGCCCACGCTCATCTCGACTTTCACTCATTCTTTGTGTCTCGCCTTAACATTAAAGTCTAAAAGTTCATTACGAGTCCCCGCTTTATATCACAACCTTTAACAGATCGTTTGTTCTTTCCCTTAGCTTGCCGCTCCTTTAATAATGTGATCTACACTCGGCTACCGTCAGACGTGTGCAGCCTTGAGCTTCATAATTACAGACTCCAAGTCCCCAAGCAGCTGAGGCCACCAAAGTGCACCAGGAGCAACACATAATCTCACAACTAATTACGTAATAAAGGCAAATTATTATTCGCAGCTCTTGTAGAGTGTGAACCTAATTAAACCGGAAGTGGGTTTGGAACTTGATACCAAATCAAAAGCACGGCGCGGAGACACACAGTTGTTTAGTCGTTAGACGTATTCTGATAATGAGTCAAAAGTTGTTAGAGTCTCTACATATCGGTTCGTGTTGGAGCATTTTATTGCTCTTGTTTTCAAATACTTACAAAGAGACAGAAAGTGGGAAATTTCAATAAAGACTTGCTAAATATTAAAGCTTGTAGTCAAAATACAAATTGGATGAATACATAAAGAAATTAATGGTACTATTTTTAAGGTTTTTCTTTGATGAAAAAATTTATTCTTTATAAACAACGATATGGGTGTTTCATTCCACAACAGTATATGAAAACCAAAAAGACTTTCATTTCAGGGACTTGATTTAAAAACACGTGAAGATCAAAACTTCACACTAACAAAACTTTAAACTAACCAAAAAACTGATTTTATTCGATTTTCTCCCACGTAGCTACTGTATAACTACCACGGTTTCATATGGCATTTACACACAAAAAAATTATATCTTTCTTTTGCTGCAAACCTCGGCAGCAATCTGGCCTAAGCAGCAACGGTGGGTTGCTAGAAATGACGCGCCAGTGCACTCAGCGCTTTGCCTGCAAATAGTCTCTACATCGAAGTTTTAACAATCCTGGAAATAACTGTGACAGATTTTTAAGCAAAATGTGGTGAGTTTGGGATGTATTTAGGCCTCCAAAAAGGTACTTTATGATAAACGCTAAAACTGTGACTGTATGCTGGCCGTGGTGGACATGCCGCACCTGCCTGTACATTTTAAACAGTCTGACTTTAATTAGAATGAGGGGTAGCAGTAGCTTCATCGCCTGCAAGAAAATAGTGTAACGACCTTCCAGCTTATCTGACTGACACTGAGCATCAACAGGTTGGAGGAGGATCACACAGCAAAGTCTAGATGTACAATTACTGACCTGGAAAACTAAAACTGACCTCTGATGGTTTCATCTGTAGACAATGAAAGTAACTAACAACATCAACTGAGCAACACCTTATCTTCTCTGTCATTTTTCATTACTTTTTTTTTTTTTTTTTTACTATTTTATACTGTTTCCTGCTGTTAAATTTTGGACTATATGGACTCCAGGTATTTGTAGAGGGTAGGGACCAAATTTACCTTAATATGCACTAGTACACAAAGTAAGCTCATATCTACAGTCTCCCTTATTTCTTGGGGGTGCAGCCAAAGAAAATAAACAGCATTTTTCACTGTTTTTCCTCTTCCTACTTCCCACTATGAATCCCAACCTCATAAAATGGATTCCTCTGAGCCATTTATTCACACCAACGAACTCGGCTTCCCGCCGTGCCGGTGGACGTTGCAGCAGAATGCAGAAAACGGAGCTTTTACTTTATCACTTTATATTAGAGCGTGAACAAAAGGCTTTTCTTCCCGTCTCATTGTTTGCAGATAGCCTGTCGCCTCCCGTCAATGTGACCATCAAAGAGGTGAAAGCAAACTCTGCTGTGGTGTCATGGGACATCCCCGAGGGAGACCCCGTCATTGGCTTTGCCATCACACAGCAGGTGAGTAGCAGATTGTGTAGGAGACATCAGTGGACAAAACACAACAAGGTGAAGAAGATATGGATTTACGAAAAGACGCCGAGGTGTGTTAATAGACTAAATAGGCAAAACATTTAACTTCATTCACCTCATTTTACATCCACACACACACACACACATAACTCCACAGATAGGGGACATACAGCAACTGATGTTTTCTGTCTGGAAAACATCACTTCGGACAATAATGTGTATTATATGTGCATTTACACTGTTTCAATAACGCACTTGCTTGTTTTTGTAAGGAACAGTTTGGGAATTTGAGGACTTGCATGATCAATTATTCATAGAATTAGAAATGAAAAGGTTCTGTAGCATTGTTCTCTTGCTCTATTAAATATGAGACTGCAGCCACTTGGTTGTTTGGGTGAATGTTTGTGCTGGCAGCCTGCACGGGGCTGCAGCGCTTTCGAACAACCGTTTGCACACAAATGTTAATGTATTTTCATTGGGATTTTGTGTAGCAAAAAAGTGTTTTGAGAAGTTCAAGGAAAATAAAATACAAGTTTCTTACTAGCTTTGCAGAGCTAGAGAGCTCACAGTATGTATTCAGAATGCTAATGAGCATGTATCACGTTTCACAGTATCTTAAGATGCTTAAGAAATGAGGTGGAAATCATTTTCTTCTAAAGGTACTTATTTTTGATGGAAGAGATGCTGGAGATTGGGTTAAACACAGTCTATGCTCCTTTCTCTTCTGAACAAACTCATTCAGCCTTTTTTAGGGGCTGAAAGAAATGGCCTTCTGCATCATATCAGATTTAAACTTCTGGTAAATAAATGGTTACAGATTACAAATTAGAAACTGTAAGAAACTGATCAGTCTGAGGCAAACTCAGTTTCATTTTGGGCCACATCAAACATTTGAGTGTTTTTAAAGGGCCGGTTGCACCAGAACGTATTGATAAAACCCATTAAACTAGTAAGATATGAATAAATAGCTGTCCCTCCAGGATTTTTGATCGTTTTTCAATCAAAATCACAGATGTGGTACTAAATTAGAAATATTTGCAAGGAATTTTTACAACATTTGTGCTAATGTATGATATTAAATATGAGTTTTTTTTATTACTCTGAGTATGACTTGATATCAAGGAAGGCTGAAGCAGCAGTCACTTAAACCCAATATTTGCTTTTACCACTTGCGATAAAGATTTGCAGTAAAATCAGTAAAAATGTGGGAATCTGTTGATCTTATGTGAATTTTGCAGATTTTTGAAAAAATTGAGAGATTTAATAGATGATATTTGGAGTTGAGAGGGCCACATAAAAAGCTATGGTGGGCCAGATTTGGCCCCAGGGCCTTGAGTTTGACACGTGTGGGCTAAGAGACTGATAGAACTAGCAACAATCATAATATTTAAAAGTTGGGTTTTTTTTCGTTATCACTGACTAAATGTTTTGAAATTAAAGGCTGGACTTATTTTTTGAACGGTGAGATTATGCTACTGCATTTAAAGTTGAATATCTTTTAAGGCTATGTACACAGCACACATGTCTCTGAATACCAGAGAGATCAAACCATCAAGGAGCTTTCATTCATGCTGTCTGGACAGCTCGATGGTGCCTCTTTGATCAGTCGCAGAGATCCTTTTGCTTCCAGTTTACCCATTTTGCAAATGAGATAACTCTGCGTTTGCCAAGATGCAAAGATGGGAAGATGCGTATTCCAATAAAAAATGTCACAAAAGCCCTCCTGGTACTCAGTGGTGACTGCGGCATGTCCTGGCTTTACCTCTACCTTTATTATGTGTGTGTGTGTTTTCAAGTCTTTGTTTAATCAGTCAACCCCCATGTCGTTTCCTGCTTCAACAGAAGAAAGATGTGCGCATGCTGCGGTTGATCCAGGAAGTCAACACCACCACGCGCTCCTGTGCATTATGGGACTTGGAGGAGGAGACAGACTACATAGTGCACGTCCAGTCCGTCAGCATGTCCGGGACGAGCCCGCTGAGCGAACCGCTGCGCTTCCGAACCCCAAAGGAGGCCGAGACGCAGGCCTCTAAGAGTAAATAGCCACATGCAAATACGCTCACTCGTTCAGTCATTTACACCTACAAGGATGGAGGAGAGCTCTTCTGCTCCTTGTTTTAGGGCATAAGTACGAAAGGGACTTGGCCTTTTGACAATACAGTGACAGATTTAGCCTAAAAATCCAAAAGAAATCAATAGACACAACAAAGCATGAAATGAAATTTCACAACAGACTGCTCCATCTCTCCCCTACTGACTACAGCTAAGGAGCAAAACGCCCGACAGGGGAAGCATACTTCACTGTTTATTGATGTTTTTCTGCTAGAGCCACTCTGTATGCGCCCTGCACAGCACCACTGTAAACCAAAATGAGGAAAGGCATTTATCAGACAGACGGAGGAGGTAGTAAGGAAGCTGTAAGGGGTGGAGAATCGATGTGCTTTTGGCTGAGCCATTGCTCCATCTATTCCCCCTCTCATTTGCACTCCTCTCTCACATGAGCTGCCGCGATGCTCCGCACTGTTTGGAGCCAGAGGGAGTCTGAACTTCTCGCTGTGGCTGTAAGTGGGCTGCCAGGAAGCATGTAGAACATAAAAACAATCAGCGCCAAACACTGAAGAGATGCGCCGGCGACCACCAAGACTTAATTAATACTGAATACGTTGTCTGAGTGTTATTTATGCAGCAGGGAAGAATTTAGTGAGATCAATCACCGCGCAGGACACAAGCAAACACTTTTTAATTGGATTTTCTTTTTTTCTTTTTTTTTTTCAATTTTGTGTAATTACACGTTGTTGCTTTTGTCACTCCAAACACTAAATAGTTCACACAAATGGACAGAAATTGTTTTTGTTTTTTGGGGATGGAGGTTTCTAGCGCACACACAAAAACACTTTTAACACGGATGGTAATTCATTTTTGCAGTAAAATAAAATTACAGTGAAAGAAAACAGAAATATGCACTCATTTTCTAAAAAGATGGGAAAACATGCTTTCAGGACTAAGTTAAATTTTCACCTCTCCAGGTTATCGCTGCTTGCACTTTAAAACAAATGAAGTGTTTCGACGTCGAGCCCCTGTTCACTGGGAAATAAAAAAAGATTTCCACTTCCGCACCTTTTCCTATCATCAAAGATTCAACATCCGCAGAGACCACCTCTTCGCGGTTTGGCACCAGTACCAGTTGTCCTCCGTTTTTTTTCGTTCGCGGTGCTTTCTCAAGGATGTCTGTTTAATTAACTCGACTGGGTTAGAACAGAGGAGCATTTTGCTGTGGCAGAGGAGCAGCTTTTCTCTGAGTAAACATCTTGTAATTCAATTCACAGGAAATTGTTGTTACAGTAGCATTCAAAGCGATGCTTGTTTTACAAAATGACTGAGACGCTGATCAAACTCAACTCAGTTCCAGCACAAATGTGGACAGGAGAAGAAATGCTAAAATGCAAAAACTCAAAATAAAAAGCAGATTCAATTTATTAAAGATTCTAGATTTATAATAAATATAAGAAGTCTACGCTCCCTTGTTAAGATGACAGATATATGGGGCGGCGGGGGAAATTAAACTATGATAAATTATTTCAAAACATTTTCTACCCTTTGATGTCATTTGCCCACTCTGGCCTCTATCAGATTTTGAACACGTCTCTTGTCAGAGACCTTCATAAGATTTAGCCCTGAACTTATTCAAAACCTCTCTTGCATCCGCTCTTTTGTTAATTCTGAGACGTTTTGTAATTGTGTCCAAGAGTTTAAAGACTTCGGTCGGATCTGGAAGGTTTTTTTGTGGGGAAGAACAGACTTCAGTCCTCCTTCGGCCAGACTTAAGTAGGACACATGGGATTCTGGGTACATGGTGAACACAACCAGTACCAACCAAACCCTGTGTAGCTTTTGATCTCATTGGCAGGATCCACAAATAACTTCAGCCTCACTTTTTCACCAGAATATAGAGAATATCCAGTTTCGGTAAAGCCGAAATTGTCTGATATTCTCCATAATTATTTATTGTGCCATGTTTGTGGATTTTTAATGCTCCTCTCCTCACTAATAACACATATTAAATATTGTATAATTATATATTACGCAAATATTTGTCTTTAGTTGAAAATACTTGATATGCCACATTAAAAGTAGGAAAACTCCGATTGATTTTTATTTTAAATCACAAAAACCTGGAAAGACACACGTTATATGATCAAATCTGTTGCACTAAGTCTCAGAATAACCTCATTTTGTTTCTTTTACATTTACAACACCTCTTTTTGCAACATTTCTGTAGATCACTCAGAGATATGATTAATACTGGAACAGATTTAAGAACATGAAAAGCAAATAGTGCTGTAAATCTTGACATGAACAGAGGAGTTTGTTAGCAGACAGTGGTGCAGTCTACAGAATGGGAGCAGATCTCAGTGCAGCTGTTGTCTAGACATGCTGGGCGAACATCTTGAGGAATAAAACGAGGTTTTCACGGTTCCCTTTCAGCTGCTCTGCCTTACTGTATTACACTGATCTCTGAGAGCAAAGGATGAGCCTGAAAATGTCAGATTTTTCGTCATGGGATTGAGATACACGAGATCAAAAGAGCAAAAAAACTGGGATGAAAAGAAGCCAACACAACATGTACTCAATGCAAAAAGATGTGGCAATGAGTTAAGAGAAAGACAGGAATGTTGCTCGAACCAGATGCCACATGTGGAAAAAGCACAGACTGCAAACATTGCTGATTACTCTCCTTGGATCTAATAAATGTGAAGCTTCTCTCTGTGGTACTGCGTTAAGAAAATACAAAGCGTTGTCACGAAGGACTTCCATCATTTTGTTAAGGCTTGAAGACTTTGCCTTCATAAATGTTTTCTGATGTTTGCCCATTAAACGTCTCTCAGCTCATCTGCATTAGAGACGAATTAGCAAAATTGCCAACACACACAAAAAAAGAGAGAAACCACTCAGGGATTTAAGCTTAAATTCAGCTGTACAAACAACTTCTATTTATCATGAAAACAAGAAGGTAAGAATTTACTTATTTTACCTTGAGCAAAGCTAAAGCAAGTTAAAAAATAACTTCACTGATTTGAAGTTCAAAGTTGAAAACCTTTTTTTTTTTTTTACATTTTATCACATTGCAACCCTCAAACATCTGTGTATTTTATAAAAATTTTAATTGAAGGACATCTATATCGCTTCCTTCCTGCTTTGCACATCTAGAAACGTGAAGGCTAGATTTGTTGAATACATAACTAACTAAACCACCCAAATATTCTCCAAAGCAGAGTCAGGAAAGTCAAAGCGATTATTTGTTTTCATGTGATTATTTTTGTTTCACTTTCAAGTTTCATTTTCTTCTACATGTAGGATTACCATAAGGGGGGGGAAACATCTGCTGTGACCTTCAAACAAATAATTGTTTCCAAAAATGTTTGCCATTTCTTTAAAAGGATATTGATTGCCATTCAAGACTGATACATATATATACAATTATAAAAAGCCCCAGCAGCAAACAGGCTTCTGTCAGGTGTTCCAGGTGACCAGTCAGTCCAGTTTGGTCGGCCAGCTGAAAGCTTGAGGGGCCCCAGGCTGTTGTGCTTTGATTTTTTCTTTTCTTTTAAAGAGACCAATCGATTGGTAGAATTGCTTGTTGCTAAAAGCCACTGGAGCGTGGGGATCCTGCACACGGGGCGCACCAAATGTCACCCGCTGCTGTCGTATAAAAGGACGGAAAGCTCTGTGTGTCGCAGTAAACTTCAGGTCACACAACAGTGCATGGAAAAAAGACTTTTGTCACTGAGTTTGTGTGTAAATCAGTAGAAAATCCTCACTGTTTTAAGCCTGTGCTATATTCCGCTGCCATTAAAGAAGAGAACAGAAGACGATTTACTGAACGCAAGAAACACTTTTTGGAAAAAGTCAACTACAAAATATGTATTAAAAAAAAAATCTAATTTTCTAACAAAAAATGTTCTAAAAAATGTTCAAAAAGCCTTCTTGAGTACAAATACAGGTCTTGAACAGGAGCTGTCTGGAAAAAGTCTGTCAGTGTAACCCCAATTGGATTAAATGACAGTCGAGCAGTTCAGTGTCGGCGGCAGCGGCTCTACAGCAGTGTGCTGTGACACCTTTTGAAGCTGCAGAGAGAGAAAACTCTTGGAAAAATCCCTGCAGAGAACAGGAGCTTGAAGACAAGAAATACCACTCTGAATAGTTTATGAGGAGCTGGCAGGCTCAATGAGTGACAAAAGCTTCTCCGTACTAATAAGCTAAAGAACATAAATCTTAGAGTTTTGCTTGTCTACATCACTCCTCTGTATATTGTAGAATGATGTGAACTGAAATATTATTGGTTTTCATTGATGTTCTGAAGTTTTAAATGTGCCAAAATAACTGAAATATGATTAAAACATCCCACTTAAAATGTTATCAGATCTGTACTTAATCATAACCTTTTGTTTCAGCATAAAAAAGGACCAAATAATGATACTTCAGCCATGGTTTTCAAGAAGAAAAAAAAACATGAAATGACAAAGTTGCCATGAATTTTTTTTAAAAATCATCTTTGTTTTGCAATATTTGTAGAAAATTTCTAAACGTTTCCTGATGTCCAGTTTTTCCCAACAAAGAACAGCGGTCAACATAAAGCAAGGAATTCACACTCTCTTGATTACACTGACAAAGCCTGTCTGTTTTTACCCTCGCATTATTTCACTTTTCTTTTTTACTTCAAGAATCTTAACATTTTTTCTCACATCGTTCTAAATTATATAAATTGAGTGAAATTTATTGCGACCAACATCTGCAATATCGCAATTATCTATATTATTAAACAAATTCACCAACACCCATGATTACTCTGAACTCTCCCTCTCATTACTCAACTAATTTAATAACCCCTGACTTATTAAAGTACATAATATGCAGACATAACAATGGTGGTGGGTCAAGATGTATAGTAAATTCATTATAGTGAGGGAAATATTAATGAATATGTCAATAATAAAAGAAGGCTTAGAGTTACTTTTGTTCTAGGCCCAAATAAGATGACCTTGGCTCTCTTAATGAATAGAGTACCTAAAGCAAATCTTCAAAGTTATTAAAATGATTAATGAGAAATCCCCGTTTGTTACTGTAGGAAATCAATTTTAGTTTTTATAGCCAATGGCCTTCTCCCTCTTGACCTTTCCAGACGAAGTGACCATGGAGGAGGTGGGTCAGGCGACCCAGCTGAGGGCTGGAGAGCTCATCATCATTGTGGTCGTACTCATCATGTGGGCAGGTGAGAAAAGGCCAAATCAACCATCACTGCTTCCTAAAAAAATAAAATAAAAAAATGGAACAACAGACGCTCTACTTGTTTTCTCCCTTCAGGTGTGATTGCCCTCTTCTGTCGTCAATATGACATAATCAAAGACAACGAGCCCAACAACAACAAGGACAAAGCCAAAAACTCCTCGGAGTGCAGCACTCCTGAACACCCGAGGGGGGGCCTGCTGCGCAGTAAGGTATAACCCACCCCTCTGCTCCTCCTCCTCCCCCCTGGGCGCCTCCCCCTCTCAGCGACGCTGGCCAGGTGAATGGTCCCGGCCACTTCTCGACTTACTTTCCACCGACACATCATTAGTTTTTCCATTCGGCATCATCTGAGCATCAGCGCATCGCTGCTCAAACACGGTGACGTTATGTGCATGACTGCAGCATTCTGCTTCAAAGGGACCCGAGTCGTGATTTCTAATACCGTAACAAAGTCTTGAGTCACGCATCATTTCCAAAGAGTCAGACTTTCTTGTAATATTTGTCGTGCAGAAGCAACCAAAGAAAAAACTGAAATATCCTCGGCTTGTTTGGGGAACTGCTGATGAATATGACTTAAAACTTTGACATTGATCAACTGTGCTTAGACACATTCAAGTCAGAAATAGCTTTCATGATCAAAATCTTTAAGGTGAGGACAGTCCAAAACCTCAGTGGTCTGATCAACCAATCAGAAAAAGGCCATGTTGTGCTACACAACCAATAGTAAGGATGGATTCTACATTATTATTATTATATTGGTCAGACTTCAGAAAGACCAAGGTAAATGATCTATCTTGGAAGATAAAACTAACTAGAACTGTTCTCACATAACGGCTTCAAAAATATATTCCAATTCCACAAAATTGCATTCTCAAGAGACCGAGACATTAAACAATACTTCAAGTTAAATTATTTTTTTTAATCTACACAATTTATGAATTAAACAAAATAGAATCATTCACACAAGAAACACTTTTACCTTTTGCGTCTAAACAAAGAATGGCATAAAAATAAAAATCTCAGATCTCAAGTATTTTGGTCACTTAAAACAGTTGTGAGAAAGTCTGGCTTCTTGAAAGCAAAACATGCAGATTTTAGCTGCGACATTAAACCTTTGCACTGTCCTGCTTGGAACACTGCAGAGCCCCATTTCACACTCATCTGTGCAGAAAACTACTGATCCAAGCAAATTCTCCTGATCCAAGCAAATTCTCCAAGGCATTCTCATGCTCATTAAAGTTTGCCTTTTTTTTTTTTAACAGTCTTCACGTTTCTTTTTTCCCCCCCCTCCAACAGTTCCCCAAGAACAACAACAACAACAACAGGTTGCCATCTGTCAACATCATTGAGGTGTGACTGCCGTTAAGTCTTTTCTTTACTCAGAAGACTTCATGCAAACAACGAGCCCCTTCTAGGTCCGTCAGCTGTCAGGATGACGCTGGGACAGAGGGACTCTAGGCGTGCAGGCGCCGCTTTCTCTTCTTCAACACCGGTTCTGGTGTGGAGCTGAAGCTGCAGGGGACTCCAGGGGACGTGGCGGAATGAGGCCGAGCTCGGCCTCGTTTTCCAGGAGAGCAGAAAGACTGCAGGAAGAGTTCAGCAGCGGGTCTGTGCTCGGTGACAGTACATTGGGGTCACGGTTTTTAGTGCTGTGGAGAGACTGCAGACAAACCAACCCCAGGGACCACGGCTGATCAAACAGAGCCAGAAACCGTTACCGGAAGAATTTGTACTTAACTTTTTCTGGGTGGTACTTTAAGCTTCTTTTAACGCTTATTTCCTCATGGGCTTACCCCTGCGTTTGATGTTTTGGTATCTGTTTGGGCTTTATTTTTCAGTAAATCTCCAAGTGCAGAGACTCTTTGCTGTTCTGGTACATTTGTATTCCCCCCTCAGGGAATCCAGACTCCACCCAGGTAACAAAAAGAGCCATTTCCACTACAGGCTGCAATGTCACCAGAGCAGCTTTAGAGGGATCAGTCGGCTAAAATCACTCACAGTCATTAACTCGTATATATGACATAGTTCTTCAAGTCTGGCCTGTAATTTCTCTCGTCTTTTTTTATTATAGACTTCTAAAATGTAACATTCCTCTCCCTGAACGAGCCCTTTAGTACCTCCTGGTGTCTTTCTTTTTGAGCGTGATGGATTTCACGTCATTTTTGTGAGCAGCAGAACTCCCCTAATGGAGTTCATTCATCTAATTAATTAACTATGAACGGGGCTGGACTCTGCGGACGTCTGAGGAGAAGAGATCCCTTCAATCAGCAATAACAGCCCCTCAGAGGAAACGAAGGAAGTCCGGACTTGAACTCTGGATCCTCTGGAAAAAGGAAAACTGTCAGCATGTCACGGATGAACAAACTGGACGTTCAAGTATGCTGGAATAAACCTTGGGTATCATTTTTAAGTGATCCTCAAAAAAGCCTTTTCAGCTGTGTTGAAAAAAAAATAAAAATATTTCTCTTGGCAAGCATGGAAAAAAATATTTTTTAAATCGGGCCCAACTGGGGAACCCTGAGACTTCTTTACGGCATCCTGAACAGATGTTGAGACAGAAGGGCTTCTTTCAAGACTTTTTGAATTATTATTACGAACATGTGTTTAAAGTCCATGGTAATGAAAATAGCTATTGTGGTAAGCGCATACATGATGTATTTGAGGGCTGATTTACACTCAGTAGTACTGCCTTAACAATTGTATCCCATTACTTACAAGATGTTGTATCTCACTTTTGTGACATTACATTTACCTTTCACCCAGTATTTAAATGTTTGTGCAAAGTGAAGGGAAAACATAACATGCAGGTTGGAGGAATTGGCAAGTATCTGATTTGTAAATAAATTTTAAATGTCTTATTTAGTACAGTCGGTCTATAGAGGCTTTGTGGAATAAGGTTGATGTAGAAAATGTCTCGATTTGTAGGGAAGCTAGGAGATCACATTTTGTCAAAACTGTTCAGTTTTATGAAAAGCACTTTTCAAAAAAGAAAAAAAAAACATCACCTACTCTTATGAATTTTTATTATGTCATTATGCCTTTTATGTTCAAAAGGAGGAGTTGGTAGGAGCGAGCACTGAAAAAGAAAAAGCTCTGGCTTGTGGAAATCAGAAAATGGGCTGCAAACAGTCCAAAACATGAAACACCGACGCCCCTTCAGTCTTCAGTACAAAGAAAAAGGAGGAGGTAAATGGTGATCGGTGAAGGTTACAGTCGAGTGGAGTGGACAGAACGATGACTAATTTAATGGCAGGCTTTTATCGTCATTATCCGGTTTTCACTCTCACATCTTTGGCACAGCTCTTAGAAAAAAGAGAAAAAAATGGAGAAAAAGTTCAAGACCGTTTCTCCTCCAGTGAGCAGAGGCCGATGTCAGAGTGTGACTTTAAAGTCAGGCTCGTTGGGACTTTCCACCTAATTAAACTCATTTAACGTTTGCCAAACTTCTCGTTGTTCTGCAGCCACATCAGCACTTCACAGCAAACTAAACACGACTCAAAGCTTATTTACACAGCAACAGATACTCGGATATTTACTTTGACTTATTTACCAGCATTATTTATTATTATGACCAATACACCACGACTACTTACAGAAAGTCTAAACTTTTTTAAAGGGGCACATTTCCTTTAATTGTTGTCAACTTCAGTGTATATCTTAACCTTTTGTGTAAATACTCAAATTTTATTGACCGAATTTGATGGATGTTGGAAGAAATGCTTTTTTGAAATTGTCCAGATTTATGTAAAGTTACAAGGTGGAAGGTTTTTGAAGATGAATCTTTGTGTTACACCATCCTATCTTTTAAGAGAAACTTTCTTAAATATAGAAAAATAAAATCAATTTAGCTTCCCCTGTCAGTCCTGATGAATCATCATGACTAATTCAAAACTATTTTCCTCGTTCTTCATGTCGAGATGCATTTTTCCCCAGACTCAAGACTTTAAAATTATTAACTTTTACGCCAGTGGACAAGCTATACTGAAGAAGAAATGACAAAAGATGGAAACGAGGATAAATGAATTGATAGTGGGGAAAATGGGTTGATGGACAAACAGTTCTACTGGACTTCGAATGCCAGTTTTAAGTCTTTTACTAATATTTTTCAATTTTATTTAAAAATTTTCCTTGTTGAACCTGGAATATTCCTCAAATAAAATTCCAACCTTTTCCAAAATGAAATTTACATAAAGTCAGTTTGTAAAGTCGAACCACAAATGTTCCCTATGAGTTTAAGCAGTATCCAGAAACAACAGGGAACTGATAAAAATGGGAAAACAGACGGACTGGTGGGTGAAAGCAACTTTTAAAGGAGATGGGGAACAGTCTGATAATAGACTTTTCTACACTCTGGAAAATCCAGACTTGCATTTCTAGAATTTTCAGTACTTGAATCCCAAATTTAAGGCATGAATACAAAGGTTCATGATGAGTTTATGGCAAGTATTTCTACAGCAAGGAAGATTTTACTTTAAAACGAGCAACAACAAAAAAACAGCAAAAAGTGAGAAGACAGATCATGGAGAAATGCATGAATACACAGACAATACTATATATAAAATCTTTAAATGACAGACACGATAGTTATAAAGTTTCCAGACTGTGGAGGAAACTTTCTGAAATGGATTGTGGAAACATACAAAGAAACATCCTGACTCAGAGGGCCGATGGGTTGATAAAAATAAATGTCATTAACTTTATGAGCCCCGTTTGGGGCGTTTCTTTCCCCAATGATAACTTTTCACCGTTGTTAGCATGCCTGTTTGAAACATACTATATTAGACATAATGCTTGTGAACTGACACTACTAAATTTGGATGTCAGCTTTGACCCACTGATCTCACTAACCTGGCAATTTAAGGCAAAACAAAAAAAAAACATTTCTAGTTGAATCGAAGTAAACTATTTTACCGCTTTACTGATTTGTTTTCATTTGATGTAAATGTGGACCCCCCCCATAAATAACTCAAAAGATCCTTCATTTTTAAGCAGATTTTGAATATGTCAAGGGTTTATAGCGCACACATTTCTGTTCCTTAACCACTCCACAAATGGTAACGACTGTAAGGAAAAACAACATTCCAACCGGGCCCTTTGGGGGTCAAACCACAGAAGTTTTAGTTTCAGTGTGGCATTCGATAAGTGTACTGAACTGTATTTAAAATGTGTTTGGTAACAGTAGAAGAATGTGATGGAAAAACCTCGTTAAAAATGACAGTGGATTTTGTCCCATGGGTTGTGTTTGTTTGTTTTGTTTTAAACACAGGAATGAGAATCAAAAGCATGTTTTAGAAAAAAAAAATGAACTGCTTTATTAGTGCTTTCATATTTATGATCATTGTACAGCGGTCATGAGGGCTAGCATGGTTGAACTATTATGCACAATCTTTACACTTCAGTTATGAAGACAACGGTGTACGCTTACTTGTAAATGCTTAAATGAAATAAAATTCTAATATTTTCCAATCAAATAAAGGTTTTAATGAGCTCTTAATTTGGTGCACACAAGCTTTCTGCGTAAGAAAGTCAAGACTGTGACTCACTTTATTTTTCTTTTTTAAAGGTAAACAGGTTTACAAAACTTTGATTAAAACTAAAGATTTCCTCTGAAATAGGAGTGTAATTTAAGAAAATCATCCAAAATCAGTACACCCAGCAACCTGATTTCTGGCTCATCAAGTCGCAGAAAAGTCAGCAACTTGTAATAGAAAAAGGTAAGTAAACTTGTGAAATCAATTTCTCAACATTAGAACCAGACTGAGCTTCAAAGTAACACAATTCTTAGTATTAAGTATATTTTCCCCCTGTTTTTGGATAGCCTAAACACAGCTGTACAACTGTATGGCATGCCAGATCAACAATAACTCTTTTGCTGCAGTGATCCTGCTCATAAACTGGGAAGGAAATACACTGCTGTACTGTAAATAGCTGCACAAGTCTTGACTTAAACAGCATGGATTATTCAGTGCAGGACACCCATACTGATAAGATTCACACGTTAAATCTGTCAGCATCCACCTGCAGAGCGCTCAGATACTGCTGTAGGAGGAGAACTCAGAATGAAGCTGACAATCACACAAAGCCAGAGTCGCTACATGAACTGAACAGGCCAAACATCATTACTGGTCTCCCTGCCAAACTAAACCTCTGATTGATCCTTTAAATCAGTAGCAACAGATGAAAAGAGTATTAAAACTATGGTTGTTTCATTTCTAGTAAAAAAAAAAAAAGTAATAACACATATATATGTCCACCTATTTTCTGTAAACACACAAGAGATAAATCTTTACCATGAATAACATCAAAATCTCTTAAAACATTCGTTAATATAAGAAAGTGCATGCAAAATATTTAAGAAAAACAAAGGCAACATTTAAAGCCAACACACAAGATTACATGCAACAAAACCAAGAAAAAAGAAACAGCACCAACACCGATATTTAGTCTAATAAAATACAATAAAGATTTATAAAGAGTAGAGCAAATACAACGTGGCTTACTCTAAGTGCACATTCAAGGATAGGGGCTTCTTTCGAAAATTTTGGGGACTTTGGAGAAGCGCCGGTGGTGAGTATTATTCTGTGCCTGCCATTCACTCAGGGTCATGGTTGGCGTCTCGTTCCCAAAGCGTTTTTGGTAATTTCTGAAAACAACGACATCTTAAATATGTCTATTCCTGAGGAAATTTACGTAAAGTCACTGGAATATCGTATCTGGGGCAAACGTTTTTATAGGAAACTCAACAGGTTTTTAAAAGTGATGGACAACATAGAAACTACAGGTCTGTCTATATGGGTTCTTGTTTGGGCAACTGTTCTGTTCCTCCTTTACGGTTGAACCAAACATCCAGGACTTCAATAGAAAATGAATTAAACTTAATTTAAATGCCCAACTCCTTCACTGGTTCTTCTGTAGCTTACAAGAATCCCAGCTGAGATCAACATCCTTTATTATGGGACCCAGTTTCAGTAGCAGCAGAAACCATCTTCTGAGTTTTCTTTATAATGGGGGATAACCTCAAACCACAGATCAGTTCAAAGATGTGAATACCTGCATGTGAGGTCCGAGGGATGCTGCCACTGAGAGCCATTAGAGCCCGTCTGACCGGCGACATGCGTCATCAAATCCAGAAGTTCAGTCATGGGTCCTTCGGAACAAAAAGGCACTTTGCAGGTTATGAATTATAGTGCTGTTATGCGTGTTGTTTGACAGACTAAAATGTTTCAGATTGTCAACCAATTTCTATTTCATAGACAACCTGAGAAAATACAAAATGGTGCCTAAATTATGAATTTTATTCGTTAACTGAACAACATGATCAAAGTACCTGTGAAAAAGAATTGCCTCTGTTCTACTTATTAAAATATGAAATAACTAAATAGCCAAACTTTTTGAGAAGCTCAGTTCATTTCCACTAACCCATAAACGGATTAGGAAAAAAGTTATACTAATCTATCAGCTGGGAGGAGTTTTCAGAATCATTTCCATGGCTTTAATTTTACACAAATGGCAAAAGCATAAAACAGTGTTAAATTAAAAAAAAAAAACAAGTGCCTGACCAACCAACTTGACTCCAAGAATCAATTACTTATGACTAATTATTGTTGCAGTTAATGTTTCTATGAATTTCTTTCCTACTGCTGGTTCCATGAAAGAAATTTTTCAGTACTTTTTAATCATAATTTATATTATTATTGCAATAAACACCATGTTAGCTCCATATTGTCCCTGTTAATCTAATTTTTTTCCTCCAGTGGTAACAGATAAATGAATAGCTCCAGAAAACTGGTAAGTGTGAAAATGGCCCTGCGGTGGAAACACCAGAACATGTATGAATATCGTGTCTCTTTCAGGTTACAGTAAGTTCAGTCTGAGACCTTTTAATAGCATTAGGAATTAAATTTAAGACCAACACGGATGTCGCGGCCTTCCATTTCCAAAAACCAAAATTCCAACAAAGGCCGTGGGTGTTAACAGGTGGTTTGATTTGAACGCACTTCCGACTTGATTTATTTTTAAAAAAGAATATATTCTTTATTTCTTGTAAAAAAAAAAAAATTAGCGACAAAACAATTACCAAAAATGTCCTACAACTTAGCCAAAAACAAAAATAAACTTAATGTGACGTTTCAAGTACAAAAAAGTGACAAGTGGTCAAAAAAATCATTTACAAAAAACCTCCCGTCCACACACCAAACATTTGCCAGACAATGCCTCCACCAAGCAGCCGGTGTGTTTTTAATTACTCAAATTAATGGGAGGGTCTATCCAATTACCAACATAATTTAATCAATTCAAATATACAAATTAACGACAGATTTGGGATCTAAACTAACTTAAATAAATTCTAACTTCCCAAAATAAAAAACTAAATTAGTAGAAATTACAATTTGCAAACTCTACATAAATGGCCACAACAGCAGCACATTGACAGAAACATTCAAATCATCCCAACAACTGATGTTCTCTGTTCCAGTAAACATTAAATATTTTACTCTGGATAAACATTTATCCTGAGTTGAACATTGTTAAAGCAGGAAGAGCTCTAGAAAAGCAGAAAGCAGATGTCTTTTTCACCGACGCAGACATCATCGGAAGAAATTCCTTCCCAGAGAAGGAATTTCTGGGGATAGTTTCTTACCTTGAGCTCTACCTGGATTTTCAGTCATGTGGCTTTTGACAGAAAATATGTACTGCCTTTTATGATGTTCCCATTCCATACTGTTGTCAAGGATTTTGGGTCTAAAGAAAACAAAGATTCATGCACATGAAAGAAGTCACAGCTCCATCTGGAGGACAGTTTAGATACTGAACTACCTGTGACCCCTTCCACGCTTGACAGCTTTGTCCCTCTTTTTGTCTGCAGAGCTCGTCTTCTGTTCTGATTGGGTAGAGGTGGCTGGTTTGCTGATCCCCTCACTCTGACCTGGAACCACCACTTTTGATTTCACCTTAATGAAGGGCAAAGATCATTAGAGTGAACACAACAGAATGAAAGGAGCTGATCTTTATATACTAGAACAACTGAGGCAACTTACCTGCACCTGTAAGGGCAACGTGGTTTCATATAAAGTGTCCACAGTGTAGTCTCCAGAGTTGTAGGTCTGGGATACGTTTACGGTCCTAAGAGCTTCTGACAGCCCACTCTTCTGCTCTGCTTCAGCAGATGGCTGGCATATAGAGGACTCAAATATTGGCTGTCCAATATTAAAAACCTCATCTTCTCCCTCTAAAAAGCTTCCATCACACTTAACGGGCCCCAGCAGTGGTCCAGTCACAGTCTCGCTACTGTCCTTGATTAAAAAAGAAAAGTGCGGAGCACCCGTTGAAGCTTGCTCGTGCCCCAGCTGCTCTGGTGGATCTTCTGTCTTGCATTCTTCTGAATGCAAGACAGAGGAAAGGTATCCTCTGTCATCCTCCACGGGTCCAGCATCAGGTTTTTCCTCCTTAATGTTTGGTTTGACCAGCTCCAGTTTTGGTGGATTGAGGCATAAGATCTCATTAATGTCATTGTCGAACACAGATGACATGTTTTTGACGATCTTCTCAGTCTTCTCTACCTCCTCTTTGGAGCACCCACACTGAACATGCTCCAAATCCAGCCGAGAGCTCACAGTTTCTTTAGTTACGCTCCTATCTGCAGTCTCTTCTTTAAGCACAGGGTATGGGGCTGCAAAGGGGGATAGTGAATTGTTCCTAGTAAGAGAGCTGGAGTAATCCATAAAGCAGCCAAGGTCTGGGGACAGAGCATTGGAACTACACTGCTTTTTCAATGGACTGTTGTAGTCATTGATCGTGCCACTATGCCCCAGTTTCCTTTTTCTCCCAGAGTCATTAACTATTTTAATTTTGAAGTTGACAAAAGGATCAGGAGGCTCTACTGGGGAACGAGGACCTTTCTGTTGGTCACACATGACCCTCCGGGAATAGACAGAAAGAGGCTTCAGGTGGTTTTTACTTGGTGGATTTTGGCGACTGACTATTGTGTTTGCACTTGATTCATTGTCCATGTCTGTTAAGAAAAGAAAAACACATTAAATAGACAGTTTTCTTCAATATCTTACAAAAAAATAAAAAATAAAACTGTATTAAGGATGCACAGAGAAAAAAAAAAAAAAAAAAACTGTATTAAGGATGCACAGAGTGTCAAATCAAATTCATGCCAGGCTATATTAGCACAGAAGGACACAATGTACCCTCTCTCCCAGGGCCAATAATACAGCTCAATTATTCTGACTTATGCCATTGGTCCTGCAGTGAGTCAACACAACCACTTTCTCCATTTACTCATCATCCCTTCTCTGGTCCAAAGATTTGAACTTCCTAGATAAATAAGATTAAGGAAACTCTTTCCAGTAACATGAAAACATCAGAAAAAACTACACAGAAATAAGTACAAGCACACAGATTTGCAAAGGAACTTTATTTACTATAGTTTTATCCAAATTGCTTTACTGATAAATGCTTTGTTATTAAAGTATTTTGTTTTTCCCACTTCAGAATGACCCGTGGGGTAAAAAGGTTCCCCAACATAAGAAAATACTTCTTATTTCGAATAAAACAGAACAAAGAATATTTAAATTTGACATTTGGAGACTTTGTTCATGGTCACAGAATTAACTGGTCTCATTTCTTAAACTGTATTCATGAAAAATACACAGGAAATAGTACTGTAGCAGCATGATGATACCTAAAGAGCCATTAGCTGATCTCTCAGATACCTCTTATACCTTTTGTAGTGTTTGTATTGTCACTTCTTAAATTTCCCATAATTCTTAACACATAACCTAATGCAGTTTATATATCCATATTCATATTCAAGTAGCCATTTAAAAGAAAATATTACAAATTGTAAGGTTAACAAAAACTTTTAAAAGGATCTATAACGTTTGGGGATCTATTAAAAAAAAGACTGAAATATTACAAGAACGTTTTGCATTTTGGAAACAAAAAATGTAGAAATCAAACTAGACAAAACTACAGCGACAACTGTAAGATGCCTTTTTTTGCTAATCACCACACAAACTTAAACTAGACAGAATTTTCAAGATTTTCCTAAAAGAAATGGTTAAATAAAAGAAGAAAATGAGTAAAGTATAAAAAATATTTAAATTTAGACGCTTAAGGTCGTAGCTAAATTTAGTATCTCAGTGGATTTGAAACAAAACACAACGAACTCCTATAAGTTCTACAAACAACAGATATTTTCACTGAAGGTATATGAAAATTAAGACAAGCGCAGTTTTATTGAAGACAAGGTCTTGTTGAGCCTCCCACCTTAGGGAGAAAAGTTCCCTCCATAAAACAAGACCGTCTCTTCACTAATGATAGCTTAAATCGTGAAACAATTCAGGCGAAAAAGCAAACAAAACTTTATTTTCAAAATTTGTAAATGTGCAAAGTCCATTTCATTTCATCTCACGCAGACAAAGGAAACTGTAACTAAACGCTATTTATCCCCTGTGCTAAAAAATCCTTCTTGGCGGTTATTTTGAAATAGCATCAGTTCTAGCATAGCTTCAGCTACAGAAGCTAACTTCCGTTATTGACCTTAAAAAATTCAAAGGATTCAGGTGGAAACTTACGATTGAGCTGAACTGGAAAAGACAAATATTGAATTATAACACCCCTGGTATGAAATAAACTTACCTTTTTAATTATTTTTGGAAAATAAACCGGACAAAAGTGCAACCTGCTACTCAACTCTGCCCGCTCCTGTTAGCTATCTGACACTGACACGATCACAGGTGTTTACATGAGAATGATCACGCCAAGGTTAAAGGTTACAGGTTACGCATTTTTTTTTATTTCTGGAGTCTAAATTTATAATCATTATGCTTCTCATTCTAATTATTTTTTGCTGTTTAAAGTTAAATCATTAAAAAAAACTCTTGCTAATGCCACTAAGACAGACAGAATATAAGAGAAAATGTCTTTACTCAGTAGGCTATTTGGTAGCATAGTATGCCCTTTAAACTGTATGATTTGTTTGAACGTTTTCTGTATCTACAACCTTCTCATAATAATTTGTTCCTGGTGTAACTGTGGAAAATTTTTCAGTGTTTTGCAAATGTATTTTTCAAAAATCAGTCAGATTTACATAAGTGTTCACAGCTTTTGCCCAATACTTTGTTGGTCACCAACAAAGTGTTGTTATGTTGGTGATTCTGATCACCTACATAACTAAATGTGGAAAAAGTGAAGTGCTGTGAAAACTTTTGGATACACTGTAAAGTTTTGGGGATTTTTAAGACTTCAATAAATAAACATGAATAAAATAGGAATAATTTTGGTAATTTAAGAGCATAAAAGATATTTGCTCTGATTTGTGTGTCTTCTCATTTGGTATAGTTAAACCTGTGATTTTAACTGCATATTTTTACAAGGCACACAATTTTGATTGTTCACTCAAGTGAAGCATTATATTATTCTATAACTTTATGTTTTTTCTGTTATCGTGATCTCAGATTAATAATGCACACATTTTCAGAATTTGAGCAGAAATTTGTCAGTATCAAATTCTGCTTAGAGGCCCATATATCTACTGTGATCAAGCACATGCAAAAACAAAATCCTCTTTCAATCACATCATAAAGCTACGGAGCCATTTGGCTGCGTACCCAAAGGTTGCAATTACACACAATTCCCACTAGATGACAGTGTTGTTTTCTCAAAATGTTCAGAAATAACATTTATTTATTACTTTTTCTTCTTTTGGAAAGATACCTTTGAGGTGTTGTTTTATAAAAAGTAGATATATAACATGTTTTATATTTAGTTTTGGTTCAATTCTTGCATGGCAGTTAGATTACAGCCCATATTACAGTCAGAGATCTCCAAGTGAGACGTCAAAAGTCAGAGATGAACTTTCAATAAGGCTTTCCTGAATGCTTTGTTAAAGCTATCAGGAAAAAGATTCAATGCAAACAACAAATCTGAGTGAAAGCAACATGGAATCAAAGCTTATGATAAGCACTACTATTTTCTGTAAGTGCCCTCCTATCTGATCTCTGACTAATGCAGAAGTTATGTCAGCATTATCACATTCTGCCGTGGTTGTGTTTATGTGTGTGCAATTTTTACCCTGTGTTCTGTAGAAGACACCTACAATACACAGTTTTACGTCCTCTTCCTAAGTAATAAAATATGTGCTATGCCAAACAAGTACAACTAAACAAAGAGTTGCTCTCTGGGTGTTTATATGTGTGCATTTTTTTTTTACCCTGTGTGAAATACCTACAATAAAAAGTTTTTACATCCTCTTCCTACATAATAAAATATGTGTTTATAACAAGACCCTCCCTCCATGATCAATTCAAGTGAAACATTGAGTGGCCAAACTACTATAAATTTCATGCCCCTGATGTAGCTGACTGGAGCCTGCACACCAACTCTCAAACCCACACACGCAAACACAACAGACTGTAAAAAAAAAAAGAAAAGAAAAGAAATCACAAGATTCCTGCACCTCTTACGGTAATCGGGCTCAGTTCCCAGAATCATAACCCTTCCCGCTTATCCCCCCCCCTCCTGTCTTCCAGTGAGTACTGGATGTGTTGCTATGGAAACAGGTGGTAAACAAAGTTTTCACAGGTCATAATGACCTATAGTAACCCCTGTGTTTGGGTATTTTCCATTCTCTGCTTAAGAACCAGTGGCAGGCCTTTTCATCATCCTAGATGATTTTCTACTGCAGGTTTCTGATTGGTTGAAACTCATCACCCCACAAATAGCTTTTTAATAGTGCTCAGTGTCAGGGGCATTTTGCAGTAGAATTAATCAATACTAGAAACCTGAGGCAGCATCCACTATTATCATTTGTGATTCTGAACTGGTTTATTTAGGTTCTGGTTATGCATTCCTATATACCAAACAAGAACCACCACACAAATAGTTGCACTCTGGGTGTCATGTTACAAGGTGATGTGACATATTAAAGAAAACAAAACCATTTCCTTTCAGTTTCAGTACCCAGCTCCTTCATCCTCACTGGCTGAATATAATCATCCGACATTTAAACCCAGCCCAAACATCCGAAACGACATCTTTTTTTGTTTCAAGCTGATATGTATTGTCTTTTTCCAGGAAGTTACACAAGGATAGAAAAACAAACAAGCATGATTATGTGAGGTACAAAGAGCAAACCAAGCAGGTAATCACAATAGAATAAAATTACATGCATTTAAAACTGCAAATGCTACCGCATGATTTTTCCATGATTATATAAAGGTACAAAGAGCAAACCAAGCAAGTAATCACAATAGAATAAAATTACATAGATTTAAAAACTACAAATGCTCCTCGCAGTGTAAGGTTATACAACCATATTTATAATAATTTATACTATATACTTCACATTAATGCTGACATTTTATTATAGTTATATCAATATAATAATAGATATATATCGGTATCGACTTTATAATATATGTTGATCAGGCATAACATTATGACCAGATCAAGGTATATAGACAGAATTATTCTAGCTTCCACAGCGATATATCTTACTCCTAGTAGTGTATGAGCATGTGTGTGTGTGTGTGACGGTTGCGGGGGTAGAGAGGGATTAATGAAGTCTAGGTTGAAATGTTTTGCTAATGGGTCTCAGAGTGCACACCCTGGTGCAGCAAAGGGGCTTCCACAGCCTCAAAAAAGAAGTGGAACAAGTTATTTCTCAAATGTAGACCACATAAAAACACAGAATGAAATTTTGCTAGAAGATCAGAGCCTCAAATATGTTGAAAGTAATAAATTATGTAATCACCTCCCCCAACAGTCCCAAACACAATCAAGCTGTTACAGGAAATAAGACTGATAGAGTACATGGATGGAAATTCATTTAAATGCCTTTGGCTCCATCTCCGTTTCTCTTCTAGACAGCAGGTGTTGGATCAGATTTCTTTGCCATTAGGTAACGCCCTCCACACTGGCTGCCGTTGCTTTTCCTAACAATGAAAATAGAGCTTTGTTCAGATTCTTCAGAAGAGGTAAATAAATGATGTTTTACGAGTTAACATAAAAAAAAGACATACCTTGAAATTTTGCAGCACAGAAAAACAAGACCTGCCAGCACAAGTAGAACTACGGCTGTGACTCCAACTGCAATCCAAATCTTTGAATGCCCACCTGTCAACAGACAGCATTACAGGATTAACCACCATAAAAAGGAAAACATTTTATTTTAGCCTGATACTCTGCTTGAAGAAATGCTGTATTCTGATAATATTCTTACTCTGCAGCATAAAAAATACATGATTTATATATAAAAAAAGAAGCTCTGACAGATTAATTAAATCTTAACTTGAGTAAAAATGAAGTAACGTGGTGTGATACATTTTCAGCCAAAACAAATCTAAAAACAAAATCACAACTAAACTGTTGATCTTTTTTTCTTGGCTTGGCAAGTTTTGCAGGTCCAGATAAATTAAAAATATGCATTTTCTATTCATTGATCAATTTACATGGATTAGTACCTTCTTCTCCATGGTTGAAGTCCATGCTAGAGCAGTTCACTGTAAAAACAAGGGATCCACTTCATTAAAGTTATTGAATGAAGAAAAATCATTCTATTTTTGACAAATGGGGAAAAATATTAACAGTGATATATTAACCGAGTGAATTAACAGAGTGAATATTAACCCTTGCAGATGGTTCTGTATTCATCTTTAAATCCAGTATTCTGAGGGAAACACATAGCAGAGATAAATGTTATCAGCACACACTTTTAATTATCTGAATGCAAATTAAAGTTCCTGCACGAAAGCATGCTGCATTGTCTTCTGACTTGATTACAGCTGATTACCTTTGAAATAGTGCTAACAATGATCTCCAGACATTTTGAGGTGGTCAGAAAGGAGATGTTGCTATTCAACGCTGGAGGAATTTGTCCAGAGTTGTCAGCAATTGTGAAGTTCTAAAATCAAAAAGCATAAAAAAATATATGTATACGTGTATTAAATGATAATATTGAACATGTTAATTAATCAACTGACATTTTTTCATTGATTGTTTAGTATAACAACAACAGTAATAACACCCGAGGAAAACGGGTAATTTGAACAGGAAGTTCAAATGTTTAAATTTTAAAAGTCATAACTTACAGTTCCGTTAATCCAAGAAAAATCCCAGTTAGACATATCTACAATAGGCGCACGACGGTCTGCAGAGATGGTGTAAGTTGTCTTGTCACCATTACGGCTGACAGTGCAGATTAAGTTGTCAGCACTGTTGCCCTGGCCAAATAAATCTGGGAATGAACAAACAAACAAAAAAATAGAAAATAAAAATCTGTTAATAGTGTAGCTATGGCTGGTTGATGCTGTGATCATAATTTACAGTTCCGTTAATCAAATAAAGAAATACCAACGCTTTTACAGTTTGTTAACCTTCAAAATGTCAGAGCAGAGCAGCGGTTCTCTTAAAGAACAGGCAGCAGTGCAACAGCATTTGGACTCTTAAGAATCCTTAAACAACAATCAGATATTCAAGGATATCCTTGAATATCAGATATCAATTGTGAGATACATTTTCACTTACAAACTGAAAATTGAAGGGTTCAACGAGGTAGAAATTGGTAGGAAGCTCCTTTAGAGATGGACAATGAGATTTCTCACCAACCCCAACCTCATAACAAAAAAATGCTGACCTCTTAGCTGGAATAAAAACTGTGTATTGAAATACTGATGATCATATCTCACAAATCTTTCATACATTCTTGACCCCTTGTTAGCAAACATGCTGCAATGTTTCTAGAATAAAGTGCAAAAAAAAAAACTGTAGCGATATCAGTGTACTGCTGCTCTTTGCAGTCAACTTTGTCTCTTCGCAAATTAATTTGCGAGTTTCACTTGGAAGTGGAGAATGTTTAAAGTTTTGTGTCATGTTATTACCGAATCCAACTTCAAACTTCAAAATCTAAATGAAATGCAGCAGGCACTTTTCATTCAAGAAGCTAACGACGTAGTGAACGTAGGAGCTTCTTGAAAAACTCTGACTGTTGTTGAAACGTGATCCTCGTGGAAATCCCCAATGACAACGCTGATGACGTCCGCAAATGAAAAGCAATAAATTCTCTAAAGCGAAGTTTTTTCTACTTCAAACGTTGTCAGTAGATTTATTTAAAAGGGTTTTTGGTTGTAAACCCGCAGAATTTCAAAAGCAAAAGGTCGCCTGCACGGTTTGCCGGAAGTGAATGTCAAGAGACGCAGCAGCAACCACCTGCTTTTGTTGAGTCGCCAACACACCCACGTTGGCGATTTATATTCCTGTCATATTTATATTATGACAGGAATATATTTATATTATATTATGACAGGAATATATTTATATTATATTATGACAGGAACACTTTTAGTCATAAAACACGAAACCAAAAATAAACTACAAACGGTGTCTTGTACAAAGCCAAACAATCATGTCATCGGAACTCGAGTGAGACATGTAATCTGAGTCACCAAATCTGAACTTGCATAAAACTATTTAACAACTGATCATATTTACAACAAGCATTTTATAAATAAATAGTTCATACTTACAGACAGCGACTATAATCCACAGAACCTTCCCCATATCTGGTGAGCGCACCCGAACGGACAAGCAATATTTCCCAGAGCTCCGCCCCTATGGAGCATGTATATGGAGACCCATTTCAGCCATAAATAAATAAATAAATAAATAAATAAATAAATAAATAAATAAATAAATAAAT